>NC_081140.1:16076268-16394768 GCF_958295425.1 Solea solea | reverse complement strand
CAAAACATTGTCCTTAGAGACACTTGGACACCAAATGTGAGGGATAACATAGCAACCTGGACAATATCAAATGTGTGTAAAAAAAAAAGGGTTAACATCATAACACAAATCACTGAGTTCTGTACTGATCACTTTCTTTTCTTCTTTATATTTTCAGGGCGGATGACCTGAGCTGGCTGCAGATGTGACCAAGGATGTTTACTGTATGGAGATGAAGGATGTCAGCTTTCTCCTCCTCCTTCCACTCTTGGTCAGATTGTGCTAAACTGGTTTGCTCCACACCAGTTCTCCTGATGCCCAATTAAGGTCTCTGCTTTTAGGAAATACACCGTTACCATAGCAGCAAGCGCAACTTTATTGACTTTGCACTTTGTGCACTGAGTGACTAATCTAATCTCTGCCTGTAATAAATGTAGCCTGGAAAAGACTAGACAGAAATGAATGGATTTTGTAGAAAATACAACACATTATATCCAAATGTATTTGT
The DNA here is from genome assembly GCF_958295425.1 of Solea solea. Classification (NCBI taxonomy): domain Eukaryota; kingdom Metazoa; phylum Chordata; class Actinopteri; order Pleuronectiformes; family Soleidae; genus Solea; species Solea solea. The sequence goes on along the minus strand of NC_081140.1, from coordinate 16,394,281 downwards.
GAAGAACCTGCTTATGATAGTACTATGCTGTATATCCCTTATACTGTATTCATTCATGCATTAACTTGAATTAAATCATTCACTTTTGAAGGGAATGTTTGAAGTTACTGATCTACGGAGGAGTATTAGGGCCATATGTAAGCAAAAAAAACAATAAAACAGCATGAATTCTGAGATTAATGTCAGAAATCTGACTTTTCTCAGAATTCATGCTGTTTCAATTTCTTCTTTTTCTTTACATGTGGCCCTAATACTCTTCCGTACTGTTCCATACGTATTGCACTGCCATTATAATTGTAATGTTTACTACCAAAAAAATCCTGCCTACTGCATCTTTAAATTCACGTGTATTTGGTGTTTGGTGAAATTAAATATGGATAAAGTGAGAGCATGAACGCACCTGCAGTGTCTTTAATATTTGTGCTACATAAGTATATTGCTCAGGTATAAACTTAATTTTTGTTTGTTTTAACAGCACTGATTATCCATATTATTGGCCTGCATTCAGGGAAACATGTTTTCTGTGTGGTTTCTCATTTCAGTTTGTTTCCGAGATTGTTGTTTTAATTTACCTTTGGTTGACATTAAACCATTTTCTTTCATACTGAGTAGAAACGTGTTTTTTTTTTTATAATCTGGTAAGAGACGTCCGACACAAGAATCAAGCCAAACTGTAGATCAGTTAAAAAGGCTTAACACTCCTAAAATGTGGGTTAATCTCCCAACAATTACCAGGGAAATGTCTAAAATCTCAATATTTAACAGGAGTCTGGTGTATTTAGCCACAGCACTGCTGATAGCGAGCGGCATCACGACCCCTGCCGCTGTTTTTCAGTCCAGTGACCGTGTCAGAGTCTGTGCTCAGGTCATGGAGGAAGTACTGAACAAATATTCTAATGATTCAGTTACACTGAAAACAACTGCAAGTCACGAGTCACTTCCGTGGCCACGAATTACTAACGCGTGGCCACAAGATGATTCAAGTTCCAGATTGACGGGGTGGTGTCATAGGCGCCGTGTAGCAACCGATAATGTAATAACAGCCAATAACGTAATAATTTAAATGTAATAAAACCAGTAACGTAATAAATTGCCAATAATGTAATAAAGTTGTTAAGCCAATAACGTAATAACTTATTACGTTATTGGCTGGTTATTACATTATTGGCCTTGCAGTAAAAAAAGATCATTTGATAATGTAATAACTGAGCCAATAATGTAATAACTGAGGTATCACTTCATTTTATTTTCAATTTCTGGAGAGAAAGTGTCACACTTAGCCTTAATATTGCATCTTGCAACAGATGCTTAAATACCCGACCTTATATTAATGACCTTAATTCATGCTATATAGCCTATTTTGATGGACACCGAGAGGGTGCTGTTCTATTCCGGCGGGTCAGAGGGAGAGAGAAGGTCCTGGGTCGGTGCTGTGCAAGCACTGATGCGCACATCATGCCCACACAACGGTGGGACTTACACGTTTTTATTCACCATACACACAGAGCTGTAATACCTTTCATTGGATAATGTGATTTCGATAGGTGCAGTTCATTTTAAAGATGCAGTTTTATTGATTTATTTACGTTTTCTGTAGTGGAAAAACAACCGTGCCGAGGCGAGTTGAGGCAAGCTGGGACCATAGAGGGAAAGAGTAATAAGGGAGCCGAGCCAAAAGATCCTCATCTTGGAACAAGAGTCAGACTTCCTATTATTAGTGGCGGGGAACAGTAGACACGCCCCCCCCCCCCCCCCCCCCCCCCCGCGCAGCAGGGACAGATAGTGAGTTATTTACGTGCCCGCTGAACGACTCTGCCCTACTGTGCGGAACCAGATGTGAAGAATGGCAGGTAAAAAGTTGACTTTTCAACTCTGACTGTCTGTGTGTTTGGAAACATGATCGTGCTGCGAGTCTCTGTTCGTTTTCTAGTGTGAGCCACAGTCACAGACTGAGAGAAACCTCAAGAAACCTTTGACATCTTTAACGTGACTCTCGTCTGTAATAACTGTGATGCGTTCAAAGTGCGGAAGCGTCAATGTTTTCTCTTTGCTGAAGAATCCGATTCAACAGTTGTTTTTTTTTTTTTTATTCATTGAGTGATTGGGCCTCGATTTAAACCACTTACCTGATTTCAAGTCGATAACGTTTGTGGAAGGTCCTATGGCAACATTTTTTAGTTTCGTTTTGAATTTCTATACATAATAATTAACGAACATGATGGTTACAGTGAGATGTTACCAGTAAACTACAGGGCTGAAAGAATTAAGCTTTTGATAATCGATTAATCAGTTTCAGTTTTCTCTAAAAGAATTAAGTTTCTTTTCAGCTTCATAAATGTGAATATTTTCTGTTTTTTTTTTTTTTGCTCCATCTAACAAAGAAATCATTTAACCACTGAATCATTTCGGTTTGTGGACTAAACAAGACATTTGACAACATCATTTCCAGGTTTGGGAAGCACCAATGAACATTTTTCAACATTTTTTATGGAGCAAGAAAAGAATCGACAGATAATAATAACAACAACAATAATAATAATAATAATAATAATAATAGTTAGTTGTAGCTCTAATAAAAAAAAAACATTTGCTTTTTGTAAAAAATGTTGTGCCATTCCTGTTACTTCCTCTAGATGCACTTGCCAAGGTGAGATCGAAATTTGTGGAAAAAGCGTCCAAAGAGCTCATCAACCAGCTCCTGGACCTCCTTTTAGAGGATCGCATCCTGAATGATGGCGAGAAAGACTCTATCATCGAGGAAAACAACAGCAGAGCAAACCGTGCACGCTGCCTCATCGACACAGTGAAGAAGAAAGGAGACATTCCCAGCCAGAAGATGATCGCTCACATTCAAACCAAAGATCCCACCCTTTACTGTGAACTGGGCCTGTCCTGTGGTAACTATGGTAACTGTGGTAACTGTGGTAACTGTGGTAACCCTAACATCCGTCCAAGCGCATGTTCAGTCTTGTATAAAGCACCTTAAAGGGATACTTGAGTAAAAGTACAAGTATCTTACCAGAAAATGACTTTGGTAGAAGTTGAAGTCATTTCATGTATATGACATTTACTGTGCTTCAGTAGGATTGAGCCATGGTACCTCAGCGGTAGGGCGGGAACAGAAAGGTTGAGGGTTCAATTCCTGGTTCTGCTAGTCTACATGTGTCCTTGAGCAAAACTGTAGTGTAAAGCAGCTCACCGAGACGAGAAAAGCTCTATATAAATACCAACTCTTTTATTCGGAGGAAACGAGGAACAAAGATAGTTAGGGGAAATGTAGTGGAGTAAAAGTAAATGTTCCTAGAAATACAAATAAAGTAAAGTAAGTACAGTAACCTTGTTACATTACAACACTGTTTTCCAGCTGCAGAGACAAAGTCAGACACACTCGTCCCCATCACTGAGACATTCTGGAGGGAGAAACAGAATAACACAGAGGTTGGTGTCATCCAAAATATCATACATTATATACCGTAACTTTCTTATATTCTTTAATGTAGACATGGTACAATATTTATTTAATTCTCCTTTTAATTCAACTTTTCAGATTTACCCCGTGACCAAAGCTAACATGGGGAGTCGCGTGGCCCTGCTCATCACTAATATCACTTTCCGTGTGGAGAAATACAACAGAAATGGAGCCAAGAAAGATGAGGAGAACATGGAGGGACTGCTCACTGAGCTGGGCTATGAGGTGGTGAAACACACAGACCTCACTGCAAAGGTACTTATGAAAGCAGTTGGTTTTGAATTTTGAATCGAATTAAGGACAATATGAAGGAATATCTGAATATCTGTCTTTGTTTTTCTACTCACAGGCCATAGGTCGAGCACTCATCGACTTTTCGGCGCTGCCAAAGCTCAAAGCGACGGACAGCGTGGTGGTGGTGATCATGTCTCACGGGAAGCTGGGAACCGTCCATGGCGTTGAATGGAAACCTGGGGATGAAAATCCTGACGAGTTTCCCATCAAAAACCTTTACAGACACTTGGGCTCAGAGGAATGTCCAGCACTGCTGAACAAACCGAAAATCATCATCATCCAGGCCTGCAGAGGAGGTAAATCTCAAGGGTCCTCACAGACACCCAACGTTAATACAAATCAACTCAGCTAAACAAATGCTGCGTTTGTGGACTGTAGTGAAAATGATGCCACGTTTCAGGACACAGTGGATCCGTGCTCGTCAGCGATGGTCCTTCAGTATCTGACGGAGGAGACATAAAGGAAGATACTTTGCAAGTTGTCCATAGAGAAAAAGACTTCATCTCTCTTCTGTCCTGCACTCCTGGTCAGTTTGTTATTATTCTGAAGCTCAAAAACAAACAATAATTCTCTCTAGTCCCCCCCCCCCACAAGTGTAAACGTTGTGTTTCATGACGTTTGTCCTGCAGATACAGTCTCCTACAGACACACAGGCCAAGGCTCTTTTCTTATCCAGTACATCGTGTCACAATTCAAGAAAACTGCCCACGAGGACGACGTCGAGGAACTTTTCAGAAAAGTACGTTTCGAGTCTTTCTGAGCAAAACGTGCACGTATATCATGTGTACAAGTGGAAAATAAACATCATTAATAATGCACTTTTATTCCATCCCAACAGGTCATGCGGCAATTTGAAGATAACGGCCCTGGTGACAGAAAGCAGATGCCGACCAAAGACAGATGCACGCTCACAAAGCGCTTCTACTTTTTCCCGGGTCTCAACGCTCTCTGAGACAAACATGGTAGCCACAGTTCAAATAATCGACTTTGTTTTTGACACCATGATGGAGTCTTAAATGAGACACATTTAAAAGAGAGTGCTTTGGGGTTTTCCTTGACTTTTCTTATTTTTATTTTTAGCTTAGAATCTTGTCTGAGTTTTTAAGAGATGCATTTTTGTTTTGGTCGGTTTTGAATTCAAATTCTCTTGTGTCTCGTCTTAAGAGCCGCCATGACAGACATGTCGATCGTTACCTGGCAAAAAGAGACAGAACCTCGGACCTAGAACTTTTCCAGAAGTAGTTATGAACTGAAAACACTCTTTTTTAAAATCACTTCCTTTATATGATCATGTGTCAACTTTTAAATTTTTAAATAAAGGGAAAATACAACTTTACGCAGCACTGTAACTGTGTTTCTTATAGTCTTGTCTGCATAATATATAATAATGATAAGGTAAATTTAAGATTACATTGTATGCTCTATGGTGAGCCTAATTAAATTAAACACCATACAGCACAATGCACACGCCGTTTGTTATAAACACTGGAATTATTTAGCATGTTTTAATCAATCAATAAATCATTGGTTAAAAAAACCCAAAGCTGTTGAATTGAATTGAATATTTATTACCTTGGAACATGTTGGGAGTTGGTGCTGGTGTGGGCCTCCTGTACGCTCTTTGATAACATACAGTGATTTTTTTTTTCCTTGCTACATTACATCCCATAAAACACAGTGAGCGGAACTGCAAGTGACACCCCTCTGTCCTTAGACCCTCACATTGTGAGGAAAAAAAAAAAAGTGAGGAAAAACTCTTTTATAGGGGGAAAAAAAAATGAAGGAAAAATCTCAGGAAGAGCCAGACGTGGAGAGGTACAGAAATAAGTTCAGCATATCATTCACAGAAATGTAGAATGTAGAAAAACAGGAATTATAACAGATAACTGATAGAAGGGAGGCAATTTGTCACGACCGTGAGGTTGTGGATGGTCCACGCTCACACGTCCATCCTCACCAAAGAGGGGAGGAGTCTGAAACTGCACCTGACACTGAGAGACAGGAAACAAAGCACACACAGCAGGGGTTACAGATGATGAAATTGGTCATTTACAGTTGGCCGGATGAACTAGACGACTAATTACAATGACTGACAAGTCATTGAGACCGAGACCAGCTGTCGTGGTTTTGCTGTTTTCTTGTGGGAGTGGGAATGAATGGATAATAATGGTTCTATTGTCGTCATACCTGACAACACAAACCTGGATTTGTCATGTGTTACTGTCTGTGGACTAAAAAAATCTAATAAAAAGAGACAAAGCAGCCACTGTATTGGTCAGATCCAACAAAACTGAATGGGCAACTAATTGAATATAATGTTGAAACAGTTTTAGGTTTTGCCGTGACTAAATAAACAGATCCTTTCAATAATTGTTTACATGATCCTCCTGGCTAAGTGTCCTGGAGTTAATGTGAAAGATTTCAGATAATAGTTTCAAAGCATACAAAAGTGTTCTTCTTCTACTTTACAGAGTAAGTTTAGCCACTTTTAGCTGTTTTAGGGTTTCACCTTTAACTTGACACAATACCTCATATAAACAAAGTCGAAAAAAGTCTCTTTTGTGAGTGCATGAGTGTAAATCAAGGCACAAACTCTACGTGTTTTTTCAGACAAACTTTACTCGAAAAAAAAAACCCAAAAACATTTCCGATTATACGAACAAAACCATATCATCACAACAACACAACACGAAGGCAACGAGTTGAGTAGGCAACACGGTAACATGGTTGCAGTCTGTGCATGTCTGATGTTGTTGCCAGAAAGGTGTGTGTCAAGTTTTTTTTCTCTGGAATATCGTGAATTCACGGTGACGCTTTCATAAAAAATAAATCAGTAGTTTGACAGAATGACTGTTTAAGGCCCGTTTAAGCTCAAGAGTTTATAAAAAATACACAAAACAACAAAAGGGTCCCGTCACTTGCAGAACAAACCAGACTAGACTCCGTTTCAACAACTTATTTGAACATACTGGCAGTGTTAGTGAGCTTTATATCAGTTTACACTTTATACAAAACAAACAGCCACATTCTCCTGCCATGTCTTAAGACAGGTAGCAAAAAACAAACAAACACACAAACATCCTCTTTCACTTTATGCATACATGCACTCACTCCGTCACTCACACTGGAGCCACAGTCAGAAACGCTGTAAACTGGTAAAGGCCAGATGAAACAACAAGTACAGTACACCATGGATTGTGTGATCTTCAGGAGTGAACTTGTGTTGAAGAAGTTTCACCTCATCCAAGAGGCTTCTTCAGTTCGGACAAAACCCTGACCCAGTTTCAGGTTGTTAGTCTGACTGCACCTCTATCCCTGCAACACTTAAAGGTAGGATGGGAGCTTACAACCCGATTGTAACCAATTAATTATTGCATTGTCAGATAAATGAAAAATGCCTGTAAAAAACAAACAAATCAATTGGATCGCGAGGCATCAACCAAACTGCCATCTGAGCCCTGCTCTAACTGTTTTTCCAGGATCTCCAACCCTAACCCTTTAAAGACAGAAACATATTTACCAAAGGACAACACTCCAAAACAGATTCCTGTATAATGAGGATTGTGTTGAACATTAAAATTCAACACAAACCGAACAACCTCTGCATTAACACATCTGGACATGAGTCTGGACACTTTTGATGATGACAATGGACACGTTCCAGTCAGGGACGACAGATGGTTAACCTGGTACATTAACCTGGAGAATCCATCACTCAGGAGGAGGGGGCATAAAGGGGGTGGGTCCCAACCCTCTTTTTTCCTTGAACCCCTTCTTTGCTTGTGTCAAATAATGTAAATATTATATAAAAAATAACCAGCAGCTGTAGGTCACCATGTTTATGGATAAAAAACTGTCCTGTGCTTCCATAAAATCAAAACCAAAGTGACTCGAGATATTGCCTCATTTTCTTTTTGAATACCGGCGGTGAGTGTTTGGCACTTTTAGGTTTCTCAGACGTGATATTTTGTTGTACAGATGCTGACAACAGGAACACAATCAGGTATAGCAGCTAACTGACCTGATGAGACTTGCTTTATGCAGCAATGGTCACAGAAGTTCAGAGCTTATAGCAATAGCTTTATACATTTAAAGATGGGAAAAAAAAAAAAAGGGTTTTAATTTGGGTGATACTGAGTTCTGAGTAATCCAATAATCTTTCTAAATTTAATATACACAAACATAATTTTAATAACCTCAGAGCAGCAGACAAAGGCACCAACGGCACCAACTACCAGCCACCAACAGTACAATGCTGTCCTGCGTGCTCCTTCCACAAAGATCAACTGTCATACAATCATTTTAACAACAACTATTGAGCCTCTTTCAAAGCTTGACACCTTGAAACTAACAATCTGAGTCTGGGTCAGGGAGTGAATGTCGTGTGAAGAAGCCTTTTAGATGAAACGTCAAACTCCTCCTGAAGATGACCATAAACCTGGACGACTAAGAACCTAAGATCCTGCGAACGAGAAGAGAAGTCGTTACATCATGATTCTACGAGCAAAGAAATCCCACATCACAGTGAACTAAACCATGCAGGGCCTCCGAGGGGAGGCCAGAGACATAAAGAAAAAAAGAAAAGAAAATATTTGTGAAGTGACTTTGAAAACACTGTGGATGAGTGGCCTGATACTCTGCCTGTACAACACAAAACAGACATTACAACTGCGATGTCGCATTTGGAAGTTGGAATGTACTAGTATAGTTTTACATAGCATTTTAGTAACTGTTTCATTCAATAGTTCACGTCTTGGAAACACCACGTCGTTGACAACACTCAACACTCAGATGAACATTTCGCAGCACCACACGATTACAAAATAGCAACTCATGCGAGGAACGCCTGTGGCCTCTGTACACTGGGTTTAAAATGTATCGTACAGAAGGTGCTGAACATGTCAGAGATTGCATTTGTGAAAACAGGAAACAGGAATGTGTGTCTGCCCCGCTTTTGCTCTCTTGTGTTTATGTGTGTGTGTGTGTGAGTGTGTTTCTGTTTCAGCGCGACCGCGGCTGAGGTTCAGGCCAGCGTTCCCCCAACGATGGAAGCAATCACGATCCCCAGAACCACACAGCATATAAGAATCATAATTTTCTTCTGAATAACAAGAAAGAAAACATCCACGGCAGCAGAGAGGAAGCAGATGAAGAAGGGTTAGAAAATAGGTAACTTCATACTTTGGACACATTTGCACATTATTGCACTGGTTATCATATTCTGAATAAAATGCAGTTTAGAAAAGAGCAGAGCGCTGCACCGCACTCTGGATAAAGACGTCTGATTTAATGTGCTGGTGATATTCTCGAGTAATGGAGTGTTGTTCAAAGCAGTTCTATATCTGCGTCTTTTAAAGCTATTCATCTATGATTCCTGCATTTTGTTCAGAGAACACCACAAACATACTTACATGCACACAGATTTAAAGCCAATGGGTGTAAAAGGGTCACCAGTTTTGGTGACTTCTGGTGGTGTTAGAGGGTAATGCAACAGAGAGCAATTCAGGTTATTTTTAGAACAGAATAAGCAGTGAACATGGTGCACTGTTCAGAGCTTTATTGTACATCTGATTTTCAGTAGAAATCCACACAGTGGCTTTAAAGCAGATCTAAACAAACATCTCTGTTTTCAGTGGGAATGAAAAGTAGCCGTGAATACCGCAATACATTACATCAGGTGTCTGTTCATATTAAATAAACACTGAAAACTGAACAACTGACTCTGTGGCCAGGTTTTTGACATTTAGACGAATAATCAGTTCCTGCTGGCAGTTCATGAAAAGATCAGCATGTAACGATCAAGCTTGTATTGTGAGTTCCAGAAAACAATACAGTACATATATATATCATGATATCAAACGTTCTCTGTAAGTAGAAAAAATCCTATCACATTTTGAAATGTATACACACGACGCTTCAAAATAAAGCATATCAAATATAAAACAATAAAATATATGATACTGAACAAAATAACAAAAGTGAATTATTGGGGAAAAGCATTAAAGAACATAAACCAATCTTCAAAACTAGTTCTACATTTAGGTACAAATAGTTTCCTGTTCTGTGTCACTTTTTTAATATTTGTAAATTATTCCCAGAGCCAAGAAAAGTTACTTTTTATGTTACCTTTGCTATTCTTTCTTACTTTTATATTACTTATATGTTTATGAATTATATTTAGTTAGAAATGATCACATTTTAAAAATGCACATGTTGAACCGTAAAAGTTACATTTTTAAAAAGGATTTACATTATTTATAATGTAATATTTAATGCAGAAATTCAGACGCGCAGAGACGTACTGAACTTTCCTACCAGCAGAGGCCGCCATCACAGCTGAACTTAACGAGCGGCATCAATCGTGCCCTTTAATGCTCTGTGTGGATTAATGATGGCACTAACTGAGTCCAATTGTGAGGGAAATAATGAGGACGGTCACACACACTGCAATACAACCTCCTATCAGCATCACCTTCTGGATGGGGGGGAAACGAGAGAGAGAGAGAGAGAGAGTCAGATCAGGATTCAGTTGATGTAGGAAAGAGAGAGATTGAGAAAAAGCAAAAGGAAAACAGAAGAGGAGGAAGTGGGAGAAATAACTCTTTATATAACTCTATAGATGATGCTTGAAGTTAGCTGGGGTTGTATTGTATTGAGTGCTGTTACACATATTGTCCAAGAGGTGGCAGATTTGCTCCACTTTAGTGCAGGTAGTTACATGAAGGAAAGTTAGGAGTTGTGCAATTATACCAACATAATCCACTTCGAGCTTCAACGAACGATTACTTTCATCATCGATTAGTCTGCCGATTATTCTCCCCGATTAATCGAGTAATTGCTTGGTCCATAAAATGTCAGAGACTGTCGGGCTGTGTTTTTTTTAAATGATGATGTTCTCAAATGTCTTGTTTTGTCCACAAATTAAACTGATATGGAGCAAAAAAAACCCAGAATATATTCACATGTACGAAGCTACATTTAGAAAACCGCGAACGATTAATTTAGTCATCAATTAATAATCGATTAAACAAGTAATTGTTTCGGCCACATCCATACCACTTTCATAAAAGCAAGCAAGCAGCTGGTTAGCTTAGTTTAGTATGAAGAATAAACCCCGGGGGAAAGAACTCACCTGAGTGACCTGCACGGCCTACAGCTCAGCTCACTCGGTACCATGTTTTATTTGTCCAAATGGTAAATGATCTGTATTTACAGTATATTGGGCTTTATACTATCTATCTATCTATCTATCTATCTATCTATCTATCTATCTATCTATCTATCTATCTATCTTTCTATCTATCTATCTATCATATGCCACCAGCACAGCCATCAGGAGTGTTTCAGAGATCTAATCGGGGGTCTAACATCTGACCCTCTGGTTGAAAGATGACTCACTCTACCACTGAACAACAGCCGTCGTTAAATGACTTATTTCACAAACTCTCAGCAGACCCACTCCATTCCACTTGCTCGTTCTGGTGATTGCAGATGTGTATGTATGTATGTATGTATGCCGCTGGGCTGGGAATCACTGTTGTGTACGAAATAAAGATTCATTTACGAAATACGTCCACACATGCAGAATACACGTAACGTGAGCATACACATGCACACACACACACACACACACACACACACAATGACTACACTCCACTGCAAACAGAACATACATGCAAAGTCTTTTTTTTTGTTTTGTTTTTTTTCCCTGCACATGCACTGTTTTGTCGAATAATGGGACTCACCCTCCGAGCTTTACTCTGGTATTTTACTGCCTTCTTAGTGTCTGATACCGCCCTCTCCACATAGTCTACCGAGTGCTCCACATTGTACTCTATGCGGTCTATCATTTCCCCCTAAGAGAGGTTAGTGAAAGAGGAGGTTGTGGAAGACATGCAGACAGGAAGAAGCGAGAGTGGGCCAGATGTGGAGGCAGGAGTGGGAGTCAGAGGAGAAGACACACACACACACACACACACACACACACACACACACAGAGAAAAGAAAAGAGAGAGAGAGGGGGAGAAAGCATGACATTAGAGTGTGTTTGTTGACTGCATGCGTTTAGAATCTCACCCGTCTGCTGGTCTTTTTGAACTTTTTGCATTTTGGGATGCTCTCCTTTGCCTGCTCCACATACTCCTGAGCGTCTAGCACACTCCGCTCTACGTTGTTAACCAAGTCGCCCTGCACGCAAACAAGAGAAGTCATTGAAAGTGTGGGTGTACTGTGCGAGATGAAAATCTACTCATTGATTTTCTTTTCATAATCAACCGTCATTTTGTTCTCATTGACTCTTTCATTAATGAAAGTAGCGGGGGCGACATTGCCGTCGACAGCCGTCAACAAAGAACACACACAGTAATAATGTGACTAATAATTAAGCACCGAGTCATTTTTCATTCAAACAGCCGTCGTGGTGAACCACTGATTCGACTCTCCACGTGTGCATTGCAGCAATGATTTCTCGGTATAAATATTAATGTCAGTGCAAGTATGAAAAAGTAGAATCACAGGGAAAAAAAATTACCTTGGTTTATTAGAAGAGGAGTGCTGTTCTCTGTTCTCCAGAGCTTAGAGTTTTTGTTGTGGTGGTGACAGCAGATAAGAAATAAATGAGAGAAAGGACAGCGGAGAGTGTTGGGGGACAGAGAAAGCAAAGCTGAGAAAGGCAAAATTAACAAGCAGGCCAGACGACAAGTGAAATTTTAAATGAGCTCATAAAGAAGGGTTAGGTCATTGAATTATTGACTGTATATGTAAAGCATCCACTCATATCTGTGACAAGAGAATAAAAGAGTGTACACACTGTGTATGAAGGAGAGACTGTTTTGTAACTATAATTACATTATATTCATTGTTCCACATAATACTTTGTCATCAACGTGTTCTGCAGCTCACATTTCCTTACACTCAACGACAATAATCTACATATGTGGATTTTACACAACATCATTAGTACAACTATACGACACTTGCTGCTCACGGGATGATGAAAACTTTGTTTTTTTAAAGAACAAACGCTTAAGTACAAGCACAAAAATTGGAAACAGTACAAAATCAAAATGTACAGTACTGTGCAAAAGTCTTAGATTTGTTGTTTTACTGATAACAGTACGATTATTACTAGAATCATTTTTGGTCAAAAAGAACCAAAGTATTCAGTTTGACCTACTCCTACACTTGACTCTGGCTCTCTTACGACTGGCGTGGAACCCTAATTATTTCACGTATTTCAGATATATCTGCTGTCGAGACATGCTTGAGCATCACATACACACGTTAAACTCATTGACAGACCACATCGTTCCAATCCTAATTCCAAAGATCACAGAATTTGAAACAGCTGGTGGACTTTTGCACAGTATTGTACATCGGTGTTGGTGTACCTGTATATTTAAGAGGTTTACTCTTTCTTTCCAGTCCTTGCATGATAGTTGTGTCTGATAAAATGATCTAATGGCAAAAATCCCCCCCAAACAGATTAGCACCTAATTCCAATCCAATGATCACTGAGCCAAAAATGTCCTGTCCCTGAGATTCACGCTAAATTTACTGAGATATTTTGCAAACACGAACAGATGGAGCTAAAATTATGATCTCCATCCAAGCCCCTGTTGGCACAGATAAGTCTATATTTATACGAATACACTCTGCAACTTGTATGTAAATGAAAAGATTGTAAAGCCAGTTCCTGTCCGTCTGAAGTGGAATTATGCTCCTTATAGGGAGCAGGAGGAGGTCAGCACACTTAGCTGATTTCACTTTGTATGAACCACAACATTCAAACTGTTGATATTTATTAGTATAGCTTTTAACTCGAAACCCTCTGTGATTCCATGTGCGCAAACCCCACAGCAGACGGAAGTGACAGCAAGAGGAGCAAGTGTTTTTTTACCTGGCTCTCCACCAACATGGCCATGTCCATGAACATGTCGTGGAGCTCTCTAATACTGTTCTCCAGCTTGATAATCTCAGTGTGCCGTGTCTCAATCTCGTTCATCGCTTGCTGGGTGATATTGTCCATGATGATCTAATGTAGGAATGACAGAGGAGAGTAAACGTGTTTCTAAAAACATGCTTTCTGTGCATCCAGTTTTGCATTTGTCATGTCACTCACCCCTGAAGTAAAGATAGCTGGGTTGTCACTCTCTAACATGCTCTCCAGCTCCTCATTTGTTGTATTTCTTCCAGCTGAAGGGACACACACAGACACACACACACAGTCATAACAGAAAAATGTGTTCATGGAAGTTGTTCAGAGAGACACAAACTGTGACAGTCAGGAATTAGACAATGTGCTGCAATGTGAGGGGATTTAAAATGTTTTCCAAAGAACAGTGAATGTGTAACGATGGTGATTAGGAAACACAAAGAACTCCCTGGATGATTATCAACATCTCCACTCCTTTGTGCGTGTATGAGGATTCCATAAAGAGCCGTCTGCTGTCTTTTCCACCATGATCTACTGTCCATACTGCATTTTAAACTCAGCAGTGCAGGTGATTGAAAATCACGTGCCGCAATAATTAGGCTGATCATCGATTTACTGCACAAGTGATTATACAGTAATGGACAAGCAGCCGGTTTCACTCCCTCCAGTTTCAATCAGGCGATCAGAAGATTAACACACAAAGCTCCGTTCGACAGTCAGACATAGTGTTTGTCACAGAGACAGTGAACTCGACACGTCAGCAACACTTAGAAGCCTACATTAAATGAAATGTCCTACTTGGATGCAAAAACCCTTCCATATTCAATGTTTGTGAAGCGACAACAAAAGAAAGTTGGGATGCTCTCCCCCACACAATCTACTGACCCTCCAAAGAGCAAATGTTCCTGCTTCTTCCTGCTGATGTGTTTACTCCGTGTCCATCTTTATGTTCCCCGGCAGAGTTGTTCTACTTCTTAAAAGTTCCCCTGCACCCACATTATTATCCCTGTGTCTGAATCGCTGAGCTGCTTCTCCAGGGCCCCGTTTCTGCGTCACTGACACTGTAAGTCACCGTCGAGGCGCAGTCGGCATCATCTTGATCCTTCGTTTGCACCTTTCAAACCCTCTGCAGGGTTTTATACAGTATATTTCCCCATTGCTCACGATGGCATCCTGTATTCCTACAACTGAGCAGTTATGTCATACATACATTGCAGACGAGGACAAAAAAAGGACTTGAAGATATTCTTGTCAACAGCACACCGAGGATCAGACTGCTTATATGAAAGAGGCCTGAAGCCAAGCTTCACTGTCTGACTCAAAAGAAACTTGCATTAGTCTATTTTGTAACAGTTCTGCAATCAAACTTATTGTATTATCAGATAAAAAGTACTTGATGGCCAAGTGTGTAGGATTTAGTGGAATTAGCCAGTTAAATACCTCTTTGGAGACAGTTTTAACCAGTTCTATTAGGGGCTACTTTAGAAACAACCTGCAACCCATGTTGACATGAAGGGTTAATTAAAGCTGCAGTGTGTAATATCTTATTTTTTTTCTAGTGTTGCTGTTACTATTCTGGCTCTGATTGGTCGTAGTGAACAGAAATGATGTAACATTATTTTTTGGCTGTGTTGTTGGTCTTTAAATCAGACCTGACCGAGGGAGCAGTTGTGTATATGCGACGTGCGGTGAGGTTCATGGCTGGCAAAAATATGAACCCCAAAATGTAGCTTATTCACCATTCAATTGCCTGCAAGCACATAGTCTACTGGTTATGTTTCATATCCCATCAGCATTCTTTACACACTCATATGAAGAGTACATATTTGTCTAAGAAAGAATGTTACATTTATAGCTGCGGCCGAGAGTGAGAGAGAGCGTTTGCATCCTCCAGTAACAGTTGGGCTCACATGTGCCTCCTTTCAGTGCGGCAAAGGTACCGTTTGCCTCACCTTGTGCCTTTTCACTGTAGTTTTATTATCTGATCAACAAGACAATAGCCAGACTTTGGAAATTCCCAGTGTATAATAAATATTATACTGGCGACATACAGGGAGACAGCAACAGGTGTCAACCCAGTGTGTGATGGAGCGCACAGTCCGAGGGGAGGCAAGGCTCGCCCCTGCCACACCTCACGCTTCTCCTTGAAATGCACAAATTCAGGGATTTTGACGATAAAAATCATCAAAATGATTGGAATCGTACAGAATACAGATTTATTTAACAGCCTTTGCAGCTGTCTCGCTTTACTAGTGCAACGGTGTTGTCAAATCAAATGGGAACGTTAGCACGACTCAAATCAACACACCACTATACAGAGAAACACACAGAAACCCGTTTGACAGTGGTTTGAAAGTAAAGGACATTGGTTTATATTAAAAAGCTATGCAATAAAGTTTGAATTTGGTGATAATGCACTGATGAAAACAGAACTGTGAATATTATAATCAGCCCATCAAATAGATTCCCTGACTTCTACACACTGGTCCTTTAAGTGATCAACATTAAAAGCGCTCATTATGCAAAATGTCCCATTTTAAGTGTTCTACGAGCACATATTTTGTGAAGAGCAGACAGTGATTATAGCTTTGAAGTGAATACAGTGCAACAATACGATATTCCCCGCTGAAATTGAGTGGTAAAAATAGTTGAGAGAAAAACACATCATGTAATTGAATATGATGGTCCTGACACTCACTTGAAATCGAACATGTCCATATTTAAAGAATAAAAGTTGGGAAAAAGTTTTTTAAAAATCACACGCGACTGATGATACACAGATAGTGTGCATATTAAAGCTGAAGTTGTGTCTGATCTTGTTATTATGAAACAACTTTACCAAGATGGCTGCTGAGTGACGAGTACTTTGATGCAAGAGTGACAGGCACGCTTGACCAGTGTTGTCATGGTAACAGTAGTAGGAGTTGTCAACAAAGCAGAATGATGGGGTCTTTCAAAAATGTCAAACCACTCCTTTAAATCATACAAACCTCTACTACTTTTTTCCCACGAGGGGAGCAACACAGCTATAGCTTTGCCACATATCACTGTTTCTCTGTGCTATTGCTGAAGGTTACAACACCGAGTAGGTGTTCATTTATGAGCTGGTGTGTGTGACAGAGAGAGAGAGAGAGAGGGAGGCTGGTGGGTGTGGGGGGGCTCAGTGGCTGAGCAGGTAGTCTGATGGTGAGAGATGATCTAGTCTGGAGTCACAGCCAATGATTGCCTTCAGGAGCAGAATACTGATGAAGCTGCTCTCAAATATTTATTTGTGCATTTGTGTCAATCCATGGTGAATATCTCTGTACGTGTGGTTGCCACATTTTAATCGAACCCCAACTTCAACAACAATGATTTTTATTCAGTTGCCTTTGGGTGTTTTTTCCTCCCTGTGCCATCACTAAAGCTTAAGAACCTACTCATGTTCAGCAATGACATTTTGCAGTTTGACAAATGAGAGAGGATGAGGACGACACAAAAGGGGAGGGACAGACCACATTCACCTCGTTACTGTGATCGATTCCCCATGATTATAAATAATCAATATAATGATCTATATATAAGTAATCATTAAAGCTAAAACATTAAAGAGGGTCAGCGTTGCAGTTGAAGGACAATGAGACACAGATAATTGCGTCAAGGAAAAAAAAAAAAATGACTTCCATTAACGTGGACAGCCTAAACTTAACCATTTCCTGGGGAATGAGGTTCTGTCTCATTAGGACCATAGTCTACATGAGGACTACTGGTCCTGAAAAGGTCAGTGTGTATGCCAGGAAAAGGTCCTAAAGAGGTAACAAATACAAGCGCACACACACACACTGGCTTTTTTTTTTTTAAGCCCTGACGGGCTCAGAGGGAGGCTCTTATTTGTTACCATGGAGACCTAAACCCCGAGAAGCCTAATATGGAGCAAAGAAGTCTCACTTCACCCATAGTGTTTATGGGCTATTAAATCATTCATACCATGTTGCTACCAGTAACAGCATTATTTCATTCCCATTGTTATGTAACACTAATGAAGCGAGACCCCCAAGGAACAGGGAGAAAAAAGAAAAAGGCGCACAAATATTGATGTGTGCACGGTGAAAGGAGCAAGTGGTTGTCATGCTTCTGTTTCAGTTGCAATGGAATGAGAACAGCTTATATATCTGCACGTGTGTGCACAGGAATGTCCAATGGCAAATTAAACTGTCAAATGTCACCACAACGTCACTGAGCCTTCATCTCCAATCAGTGCTATTGGACACCAATGTGTCAAACGTTAAAGCTTGAGTGCAGAATTTGTTTCAGTAACACTTTGATTATTTCTTGAAGTCCGCTTGATGTCTAGATAGTAGGGATGTCAATAGATTACATTTTTTTTTTACTAATTAATCATCACATCTACATTAATCGTGATTAATAGTCTGCTTGTCTTCTAATGACTAAATTACTGAGTAATCAGACTGTGTGTATTTCAGACACCATTGTTTAATTGTAGGTTTCTTTTTAAACACAGAACTACACATAGAACTATGTGATTTCAAAGAGACTCCACTTTTGAGGACAGCTTTGTTGACACTGATTAAATCATGTGTGACTCACTCAATATTAGGCCTGGGCTGATAATTGCTTAACAATATATTGCTGTATCCAAAAGTCACAAAATCAAAACCACTTACATTTTCTTTCCTACCGTGGTGCCAAAGGTATAAAATGAGATTTTAGAGCTATAATGTCAATGTTTTTAATGTACACTGTTGATATTTTACTAATTTTACTTGTATTGCCTTGTGAAGCACTTGGTGATACCATATCTGTCAAAGGTGCTACATAAATAAAATGTATTTACTTATGTAATACTGATTTACCTACCTACCTAACTAGGTATCTGTTCTCTTGACAGTGCTGTGTTTACAGTCACAGTATTGGTTTCCTGTCCTGATCAAAAATGTAGTCTGACGGTCAAAGCTTTAATTTCTCCATTCCCTCACTCTATTTCCCAACTCTCCCTGTGTATCTAATCCCTTCCTTGACGACAGGTGATATTGGCTCAGGCCTCCTGTGACTCCGCCAGCTGACAGAAAAAAAATCTAAATGGATCTGAATGAGCTCAAGGAAAAAGTGACTCAGGCTTGCGTGTGTTTTAACCTCATGAGGATGGGCTGTGTTTGTCTTTCCGTGATTGGACCACATTTATTGCTTATGTACAATGTACGGTGGGCGGAGCTCGCACATACAGACGCGGCCACTCTAACTGACAGATGGGCAGAGGAAATTACATCTATGCCAATGCCCTGCCCCTGCTCTCCTCTGTTATTACCACTAAATGAGTCATAGTATGTGTGTGTGTGTGTGTGAGCACGTGGCTTTGTGTATAAGGTGACTTTATCAAGATGACTGTTGGGGGCAGCTGGCCTGGTACACAGTCTGCCAGGCTGCCGTGGCAGCAGCCGTGGCAGCAGCCCTGTCCAGGAGCCAGGAGCCTGCAGCTCATACCTGTCGGATCATATTACACATTCCGCGTGACACAAGTGAGAGCAGCTCCAATCTGAGCTGCAGCAACCTGGCATGTGCATGCATATGGGTGTGGGTGTGGGTGTGGGTGATTTATGTGTTTTGGAAAGTGGTTTCAGTGCGAACGGGGTTGTTTTGGTACACAACACCAGGCAAATGCAAAGTCAAATATGGATGAGATGAACTGACATTTCTGTCCAAACAAAACAAATCAATTATTAACTAATTATATTTGGGTTTATTGATGATGTAATATACTTTGGTGGGGTAGTTTATGCTGTAAACTGCTTACCTAGTTTTACATCTTTGTATGATGTCTTTATGTATTAATTTTCATTTAATGCCACCTCTAAAAAGAGGTTATGTTTCGCTGGTTTACTGAGGACGTTCGTTATGACCCAAGGAAGAAATCATAAGATTTTTGTTTGTGATTGAGATATGGACTCTAGATTTATTTAGACAATTTACAATTTTGAAAGACGGGGGAGAGTGTGTGTGGGTTTTCTCCGGGTTCTCTGGTTTCCTACCACAGTCCAAAACCATGCAGATTTGGGGATAAGGCAAATTGGACTCTCTAAATTGAGGTGTGAGAGTGAGAGTGAATGGTTGTTTGTCTCTATGTGACACTGCGATGGATTGGCGACCTGTCCAGGGTGTACACCGCCTTTCACCCTATGTCAGCTGGGATTGGCCCCCGTGACACTCATATAGAGGATAAAGTGGTAAAAGATGAGTGAGATGATTTACATTTTCCTCAATTACTCAGTTAAAGATGTCAGTATGCACTAAAATCTGGATCTGAATCATAAAAACCACAATGATACACGACAGAGGCTTTGTCGGAGGTCATTGAGTGCTTTAAGTCTGTGCGCTGGATAATAACTTTGGGAACGACGACGAAGTTGACAAATTGAAGGATATAAACACCCAACAGGTTGGGGGTTGAGGTAATTTATTTGCACCAGCCAAGTGAAAGCATCCTTGTCATTAATAATATATGTGACAGTGAGTAAGTGGTCTTATAAATCAAACTGCATGTCAGTGCTGGAGGAGAATGGGTGGCTATTCATTTAGATTTCTTACCAAAAGTTTGCCAAACACACAGAAGCAGAGGTGGCTGCAGTAAGGAAGGTTTTCCAGGCAGAATTCTTTTTAAAAGTGCACAATGTGGAGATAAAACATGAATCTAAATTCTTACTAATAAAAGGAGGAGGATCATGGTGCATGGGATTATATGGCAGTTCCAATCCATAAAGGTGAGATTATGAGACTACATTATAGCAGTGATCAGAAACAGAATCTGACTCTAATTCTGGTCTAATAACCTAGGGGATCAAACATGATGATGACATCCTCTGTGGTATGACACTGCGGTAAATGGAGCACCGAACAACACAAACATTACCAAGTCATTATATTCCACCATTACTTTCTAAATTTGACAATGTTCCAGTGTAAATGTTTCTCAGTGCCTTCGTCTCGTGTGTCGTCTCCTGTCGATTAGTCAGAGCATGGCAAGAGTTTTCTGTCTAATCTGATTCATGACAAGTGCAAATGAAACACTTCCAAAATCATTGATTTAAGAGCAAGAAAGAGAGAAAAACACTTTGTGGAAGTAGAGCAGATGTTTTGGATGCATTCAGTGATGTTGACAATGTTTCCGAGCTACGGTTGAAGCCCGAACACGCTATTTAATTGGTCTATCGTCCTTGTCCCAGTAAACAAACACTAGCAAGGAATCGATTTATTGAATGAAGTAGGCCAGGTAGTGACGTGCCCCGGTTTCATCTTGTCAACTAGTCATTAGCAAGTCCAGCTCCATGCACTTTCAAATATTCAAGTCCTTCAGCTGACAGAGCATAAACTTGGTCTCATATAATCAGTCCGCTTTCTTTCGTCTTCCGTGTACCAGCTCACGGAGTCGGGAACTGTGGAACATGTGCAGAGTCTCAGTCACATGTCACAGATTGTACATAAAAAAGAATGTTTACTGGGTGAATCAAATCCTGGAAGTAAGAATGTACTGAATAGCCACCAGGGGGTGACTGTTGAGTGCAAGAAAATTCATTGTCAGTGAACATTTTCCTCAGGAGTTAACGGACTCGATCACTACATGTCAGTTTTATAAATTGTGTTCCATATTAGAGAGAAACAGACGATAATGAACGGCACATATGAGTGGACACGTGTGACTGACAGCTGGTATCAGCCAATAGGTGCTTTACTGCAGGTTGTGAATTTATAGTTGCAAGACCTCAACATGGTGCTGGGCCAACGTGCAAATCTCGATTCTTTAAAACGGAAGTTCAGATTGTTATGTTTGAGTCGGACTAACACAATAATTACATCTCAAGATGTTAACGTTCGCAGTGTAAGAGCTGTTGCGGGGGTTCCTACTCACTGATCTCCAACTGTCTCTGAATGCGTCCCTTGCAGCGCTCCCTGTAGTCCGACTGTGTGGTGTTGTATTCGGACATCACCTCGACAAACTTGCGGGACAGTGTGGAGTGCTGAAGACACAGTGGGAGACGACATCAATCGCTTTCACATTAACCTGCCTCATCCCAGCAGTAACTTAATAACACTTTTAATGCCAATAATACTTTTAATGCCAGGAAGTGAGCAGGTAGAGTAGCTGTATCAAATGACAAGCTCCAGACTAAGTGCAAACTGTGTGCAGTGTGCACAAACTGAGACAGTGGCAAACACAGTGCTGTGCTGTAAACGGGACAAGGGAAGATGTTATGGAAGAAAATGCTATTTCTTGGGGAATTTAAATTGACATATTCTGATGAACTGCAAAAACAGGGCATTTTAACGATTAGTAGGGCTGGGCAATAATTCAACAACAATGTAAATCAGAATATGATTGTCGTCAATGTAAACACACTGAAAACATAATAGCTATGTGGAGTGTTTAAGCTCAGAATTGTGAAATGTTTCCGTGTTTAGCAAGTCAT
Organism: Solea solea; assembly: GCF_958295425.1. NCBI lineage: Eukaryota > Metazoa > Chordata > Actinopteri > Pleuronectiformes > Soleidae > Solea > Solea solea. Next base: position 16,372,125 of record NC_081140.1, on the reverse strand, counting down.
TTTTTAAAAAACAATAATTCACTGGTTTCTTTCATTCAGGAGTCAAAATCAACCTTCAACTATAACATTTTATCAGAATAATTATCAATATCGACGGATTTGAAACCTTTTCTTCATGATGTCATCACTTAGCCCACAGTTAGTAAAAGAAATACTATAATGTAATAAATAAGACTATAGACTATACCTGTGTTTTGCGTATCCTCAGGTCAGCCGACGAACGATTCTGCCCTTCCTCTTGCTCGATGCTTTGCTGGATACCTGGAGGGACACATGACATTATACAATCAGACTCCTAGTTAGTACTGGTCCTTAAATACAGAACTAAACACACAAAATAAAGCCGATGAACACCATTGGCTGCCTCTAGAAGTTATAAGTCACTCCACAAACGTCTTTATCCTCCAACCACAGCACAATCACTGTTGGGATAAGTACTTACCACACGACCAGGTGGCAAATGTGCAATTAAACTGATTATATAATACTATGTATGAAAATCACAGAAAAGGGTGAACGTTTCTCTCAAATGTTCTATGTTAGGGATAGAAGAAATAAAATTGCTTGGCTCCAGCATGAGGATTTATCCCTGGGCGCCAAAAGGTTTGACCAAGATGAGGTCACTCACACATAAACGCATGTCAAGTGATTATGCGAAGGTATCCTGTGGCAACAACTGATGTGAACTGGAGCGGCACAGTGAGAGGCTCGTGATGCAGAGCCGCTTCTGCCTCATAGCACTTATGTCATGTGTGTATCACATCATATACAGCGTAAAAAGCACTCTGCACTGCAATGTGAGGATACAGCACATGTGTATATGTGTGTGTTGGAGGCTATAATCTTAGACCTCTCTGCTCTGAAGTTATCTTTTACCTGCCAGAAAAAGGGATTTTATTTCTGACCTCTATTCTTTCACACCTCAGCTCTGCAGGGAGGCACAGCACAACGTTGCATATAGCACAGAATTAATTATGTGATGAACACAGAGGAACAAGAACAAGAGATTGTAGAACTCACACACACACACACACACATGCATGCTCTTATTGAACAATGGATTCAAGGAAAGGTTCACATTCATTATTATTTATGCACATTATTTATGTGTTTTACAGTAACATTAGTCAGTTCATGTGCACAAGTGTGAATAAAACTCAGCGTGTGCTCATGCAGATTAATCACAGCAAGGGACACCAGTCACTCTGCCTACTGCAGTGTACCCTGTCTCTTTAAAAGAAGCCGAACCGCCACATTTTTACATACTTAACATTTCTGCATGAACGATTAATCAGCTAATCTGTCACAGTGGAACTCTGCGATCAATCGTTGAAGGCTCGCATTGTGGAACCTGTTTCAACTGTACAAATAAACCCAGTGCCACCAGATTCAAAAAATAGCTTCTTCCCAAATGCAATAATGTCATTACACAAACATAATTAAACAAACCCAGTCACTCACTGCCACTTGTTTGCACATCAATACTTTACACTTTATTTCTTACCGCTCTTTTACTGTTTTCATTTATTTTTATGTGTGTCCTTTTATGACTTATTTCTTGTATTTACTGTATGCATCAGTGGAGAAGCGCTCCTCATTCTGCTGTATTGTTTAAAGTGCAATGACAATAAAGGCATTCAATTCAATTCAATTATTAAAAAAAAAAAGAGGAAATATTGAGAAACAAATATTAATTTCAGCGCTAGCAGGAGGAACTAGAATGGAATAGTACTCACTCTTTAATTTGGAGCGCACTTTGTTGGCCAACTTCTTGATGTCAGCCATAAGATCCTCCAGCTCAGCTTTAGTTTCTGAGGAGAGGAGAGGAGAGGAGAGGAGAGGAGAGGAGAGGAGAGGAGAGGAGAGGAGAGGAGAGGAGAGGAGAGGAGAGGAGAGGAGAGGAGAGGAGAGGAGAGGAGAGGTTAATGAGCATGAGCAATATTACTGACACACAAGATATGACAAAATCATAATCAGCTTGATTCTCCATTTTTGCCTCCTTTGCAGACAAAGTGCCAGCATCCCTGTCTCCATCCTGGTCTACACCCCTCAAACAGACTCTCTGTGGTAGAAGCAAGGAGTTGAAAACTCACGTGGGAAGAAGAGTACATGTGGGTGTGAAGCAATAAGATGCTATTTTGGCGACCAATAAAACAGAGAAACAATCTGAGCTACAACAGGATGAAAGCAATGTCAGCAGCAGGAGGATGCTGTCAGAGAGTGGAAGTGGATAAAACAATTAGAAGAAGATAATCAGCACATTAACTGATGATGGACACAATTATTCTCTCAAGGGAGAAAGTCAGGTTTTACACACAAAACGTGCTAACTAAGTGTGAAAAAGGAAAAAGTAAACCTGAGAAGTCAAACCCCCGCCTGCTTCCACATCCTTCACACAGCTGACCAATGGACACAGCAGATAATGATCGCTCGGGCTTGTCAGGATGTCAGAATCAGACACTGTTTAACTGTCGGCCACAGGTGTGAGAGAAGGGCCTTTCATACAGTTTGATCAGTGATTAAAATAAAACCTTAAAGAAAAAAAAAGGACTCTCTTTTCTTTTGATTGTTCTGTAATTCAAAATAAACAGAGAAGAACAGTGGACCATCTCTGTGGAGCGATCGAGCTGTCAATTTTAAAATATTTAAAACATATCTGAATAGGCATAATCAACAGAGATTTTTAGAGATTTTTTAACTCGGACTAGTATTGTGTTTATCGATATTGAAAACTGTTATTTTACTTAGGTAAGGTATCTCTGTAAGCTACCTTTACCTTTTCATCTTCCCTGCATGATTTCTGCATGAATGGTTATATCACATACAACTGTATTTTCAAATAAACAAATAATATAAACGCAAATATACTTCATTTATTTTCTCTGTTGAACTTGTTTTGTAACTCACACGTTAAACTAGAACAGATTAAATAAAGTTCTTACTTTTCTGTGTGCAAGTGCCATCATGCAGAAAAGGATTTGACAATAGCAGAGGATTGGCCAAATGACACACAGCCATGGCACTACATGAATACTTTACGTGACACTGTGTGACACTTTGATGATGAAAAAAGTCATAATCACAAACAGTGAAACTAAATATTAACTCCAGAGCTGTTAAACTAGAACAGCTCTGTGGCGATGGTGTATCTATTATACAGTGAACAGCAAAGCATCACAAGCTTTTAATCTTCTTAACAGACACATTTCCATATCAGTGGACATCAGCCTGTGGTGCATAGAGCTCAGTGGGACAAAGCACTAACTTATGAAATAGCATTATGTCATGCTGGAAAAGACAGGCTCATCTCAATGTAAGACAGATAGAAAACACAGTAAGCAGGTGCTTTTGCTATAGAGAATATAAGGGAAGGCTTGTTCTCGTTATACCACAGTTTATCTTTGGTGTTGTTATTGCAACCACCAACATGGAACGGAACCCCAGACGAAATGACTGTTCTTCAAAGGTTCAATATGCGATACTACAAAAGGTATGTATCAGGTAAGTGAAGTGTCATTTTGCAGTGCCAAACCTAACCCATCATTGGCCTTTTATTTCTCCTTGTCTAAAGTCTTTTTAGCCAAAGAAAATAACAGAGATACTTGGCGAGAGGCAGTACATGTTCTAAAAACATCACAGTATGACAGTACATGTTAAAAATCTATTGGAACCATTACACTACAAATACAACATATCCTGATGTACAGCATCCTAACCCATCTGGCTTAAATATGGTAATGGTCATCATTGCAATCATTTAAATGAAATTCTTGCCAGTGGCTAAATGTGGGCAGGATACCCTGGGATTGTCAGGGTCAGATACTGATCTAGGGTGGTGGGCTGAGACCCACAGGGCAAAATGAATAAACAGCAATTTATGGTGATTTATGTTCGTTAGCAGAACAAATCTTTCTTCACGCTGTAATCACTGATCAATAACAGAAGAATGTAATGTAAAACATGTAATTCCATTCCTTGGAAAATTACTTTTGAATGATTAAATAGTAAAATGTGCATCAACGATGATAATCACAACAACCTGACAAGAGGTCAGCTGCACTCGCAATCACAGAGATGATGACACTAAACCTGAGTTTAGTTTTGAGCTGATTGTGTGTGTGTGTGTGTGTGTGTGTGTGTGTGTGTGCGTGTATTTATTAAGGAGTTGGATTGGATTTCTCCCTGGTGGTTAAGAAAGAGTGGAGACCAAACTGCTTGATCAAGTGTGTATTCAGCCTCATTATTGGCCGTCTGAAACGAGGAAGAGCACAGACGCTGCTGAATAAGTAGAGGGAGAAGCAAGCAGGAAGCAAATTAGAGGGCAAAACTGAGAAGTCAATTGAGCTGTGGCTTCACACTCCATTCCTCTTCCAGACACTCTCAAATGGAATCCTCAGGTCACGCTTGTTGCCATCATTAAGACTGTGTTGTTGCTATGGAGATGTGTGCAGTTGGTCCTCTCACCAGCTTCAGATTGTTTCAAAGTGGTAAAGAGAAGGAGAATCAGGGCGCAAGAGGGAGAGATTCTCTATAAGGAGGAAATGTGGAAGACAATTTTATACAAATATAGTAACGGATCAAATTTAACAGACGTCTGTAGTGTGATATAAATAGTTCTTGCCAATATTTTAAAAATATCTATTAATGAGCCCAACCTGGGGGTTATGTGATCCTCTGATCAAAGTGGGCAATTTAAGGCCGTGTACGGCATCGGCTGACAGCGAACAGACATGCAGTAAAATGTATGGTTGTCAGTGTGAAACAGTGATTTCACCGCCAATCCAGCGAGAGCTGATTTTGATCTTTGTCATCCAGAGGCATGCGGCTACAAACCAGACATGAAACGACAGCTAATTTTGTGAGGGTAGTTTCTAAATAAAGCTCAAGACAATAAAAAAAAAAAGCAACACAATTTTTCCAGCCAAAATCTGGCACGCACTCTCGTCCTCTTGCTTACTTAGGGTTTTTCAGCAGAATTTTGCAGCATCTTCAAAACATAAGAGCGGCACAATCTCAAACTGCTGCTGATAACACCGAGCAGGATTTTATTAGACTCATCCCAAAACTAGGACATTGTAGTTAAATTCATACGAGATATGATCATTCCCACAGCTGTCAATTTGCTGGGAACAAATTAAATTGTGGTGTGTTTACCCAGACAAAATTAAATCCGAATGACTGAAAGAATGCAGATAAGCAGAAAGAGAAAAAATGAACACACACAAAAACACACCTGGGCTAAAGTTAATGAGCTGCTGATGATAGATTAAGAGGCATGCCAGTGGCATTGATTTTCTTGTTTACTTAACAGCAACAAAGTGGACAGATAATATTTTCTAAAACCACTGTGTTTTAAATACTTGTGTTTAAAATAATTACAGTTTATTTACAATGTATAATTGAATGTACAGCCTGAGCATTTTGGGGGTTAACAGGGGTTTAGTTTATTACTCGGAGTGCGCGGGGATCAAACCAGGAACTTTCATTGTATGGTCATTGTACTGCCAGCCTTATCAGGACGGTCCTGTAAATACATCAGTCATCAGAAACATTAGGATATACGAGCATATTGACAAGATTTAATAAAAGATAAACATCCTGAATGTCCAGGTCAATCTCCTCCTACATTAAGCTTGGACATTAATACATCAATGTTGCTTCTAGTGCAGCAGCACTTACATAAGAACGTCATCCAAGTTTGTTGTTGACTGCAGGCACTCTGTATCTCAGACTGATCAAACTGATTAGAATAACATTGGCACAAGTGTGTGTGTGTGTGAGTGAGAGAGATGGATTTGATGTCAGGGTATAGTGACACTGACAAGACACAAAGCCAATTCTGTCTCTTCCTCTCTAATTCAGGGTCAATTGCTGCCATTCCAGGCTCTAACATGCAGCCATTTCTCTTTTTTCCTCCATCTCTCAGTCTTTCTCAGTCGTGTCTCCTCTGTAAATATATCACCAGGCCTGTCTGTGTGTGCGTGCGTGTGTGTGTTTGCTCCGCTCATTGATCGTCTAGAGTCCAGGTGTCTGATGTTCCAGTGAGACAGAACCTGAGCTCATCGCTCAAACATTACTGATGTTTGTCTTGGTGGAGAAACAAAAAGGTAATGACAAACCTAAAAGTCAAAAACACTAAGCTCTACATGAATGAAGAGTTCAGATACATCACAGAGAGCAGAGAACAGATTATCTGGTTAAATGATCCTGTCGCGTGAAGACTTGACCGATGTGATTTTAATGTCATTGGATGCATCAGAGTCTCCCTGATTTCAGTATTAAACATGTTTGATGTTTACGACTGAACAGTGATCGGGCGTGAGAGGAACATCGCAATAACTAACGACAGAGCGAGTTTACTGTGCTGCCCACAGTGCCACAAGGATAAATGTGAAGACCGTCCACTAAGCCCGGGATGGTAGAGATAGAGGACTAAACTGTTGATTTATGGCAACAGTAGGATTGCTTGTTTAATGTGTCCTGCGAGATGTATCTCTGTGTCTGTCTAAAATCCCAAATCTCTGGAACCTCCTCCCTGAAAGTGTGTGGTCCTGCATCTTGTGTGCTTTCTCAGGATTGAAACATTAAAAATGGGTCACAAAGTTCTGTGTCTGTGGTCTCCCATGTTTTTAAAATGAACAATTCTACACCAATAATTATAATACTGTTTTTGCAGCGAGTAAAAAAAAAAAAAAAAAATAGTACATCATTTTTCAGGTTCCATTCAAGAGCCGGTGTGAGTGTTGTATTTTAATGTCTCAGCTCACATCTCCAACTTCTCTTCCACCTGAAACATCTCCCCAGACAGTATAGCGAGGTTGCTCTGCGTTAACATGGCAGCGCTCATGTCATTCCCACTCTTGACATTTCGATCGACATGAGAGCGGCAACACAACGTGCCTCTCGCTGTCCGATGATTGAAGAGCCAAGAGGACAGACGGTTAGACTAATCCATCGTACTACCTCTGACCTCCATTAATGTGTGCACGCCTCTCTGACTGTCCTTGGACTCGCACACTTTTACAAATCATATTAACTTCACTTTGAGATAACATCCTATCATATCTCATTATTCCACAGTACAGAGCTGTGTTCTAACGTCTCCAACGCTACCTTAGATACAGAGACGGAAGGACGGGGGGTGTGTGGAAAAAGATGGTTAAGGAAGAACAAAGAGCACACCAAGACCATCGGAACCTTACACAACACATTTACATTTTGGTGGAGGGGCTTTGGCAAACGGCACTCAGAGGGTGGGAGCACACTCAGCCAAAAACTAGACTCTAGAAATAGTAACACTCACAGGCTGCAATTAAAACAAACATCTCCAGAGCTGCCTGTTGAGGACTGTTTCGGAGTCAGTGTAAGGATGCTCTTTAGAAACTGGATTCTGAGATGTCAGAGGGAGCAGAAAACACTAGTTAGATGGAAAAACAACACACTGAGAAATGTTGTCAAATAAACTCTCCAGTGTTTTGAGTTAAGGAGCAGATTCTCAGCAGGAAGTCTGAATGCATTCTGCAGTATGGTGGCAGTTTAGCATACACAAAAAACTGTATTTTGGGTCTTTATAATGTCGTGTTTCTGTAACGCAACTACTCATTTGTCCTCGAATTATAGACATTATTATACTGGAAACTCTGAGACTGATAACACAAGTGCTTTGCCACATTAACAACAGACATTTGGACATCACAGGACAACGGTGTTAAAAACTGGTCAATTTAGAGTGTCCAGTTTGCCAAATCTGCATTCTTTTAGACTGTGGGAGGAAACCGGAGAACCCGGAGGAAACCCACGCACACACGGCGAGAACATGCAAACTCCTTGCAGAAAGGCCCTTGAAAGGCCCTCTTCCTGCTTCCATGAAGCACGAGTGCTGACCACTACAGGCAAAAAAATGTGAAAATCAAGGTTTCATCTTCACGTTGTGTGAAGACAAACCGTAAAATATAAACTCACATATCCGATTTCCACAGATTTAACAGATTCAACCACACCTTTTATCCACTGAGGAGGGACCACAATGACACAATTGTAACCTACAACTTAAGAGAGAGGAAATAACAGTTTAGAAGAGATGAACTATGCCTACAGTAGTTATCACCCTTCAAATGAGAACTGCTGTGTAAATTTATAATGCAGCACTGAAAACTGTCCTTATCTCTGTTACACCTCAGCGTGGGAGAAAGGACACGAGCTAGAGGTGTTGACAGCAGCAACAGTCACCGTACCTGGAGAGCTGCTTCATCCAGGTCTCCCTCGGAAAAAAGAGATTGTTCCCACTTTGCATTAAAATGTGCCATAATGTGTCACAAAACAGTACCTACTCAACGTGGGCGGAGTCATCACTGCACGGCTGCATGAAACTGCCGTGACTCGGTTTTACATGCGACACTCACAAGCGAGTGACTTGTGACTTGTAAAGCAGTTGTTTACAGCGTAACTGAATCATTAGAATGAGTTCATTAAAAAGATTTGTTCAGTACTTCCTCCATGACGGCAGCACAGATTCTCAGTCACTGGACTGAAATACAGCGGCAGGGTTTGTGGTGCCGGTCGCGATCAGCAGTGCTGTCGCTAAATACACCAGACTCCTCTGTTAAATATTGAGATTTTAGACATTTTCCTGGTAATTGTTGCAGATTAACCCACGTTTTTTGGCAGTGTTAAGTCTTTTTAACTGATCTACAGTTCGGCATTGTTCGGCTTCTTGTGTCGGACGTCTCTTCCTGTGATGGCACTCTGACCAATCAGTGGCCGGCAGTCTGGCGATGTCACGCATAGTATCGCCTCAGCACGCTTGGAACCTCGCCAGAGCTGGTACTAAAAAAAGTACCTGGTACCAGGTGCCGAGGCGAGGCGATGCCAATAGTGTTTGTGTGTTTTGGTGCAAGGTGAAGTGAAAGGTAGACAGAGAGAAAAAGGTAGTCAGGAGGTGCTGGGTGAATCAAAATTAATTAATATGGAATGTGATTTAAACTTTAAGAAATGATGTGAACTATAATTGTGGTCAGAGAACAGTGCCACTAATCTGTCCTCAGGATGGACCTTTTTTTATTCCACGAGTCTAAAGTTAGAGAACAAAAATTTTTTCAATCACCATCTCTGAAAAGGCCATTTCATTTTATACCAACCTCACACTCTCCTGGGAGCCGCCGACCATTAAGGCCACTGATGCTGCCACAGAAGACGCAATCAGCACCGACTGTTGACCTTTTCTGTGTGAAATCTATCAAGACCACAGTCTTATTCATCAAAATGAGATGAGAAGATGCCGTGCTGCCCAAGTACAAAGCAACAACAAACACAGTAACACGACAAGCTCAAACAATTCAATTACGTATCGGGAAGGATGAATTCAATCTTGTTTCTAAATATAAAATGCATTTGTGTCTTCCTTTCCCTCATCATAATGTACTTGTGAGGAAACAAAGGTTCAATACTCATTATGATCAGGCAGCTATGACCTCATCCATCTTCATTATTGCCCACACAGAGCCTTAACCACTTGCAATGCATGCTTAAATTCCCTGGTAGGAATGACTGTTACCATGTGTAACGCAGGGCTGAAAGTAACGTGTCCACATGCATGTGTGTGTGTGTGTGTGCGTGTGTCAAAATGGGCGCTGCAACTGGGCTGGAATTAACTCTGTGGATAGCAACAGGAAAACGTCTCAGTCAGCGAACACAAGAGCTCCCACAGCAAAGGGGGAGGAAGAGGAGGTTGGTATTGTGATGCTGGTGAGGTGGGTGGCTTGGGAGACGTGATGTAGTTATGAAAATGATAAACTGTGTCAGAAAGAGGATGTTTATCACCTGACGATGTTACGCTGTGAAATGCCTTCATAAAAAGATGATTCCTTCCACCCTCACTTCTCCATTATCCTGTTTATCCACAGACTGGAGGGAAACACGACTCCGTGATCATTCTCACTCTTTCAATAATAGTGGTTTAAAAAGAAAGGAAAGGGAAATAGGGAAAGTACATTCTCATCAGTAAGTTTGATTTGCTTGGAGGAACATGCTTTCAAGCAATAGTGCAGGCAGAACAATGTATTTTCCCCAGAGTGGAGAAAAAATGTCAAATGTCAGCGTGATGGTGGGAGGGCAGGACATTTCTGGACATCACACATTCATTCAGTGTGTGCCTCTAGCATGGCAAATACCATGTTATGCTTTTGCTGTTTATGCTACTTTCCTAATCTCACCCAAAGTGTCTTAACATTAATCTTGTGTTGCCAGGAGTGGATAAAAAAGTAGTAATGAGAAACACTGATTAAACTTTTTGGTGCTTAGTTTTGTTTTTTTTGTTTTATTTTGCACAATTTCAACGGCCTAACGCACCACGCACGTTACTGGTTTTACCGATTTGATGATAAGAATGCAATCAGGGCACCATTATGAGTTAGTGACGCACACATTTATACACACACGCCATGAGAAATGGTGCTCGAGAGACAGAGCAGCTTCCTGGTAGAAGGATGATTTTAGTCCCCGTCAGTGTCACAATGCAGCAGGCAGACAGAGAAGAACAGACTGACCTCTCTCTCCGAAATCTACATCAGCGGTTGACTGATGTGCATTTATCAGGGGGAGACACATTCACACACGATGAGCATCAATTTCAGTCACAGAGGAGATGGCTTTTGGAAGAAATTGTATCTTAACCCTTCTCTCACCATCCTGCATGCTCCCAAACCGTTTGTGATATCTAGAAAATTCAAAGACTATGAACTGGCGACCTATCCAGGGTGTGACCCTGCCTTTCGCCCTATGTCAGCTGGGATTGGCACCTCGACCCTCATGTGGAGGATAAAGCAGTAGAAGATGGATGGATGGATACCGAAAAGTAGAGAAATAGAGCTTGGCACCCATATACCTGTCATTACGGTAGCCCTCAGTACTTCCGTGGAACGACTGTCCGATCACAGACGAGATTCACCAGCGCGTCACACGTTTGTGACGTCAGCTTCTCAGTACCGTAATGAACGGTTGAATAACTGCCAGATATTCAAATGTTAGAGTTATCTTGGAGAAAGGGGCAGAAGCCAATAACATCAAAATAAATCCAGGTGTGCTGAATATCATGATGGTCATAAGAGGGTCATTGCTGCTGATGTTGCTGTTTCATTCATCGTCCCACTCCTAGTTAAAGGGCTCATCTGACACCTGCTGCTACAGGCAGATCAATGCCTTTGGCGAAAGGTGGAGGGGAGGGAATCAGTGAGAAGAAAGGGCATTGGGAGGTGTTACTAGTATAACATCCCCCTCATGTGCCAGGGTTTTGATCAATGCCCTGACACAAATGAGAGAGGAAGAGGAATGAGAGAACACAGACGGTAGGGGAAGGGGGGGGAAATGAATTGTAGTTTGCAGCACAGACTGAATAAAAGCAAAGAGAAGTGCGGCACAAAGGGGTGGAGGAGATATGAGAACGTGAGGAACACGGCAGACAGTGTTAACAGCGGGATTAAGAGGTAAAGACAGGGCTGAAGAGTAATGGAGATGAAGCAGACACAAGGAAAAGAAAGCAGACTATATTGAAACTTCACAGTGAAAGTATAACATCTTCAAGGTTCTTCCATTTTATCACGTCTTTATCAACAGTCTGTGTGGTTTCTGTCTTTTTGCTTTTTTTTCTGATCAACTGTTACTCTTTTTCTTCATTTTCCTGTAAGAGATGGAGTCATTGTTTTGGCCATTTGCTAAATTTATTCAGCTCTTTTAAATGACAGCGCATATGAATACATTACGTTTGTTTTCTTCTTCCCATTAAGAGCTTCCCTCACTTGTTATTGAATCAATGCTGGATAAAACATTGATGCAACCATTAGGCTGTGAAAGAGTAAGTAAACAGAAGGCTTCAGTATGTACAATGCAACCTCTTCTTTAAATCACCTCCTTCAAACCTAGGACTTCTCATAGAGCAGAGTGGGCTGAGCACTACCTCTGTGGTCACATTGCATATTGTTAAAGACATGGTGGCCATTTATACAGTGAAAATGTTGGGGTTTATTCACATGCTGCAAGTTTTCAGCCCCACGTATGTGTTACCAAGCCGAAGCTGCCTCATTTAAACTACACAAACACATGTTTATTGATTAAAAAAATTGACCTGCTCATTTAAAACAATGTTTTCTGTGAGGACACAAGCTGATTTTTTGCAGCGCTGCGGTAGCTCAGCTCACCGTGTGTCTATGGAGGAGAGAGAAGAGCAGCTAAACTCAACATATGCTGATGTAAATGTTGCAGAAAAGTTGTGGTGATTGGTTAAACTTGTGTTCATCTTTGCCATCTTGACTAATGATGCAAAATAATAGAAGTAGAAAAGTCATTTAGTCAAATACATGAATAAAATCAAGTTTGGGTTGATTTCTACTGAATATTCACTCATATTGGACTACATGGTCTGACGTGCTGATCTAAAATCTCTTCTGTGTTTGGTTGGGCTGAGATCTGAAGCCAGTTTCACAGGACAAAACTCAAAATTTAAAGATTTCAAAATTCATCCGTTTCACAATTCTGCCATGAATTCTGGGTAAATTAAGATCGCCGAACCTGAAAATCATGACTCTTGACATATTTGCAGCACGGTAACATGAGTCAGTTACAGGACGCTGAGGAAACTATACAATTTAAAGCATCTGTAGTGTATTCCTATTTAAATGTCTAAAAGTTTAAAGTTTTCTTCCTTTCCATCACTACCTTTAGAAACAGTGAAGAAGCGAATCAAGCGTACTCGACACTTCAAACCCTTCTCAGCAGGTCCTGTGGTGGAGTGAGTTTTTAATCAAGCTAATCACAAGTGCAAAAACTCCACCTGACCTCCTGAGACACTCATGTCTGTTCAGAATTACCACAGTACTTTTTTTTTGTGAAGGTCCAACTGTGTTAAGCATTCGAGAATTGAACTTGAAGAAAAAGAAAAAAGACAGTCTTACTCTCATCAGGGTTAGGTGAGGCGAGGATGGCGCTGTGCTTCCTCTTCACCTCTTCGACCTTCTCGGCCAGAGACTCAATAAAACCTCGGATTTCTTCCACCTGGTGTTTAAGAGAGACACAAAAAAGGGAGCTTTTAGATTAGGTGGGGGATTTAGGGACGCACTAGTGATTAGCTGTAGTTAGTAGAGGGACAATGATGAAGCTGACTGAAGGTGGTTTATGCAAAAGATGTATATACATATACAGCAGTATACACAAAACTATTTCAATCAACAACATGCATTTAAGTGAAACTGACTCAGTCAAAACAACCTGTAGTGTTAATCGGGAAGTTAAGCTGTGAATGTGTTCATCAGGGCTGAGAAAGGAACATGGATATAACTGACTGTTATGATAATCGATTACTAAATGAACCGACAACTATTTTGATAATCGATTAACCGGTTTGAAGCTTCTTCATTTCTTTGCTCTGGAAAACAAGAAATCATTAAGTGAATCATTTTGGTTTGTGGACAAAACAAGACATTTGAGAACATCATCATTTCCAGGTTTGACGAACACCGATCAACATCTTTTAAGGTTTTCTGATATTTTATGGACCAAACGATTCATCGAGAAAATAATCGACAAATTAATCGATTACGTTGGTTGCAACTCTAAACTTGACAATTTGACAACTGAACAACAAAATTTTATTTCCATGCACCAGAGTCAGAGTGATGTAAGTGACAGTGTTTTGGTGCTTACACAATCCTCAGTAAAATAAAATATTCATGTGAAGGCTATTACGGACGAAAATGAATGTGTTTATTCTCAACACACCATGACTGCTGAGGGTTAGAGATGATCAAAACTGTTCTCATATCTACAAAAACTCCAGATGTTATCTCAGCTCTGCACTGAGACAAGAGACCGGGAAACAGCTCATCTGACGTTACCCTAAAGTTTACATTGTGAATATTATGGGTTTTATACAGACTAAACACACTGTGCGATAGAGCAGAGCCAGGCTCGCTGATTCCAGCTGACAATTGGAGATAAAAACTTTGAATTCTGCCTCTGAACACATGATTCGGTGCATATCACATGCAGACCCTCCATTGAACTCTGCACTTCACAGCATCTGCCACCAAGTTCCACGTCTGACATTGTCCTCCCTCCTCATCACAGCTGTGCTGCCTCTGGATCAGGTAACAGCTGGCAAGCAGGAGGTTACATCTGCTGGTGACTTCATCAATTCCTGTTTTCTTCTCAGTCTGTCATCTTCCCCTGATCACCATCTCCTCCTCTACACCTGCTCCAATGCAGGCCGGCCTGTTCTCCGTTCATTCATCTCGACAACCCATTCATCTCTGGTTTGACTTTTCCACATTTCCATTCCATTGCCACTTTAGCTTTCCTGCTCACAGCCTGGGTCATTATTCTCCCATTATCTCTTTACTTAATACACAAAATAGGGGCCTCTGTCTAACAAATGTCAGGCATCAAAAACGAGAAGGATCCGGGAAGGAACAGAAGGAGACGATAAGTGAGCAGAAGATGAAAGCACTTCAGGTTCTCTCTGGTTAGACGGTCAACATGCGTCAGTGAGTCACTGTGCACGTCTCAGTTCTCATAAGACATCAGGCAGATTTTATTGGTGTGGGACATAAACCAATATCAGGAACTGCTAAGAATCTCTCTCTCACACACACAATGCTAAAGTTTTTGACGTGTGGTTGTATGAGGTACGGATGTACAGAGACACAGACACAGAGACTTGACCCACTGCTACCTTCATCAGTCACTTCACGTGTGTTATCTTATGACTTAGTTGTTTGAACGTTTCTGTTTGGATCTACCTAAACAGAAACCCAGGAGACCAGCAGCTCCTGTGTCCCTGCATCTAAAAATACTCATTTTGTCTACAGACTGATGCAGACAACAGAGTACATTCAAGTGTATTCTTAGGATATAGTAAAGTTAAATCGTTTAGCCAAGTGGTTCAAATTTTGTAAGCATGCTGGTAGCTCTATTTTCATTTATTGCTGAGCCTCTATATCCACGAACAAGGGGAACACCAGTCCCTCATGCAACCTTTAAAAAACCTGAACTATCATTTCAAAGACCACACTACCAATATCTTACCTTCTCTGTATTAATTTCATGTGCTTATAGACCATGATTTTATCTCAGGCAAAACAGGGAAACATGGTGTTTCAAGTTTTCCATGATTCCTTGAATTCACATTTGTATGCCCAAAAGGCTGGAAGCTTACTTCTGGCAGGGTGGTGGTGGTGGTGGTGGTGGTGGTGGTGGTGGTGGTGGTGGTAGCAGTAGTGTTAGGTATTTGTAAAGGGCTTGATTACAGAGATAAGGTGCAGCAGATCTGGCTGTGCTGACGTCAGGAGACAGAGTTAATGTCTTGTTAAAGGAATAAACCTATCGTTGGCTACAGCAGTTGGTTCCAGCAAAAACAAAACAAAACAACCATTTGCCCGAAGCAGTATAAATTGAACAGGTACTTCCAGTGAGGTACAGGCAGGTACAGATAAGGGAATTGATCTAAGTGTTTGTATGTGTTGTACATGTACATGTATACCCACATAAACAAACAGATCGATGTCAGACATAGGGCAGTAAAAAACATCTTTGTGTACAGCTACATACATGCTGACACAAATCCCACAGCTTAAATGTTATAAAATCAATATCCACACTCGTGGTCATGTAAGTGGTTGAAGTGAAGGACGGAGGCCTGCAGCGCGCGGTCCCCCCCACTCTCTGCTTCCCCTATAGATCACCACTGAAAGCATAATTAACGCTTCCAGTCAGGGTTCAAACCTGATTACTCCATCACTCCCATTGCTCCCTTAATCTTCTCCCTTCGCTCTCTCACAGTCATGTGTTATTACCCGTTTGTCCTCTGGAGCCTTTACCTCTTTACCATCTTCACATCATTCTTTCAAACAGTCAGTGCGTTTACATGCATGTTAAAAGTCTGATTATAGTTAATTAATGGTATGTAAACACATTAGTTAGACTCACATACTTGGATAATGTGATTCATAGTCCGATTACTCCTGCGTGTACACACTTAGTCAGACTGGGGTCGGACTTGGCAGTTTCTAACGTGGTCTCAAACTGTTCTCAGTTCTTCTCTGTGTCTCCACCTCTAACTCATCGTCCTCTTTCTTCTTTATCTCACTCTCAGACAGATGTTAAACGTTAGGTCAATTAGTAACTCTAAATTGTCTGTACGTGTGAATCAGTCCTGAATTAGACTAGTTACACTTTCAGGGTGTAAATGAGATTGTATCCAGTCTTTCCATGGACATAAAAGCATATGCAATGCTTCCTGGTCAACGAAACGTGTTGCAAAATCTTTGGACGGGGACATTTGGGCTGCTCAATTTATTTACTTTCCACCACATCCTTGATTAGGATAAGTGACTCCTTGTATAAGAACATTTTGAAGAAGCTAGGGTCTACTGGGCTCCTCCTATGATGCTTGAAAACCGAGTTTCACACAGACTCTCTCTGAGCTCAGGGATACCAGGCAGAGTGTGAGATACACACACACACACACACACGCTCAATTTACATGAAGTCATGCTGAATGAAGGAATCTAAATGCTAATGCAGGAGGAGGTCGAGGGAGCCGAGCTGCTGAGAAGCAGACAGAGATCATAACTGCATGAAAGCAGCCGTAACGTCATAGGGCAAGGGTAATCAACTGAAATTCAAAGAAATCCAAGAGAACACTTCCTCAAGCAAAGGTCTGGAACATCATAATGCCTAACTTGCGTTAGGATTTGGTCTGATATATACACTGAAGCCACCTTTAGTAGTTGTATCGTAGTTGTATGTAACATGCAATCAACAACTCTGACAAATAAGGAAAATACTAGAATCTAAAAACATTTCGATTTATTTGTTTATGTGTATGTATTTTTATTGAAACTTAAAACTATATAGAGATATATAATACCATGTAATGTTTTTTCTCATTAAATACAATGGCTCCATTTAAAAATAAAAGAGGGAAAATAAATAAAATCACTTTTGCAGCGTTGTGCATCTTAAAATAAAGTGCTTGATTTTTATAAAAATGTCAGTCTCAGACTAATGTGCAACAAACGGACCTCGAAACATATGAACAATTAAACAGTTTCTTTCTCTCGCATAACCCACTTACCCACTTTCTGTCGTTCAGTGGGAGAAATGAGCTCTAGTTTGCTCTGCCAGGAATTTATATCTGGGCTGGAATGGTGTCTGGAGCATTCTCATACATATGTGCAGGTGCTCAGCGCTGAGCCAAAACAACATTTAGATTTAATGATGTTCATTGTGGAGAAAGCGGTGTCGCAGCTGTGTGTGGAGCCAAACATGGTCAACATATACAGGGCCATTTTGAGCCTCTCTTCTCAACCCATCTCCAGCTCACTCGCCTCCTCTCTTTTCTCTCACTGTATCCCTCACTCGTCTCCATCTTTTCTCTCTACACCTTTAACTTGTTTTTCCTTCCTTCACTTGTGTTACACTCCTGGGATGCACATATTTAATTGGCTGAGTAGCATCACATGGGGTGGCCCAACTTGCATGCACTTGGTCTGCGAGTTTCCTGGTGTGCTAAACCAGTGCTGTAAAGTCGAGTGCTTTAAAAGCTGTGTTCTCTAAAAAAGTATCATCCTGTCTAGATTAAAAAGCGTCTGAGTCTGGACTGGGAACGTGGTCTGCCAGTTGGTGACCCCTGTCATAGGGTATGTCTGTCAATGACTTAAACATGATGGCTGTTTGTGGTTGACGACTTAGTTATAATTGTTTCCCCTTGATTTACTTTCTTTATACTAAAACGTATCCTGCTTTTTACATTTAACTCACTGGCCACTTGCCACACAGAGAAGGATGTAGCCATATAGGGCGGTTGATTCACAGCAGGTCTCCATCTCTCTGAGGGGAAGATGTCAACTGCCACTACATGAGAACCCCCTCTGAGGGCCATGATGATGTTCAGTTTGTGTGCACAGCATGCACAAGAAAATACACTCAAATACATGAATAGATGCATTTTTACACATGCATGATGCATATGGAGCAAGAGTGGGGAACCGTGTCCCTGTCAAGAGCTATTTCAATTATAATCCCTTGTGGACACTAATTTACTTAACATATATCGCAATAAGCTTTGTGGCTGGAACTGCTTCTGTTTGGTGAGGTGAGTCTTGATGTCAAATGGTTGTGGTGTTGATGCTACTCAAAGCTGGTTTGAGCCAGAAAAGAAAGTCACTCACAAACAAATGCTCACCCTGAGTACTTTGTGCCATGCACCAGTAATCTGCTCTGTGATGCTTCTTGAAGACAAACTAAGAATTTAATTACGTCTGGTTCTGGCAGCAACAACGTTCCTTCAGAAACTCTCCTTCACAAATGAGGTTTGAACTTCTTAGCTTTTAGTTCACTCACGACAAAACTTGCCCGTATAACACTGTCTCTATCTGCGTGCAGTCTTGTGATTGCAAATAGGCCATGATGTGAGTGTTAACATTACCAAGAACATCTGTCTGTTCATCTACCTCACCCAAAAAAAAAAGATGGTTTGTCCCTTTCTTTGGAAAGTGGAATGTTCTACGCCCTCTACAACTACTTATCTTGAGAGTCACTATAATGTATGTCAGCAAAGATGAGTAACATCTATCCCCTGTATGCGTTTTTATTAGCCTGACCACATCATACATCATTATGGTAATGACCTAATTCTGCAAATGTGTCTATTTTAAAAGTAAACTTAAAACTGTTCTTGCTCATTTTCAGGGATGGTCCATTCAGCTTTGTTTTGGTGCCTCGATCTCTTTCCCATCTTTTTTTAATTGGAGTATCTGCTGACGGAGGGCAGGTTTGTAACCAAACTTGTGCGTGTTTGTGAACAACATGTTGTTAAACTGTGACCAAAATCCCCTACATGTTTGTTAAACAGGTGGTTTGATGGTGGAGCGTTTCCATTTATTCTGTACAAACGTAAATGAGTGTGTCGGTCCAGTGTCAGCGAACAAAATAATTGCTATCACAACAGTTTTGTTTATTTGCCTCGCTGACCAAATAAAATTGTCTCATAGGCTGTAAATGGCCTGGAGGCCAGAGGTTCACCATCCCTGAGTATCTATCATGCACAAGAGGATAGACTGGAAAACAGTGGGTGAAATCAGTGATGCTGTTATTCTGAGCTGGACAAAGAGAAACATTGTTATGTTGTTGAATCAATAAAGTGCTTCTGAAATGGAATAAAACACAGAACAATCCATGCCACACCAGCAACGCCATCAATAACTATAAATCATATCACTGCCGCCAAGGGGAAAAGAAATGACATGAGCGGAATTATAGCTCGCTCTGAAAAGCCAACATGATTAGAGTCAGCGTCAGAGAAGGAATGACACACAGGCAAACTGCAGCAAATTACTTTGAGCAAATGACCTGGGCTATATTTTAAGATACTACATGACTATGTCAGTGTTAGTGTGTGCATGGAAATAATAGTGACTGACAGGGCATGCGAGACAAAGAAGGAAAGATCAGAGATCAACAAACCTGTTCAAAGAATTCGTCCATGAAGCCTTTATCCATCCCCACAGCGACTTCATCCTCCTCCTCTGTCATCTCCTTCCCCTGGACAGACACAACATCACATTTGGACATGAGAAAATGAACATATTCACTGACCCGTGCAAGATATATGTGCTACAACAACACTGGTGTATATATATATATATATATATATATATATATATATATATATATATATATACACACACACACACACACATATATACTGTATATATATATATATATATACACACATACATACATATATATATTCATACACACATATACTGTATATATCCATCCCCTTTTTGGGGGAAAGGTAAAAAGAGGGGCTGTAAAACAAAACCAAATTAGATTTAAAACAAACAAGACAATATTAAGTAAACATTAACACGACATTTACAGAGACACAGCTAAAATACACACACAAAAAGGGGGACGAGAAATGAAAGCTGCGAAACTTTAAAACCGAAACAAATGATTCCCAAACTTCTCGGCATTGAGGCCGATGGTTCATTCAGAAATATGTGCTCATTTGTAATCCCATATCAATCACTACACTGCATTAGCAGGGATCTCAGTCATCTCGCCACTGTCGAGCTAGTTCAGCTCCTCATTAGCAGCCCATGAGCTCATTTGCTTATCAGCGCCGTTGAAAGGGAGTGAAGTTTTTATCTTCCTCTAGCTATAATTATTTCTAAAATACTTCTAACAGCAGGGAAATATTTGTATGCATGTGGTGAAATGTTGTACATCAGGGATGGGCACAAATATTTGATTATATTAACACACAATTAACACTCGTTAGATATTATGAAGTCCCCTGACCTTTTCTTGATCTGGTATAGGTTTGCTTTGCGTCCAGGTCTGAGTGCGTCATTGTAGGTTTACACTGAACAACCTTTGTTGTAGAAACCACATGATAGACAGGAACCGGTTCTTGAGCAGCATGTCTGGGAGGACAGACTTCAGTGAGAGATGGCATAGCGATTGGCACAAATAAAAGTGAGAGGAACACAGAGCCACACTGCGATTTGCAACCACGCAAGCAATTTAATTCCAAAAAAAAACTATTGTTTCATACTCTTTGTATGAAGAGTTTGGAGCATTTGATACACAGTTGGACGGGTGTCATTTTCTTGGTCTCAGACTCTTTGAGAAACTGCAGACCATAAGATGCAGAGGAAAAAAGAGGCGGCAGCAGCAGGAGGTGGGAGAGGGGGAGCAGAAAGACAGGCTGGGACTCAGAATAAGCTCCCACATCACCTGTAGCGTGTTCAGACTTCATATAGAAGTGCTGACTACCCTGCAGAGAAAGGAGGTCTTTGCTCTGGTAATACAGTATATATATATATATATATATATATATATATATATATATATATATATATATATATGTGTACACACCGTGAGTGCTGGGGAGGAGAGAAAACCGAGTGGTTCGCTCCAGATCTCCTGCTGAGGCACAGAGAGTTTGAACGAGGCGTTTAGAGCAGCCGTCTTGACTCAGGCTACATTCATGGACATAACACACAACATGTGTTATGGACGTTATAGTAGGGATGCACCAAAATGAAAATTGTCGGCCGAAACCAAAAAAGGTCAAATCAGGAAATACTTGGCCGAAAACCGAAACGCCAAAAGAAATGATTATGCTAATTCTGTACAACTGTATTTTTTATCTAATTTTGTTGTTATGGCTGGGACTTACCTCACTAAAGTCATGGCATTGCAATTGTATAGATTAATATTCATGCTTCAAAGAATAATGTCGCCGGGAGTTCATAATCTGTGCTGTATGCAGCCAAGTTTGGCTTTTGCGCAAAGAGACTTTCCAGCATTTCATGGGTCCTGTTCCACTGTGTACTCAGTTACTGAAAGCTGTAAAAGTGTATTAGCATGTGCAATGAGAGGACCCAAGCTATGGCTGTGTGATATTAAGAATAGACGCATTATGCAACTTTGTGAAATATTGCGCTAATGACATTACTTAAAGGTGTTTGTCTTTCATAGAAAGAATCAAATATAAGCCTACTATATCGACTTTATGCAACGGCCTTTTCATGTGTTTATCTTAGAATACAGGCAAAACCACTGTGACAGACAGTTCAACATTCACATTTTTGTGTTGCAGACAATTTAAGCAGCCTCCTGCAGTCCTGTTAGAAATGACTCAAAAGTCTGTGTCAGCGACACTGATGAATACTGAGAGCATAACCCGATGTATTACCATAATACAGTCTCATACCATCCATTATGGATGTCACTGTCAAACACACATATACTTCAACGTTAGATTTATTTATTTATACATGTTTCGTTCAACAGGAAAAAAACAAGATGCAAGATGCACTTACCAAGCTGCTCACATTGTAAATAGATCTGTTAGATCAGCAAAGGTAGGAAAAGGGTAGCGACTAGAGATGGGAATCTGCATCGGTCAGTATTGGTTTTGGTCCGATACTGGTCAAAATCGCTGGATTGGGTATCGATCGGACAGATAAAAATGTGAAATCCAACAGCTTTAAAGTTCATAAATAGTCTAAAATGACTGTATCGGACTAATATCGATATCAGTAGATACTTGAGTTTGTGATATCGGTATCGGACACAGGCCAATATGGTGCATCCCTAGCATTTTCTTGCCCCGACATTTCCGATGAATAGATTACTACACAACACAAATGTTGTCACTAACCAACAGTAGCTCACCACACAGAAAACCTTTGCTTTAATTTGCAGCTTTACCTATACCACTCCATTCCAAAACATGGTTTTATTGAAAAGATTGAAAACCCTGACATCTGCCTTTTTTTAAAAGCCTTTTTTGCTATTCTAAACAAAAACATCCCTTACTACCTACATCGCTTATGTATACAAATAAAAATCTGTAAACACATTCAAATGTAGGTTAATGTAAACACTATAAGTTATATCCAACTGCAGTGCCTCTCATTGCCACTGCAACATCTAACGACGCGAAGAGAAATGTAACGTTAGATGCAAAAGATTTAACACCTTAAATTCTGGACTCTCTGGATAGTCTTCAGATATGACAGTGAACAGTTTTTTTATGAAAAACATCATTGAGTTAGTGAGAAATTGCTTTTGAAAAGACATGTTTATTTTCTTTAAATGTATATTCTTCTATGGTATGGAACAAATTTGTATTTACCTCCACTGCATTTGTGTAATGACACAAATGCAGGCAAATGAGATTACAACTACAACCACGACAACAAGACAACTAGTCCATTAAAGTATCTGGTTAAGGTTAACAACAAGAGATTTGATTGAACAAGGCATTGATTGGTGTTGTTTTTTTCAAGTCGGTCCTTTTCACGACCACCTTCATTCTCACGTTTACAAAACTCACACTGGTCCTTACAAAGACAGACAAACAGCTGCATACATGTACACATACACACAACCCCACTTATAAAAATAGTCCTGGCTATTCCTTCACCTGCTCCCTTGCTAAAGCCCTGAGGACATTCACCACCTACTCAACAAGAGATCTCCCGTCTATGTGGGAATCAGCTGACAGCAAAATCACACAGAAACTAGTTCCCACTCAGATTTCAAGCATTACGACCCATAGTCGTATATGATTAAAAATGCTGGATATAATCTAGAGTAGGTCACCACAATCAATAAAGGAGCAAGGATATGAAATGTGACCGTTGAATGATGATGTAATAATGTATCCAGCAGGAATTAAATTGTATGTAATACACTAGTTGTCAGAAAAGTGAAAGAATTAACAGCAAGCCCACAAATCAACACATTCCCCTCACTAACTGGCTGAGTGACTAATTGACTGCATGCTGGACAGCTGCCTGAATCCCTGTCAGAGTGAATGAGTGGCTGATGGCTGAGGAGGAAGCTGTGCTGGGCCATCGAGACGCTACAATTACACAAGCACGGAGTAGTGTGGCTGACAAGAGGGAAGAGGAAGTGAGCCAAAAGACAACCGGGGCAAATGCAAGGCCGGGAGACCAGTCGACAACCTTGATTCAGGGAACGAGTCTAATTTTCAGCAAATGCCAAAATAATTTGCACCATTTGATAAATGCATTCATGTTGATTATTTAGTTAATAAAAACCTGGACAGCAACCTCATTTACAGTGTTGAGTGGAAATGAAGTGTGTCGCATCCAGCTTGTAATTAACTCTCCTTAGTTGGCTAAGGATTCCTTTTAAACAACAATGTTGAGACCTGTTCAGTTGCTGCTATAATATCGCACATGTGTAGTATTTCAAGCTGGTCTGGCGTTTGCTTGTAAACTGCCATTTCGATGGTTGTAAAAAAACATTTAATGGAGGCAAAACACTATGTGGTTGATGTTAGTATTTAAAAAGAACTACTCTTAATATGTTTTGAATAAATCAACATTATAAAAACTGTTGACTGTGTGGTTCTCTGACATATCACTTGATTAACATTATAATTTTCCTTTTTGATTTTGTTCTAGTAAAACACACACAGTTTCTCAGACTCAGTTGCATTCATTGCATTCTGTGAAACCAGGTCTGACCAGGGTTAACAAAGAGCAGGGTTGAGCCGATACACAAGGAAGGATAATGTGGGTGGGTGATGAGATGAAGCACTGAATCAAAGTGTGTGTGCATGTGCAACAATTTCCTTTTCTTCACAATGCTCCTTAATGGCCTCCCACTTTAATAATCTTGCTTTTTTTATTCCCTCCCTCCCTCCCTCCCTGTCTATCATTCTCTCACCTAATTCTCTCATGCTCTCCTTCCTCCATACTTCTGCCTCACTACAGTATTCTTGTAGCACAACAGGCCCACACAACGTGAACTCAGTTACCTTTGTCTCACTCTGCCTTCTTATTTCACTTGGAATTAATCTCTTCTTCTCCTCATATCCTTCCTCAAGACCACATCAGCATTTAATCATCCTAACAAATATAGACTTGACTAGATGCCTTGTCATAAGGAAAATAACAGTCTGCTGTATGTGTATCGACACTCCCAGGTGCACCTGTTCAATAGCTTATTAGTGAAAATATCTAATCAGCAACACAGCAGTAACTCAATGCCTTCAGGTCAAGATGACGTGGTGAAGTTCAAACCAAGCATCAGAATGTGTAAGAAAGGTGATTTGAGTGGCTTTGGATGTGGCATGGTCCTCATGGTTGAGTATTATGCAAACTGCTGATGTATTGGGATTTTAATGCACAACAGTGGCAGTTGCTGGTCTTTAAAGATGGGGGGAAGCTCAATTCAGTTATTTATAGATAAATTCTTGGGTACATTCCGCAAACGAACAACTACAACAAGAAAGCGTGATAATTCCATAAAACTGAAATGCTATACTAGTGTTTTTATTCAGTGTAGATGTACAAACAGCGACCAGCTATTTGTCTACAGACTTCCCTCACAAAACCCACACAGGACTGAGGCAGAAAAGGCTTGCCCACTGCTCCACTGACTTGGAGAGAAGCTGAGCTTCCATGGAAGTGACATTTTACCGCATTTGTCCAATCACAGACGAGCTTACAAGAGTGAAAAAAACCTATTCTGTGTCGTCCCTTAGAGAACATTTTAAGTGGTTTTAATGCGGAGGCTGCTACGGGAATACGAAACTCACGCAAGGCGATCCGTCATCGGTGATAAACTGCTGATTCTGATCGAACTAGTGACACTTTCTAATCACATTCCTGCACGAGTTTAGGATTGAAATGTAAAACCACATTTTAGATGAAGCTGAGCCTCCCTTGCCATCTTAGAGCAATCGCCACTGATGCACAACCATCTCTAGTATTTGTAGTGACTGGTGCAAAAAGGGGGAAAATATCCAGTGAGCAGCAGTTATTTGGGTGAAAATGCCTTGTTGATGTCAGAGTAGAATAACCAGACCGGTTCAAAAATGACAAAAAGGCAGAAAGTCAAATCACAAGTCTTTACAAACAAGGTATGAAGAAGGACGCACGACATGTCAAACACTGAAGCAGATGGGCTAGAGCAGCAGAAGACAACACTCCTCATGCCATCTCCTCCTCCTCCTCACGTCATCTTATCCCAGATTTGATCAATCTTTTGCTCTTCCTCTCATCTTCCTATCTGGGTCTTTCATGCCTCTTTGCCCTCTGCCTTACTCACATCCTTCTGACCTTAACCTGTGCACTCATCAAAGAGATGCCATTTAAACATGACTAAATAGGAATTTGCAAAATACCGGAGCATTAAAGGTTGAATAATGATTTAGAAGCGGATAATAACAACATGTCTATGCGCAAATCAATGAGAATTAATTTCAGACTGAGATTGCAAATGTCTACAGGTACAAATTCAAACAGATAACTGCCGTCTGCTGCAGGGTCTCAGATGAGTGACTGACCTTTTAGACTAAAGAGTGGATTCTTACTGCCATTTTGGCTTGCCAGCACATAATTGGCCCAATGGATATGATTATACTAATTACATGCTGTTGTGAAGCCATCTATTTCTTTAACAGTGAGTAGTGACGCCTTCAGAAGCTTTTTGGTAAATAACAAAACATTAATTAGACAAAAATAATGTCAATGATCCAGATGTAGTGTCCAGCACCAGAGCTTCAGAAGCCACTCAAGCACCTGATGTGCATTTACACTGTTTCTTCCCTACAGATCTCATTAAGCCCTCATCCAAACCATCGGCCTGCCTGTTAGATCCCATCCCTACTAAACTGTTTAAGGATGTTTTTCCTTTAACCAACAGCTCCATATTAAATCAGGTTAATCTATCCTTATTAACTGGCACCCAAGCCATTAAGTTTGCGGTTACTAAAAAAAGGAAAAAGAGAAATAAACCCAGATATGACGTACATACAGTATATCCAATCTTCTCCTCATTTCTAAAATCCCAGAAAAGGCAGTTGCAAATTAGTTAAGTGAATATCTGAAAAGCTGGTTAAAGAATCAGGGTTATCATCAACTCTGCAGGTTCCTGTCAGTGCTTTTACATGCGTGTTAAAAGTCCGATTTTAGTCGGACTAAGAGAAGAATTTGGTTTACTTAATGACATGTAAACATGTTAGTCTGACTAAAATCAAGATAGTCTTAGTCGGACTAAGACACCTGATTCATAGTCCCATTACTCCTGCATGTATACACTTAGTGGAGTGGAGTCAGACTCGACGTTCTGCATATGCACCAACATTTCCTCCCCGGTCTTTGACTTGGAAGTAGAAGGAGATGACGCATAAACCGCGGCAGTAGCGTCGCTGGTGTCTTTCTTCGCAACCACAAGAGCCATGCTCCATCTAATTTGTATAATGCTTAACATGTACAGCAGGTACGAAACATGCAGAACCACAGCAAGATCCATCTCACCGTCCATCAAGCCGTGATGTGATGTAAAGGTCAACAGAAAACTGATTAAATAAGCGACGGCTTATAGAGAGAGAAGTCAGACATACACGGCAAATAAAACGGGCAAGTTGTCCAATTGCCTGTCTTAGTAGGACTACAGCCTTAGCTCAATTAAACAGTACTGAGTGAGCCTTTTACTATTAATACTAGTAGCAGGAGTAGAATTGTCATCATTATTGTTGCATTATGATTAAAATTGATATCAGGATAGTTTTTTCTCCAATTCATACAACTGATAGTAGGAATACTACTACTACTACTACTACTATACTAAAAAATATTCGGACTGTCTTTAAAACTACTCTGACAGTACTCGCTGTACAAATAAAACTTGACTTGATTCGTGTGCATGTATGCACCCACAGTTGGTCAGCGAGTGTTGAGTGTGCTGTCGACGTCTCGCAGCTTTAAATGAACTTTAATGACAGATCACAGACGGGGAAAAGAGATGTGCTGTCACCGCTCATGCCGTAGCTTTGTCCACCTCCAGCCTCCTCTCCTTCTTGCTCTATGGGATATATTCACAGCTCGTCACTCTGTAACTCACCGACTACGAAGGATTATGACAGCACCAGTGCGCCACTAACCCAATTACAATGCAGATATGAGAGCGAACGTAACAGAGAGTGAGCGGAATGTCAAGGAATCAGCGGAGATGAAAGAGCAGTACGACAGGTTATCAAAGCTGGGAAAAAAGCTTACTCAAGATGACTTTTGCCATTGATTAGTCTCATGAGTATTTTCTTCATAAATCTTTGGTGTTACGTGGTATTTCAGTCCTCTGCAAGACAAATACTCCCATTTGAGAGACTGAAAGCATTTGCATTTATTTCCTTGAAATAAATGTCATAAACAAGCTTATCACCACAGCTTCAATTATTTGCCTGTGAATTAACTAATCCATTAGTTGTTGCAGCTTTAGTGTTTGACATTGCAACATAGAGAAAACACAACATTTTAAGGAGACTGTCCATGAAACACAACTGTTATGGTTGAAGGGTTTTCTTTTCTTAAGTTTAAAGGGCTTATGCGTTATATTTGGTGCCTCAAACAGGTGTGACTTAACTTCATTATACGGCAAGATTATCAGAGCTGCTTAGGGCCCTAACACAGTCAATGCCAGTTCAATTGGTCATAAATTAGATTTAAAGCTCTTTATCTCCTACAGGAGTCTGTGATAAAAGACATCACCTTTGCTGCTGCTGCCAAATCCTGCAAGCCATTATCAGATGATGGGAAAAGGGAGGTTGGCACATTGCAAATTTAATTTTAGCGGTGTCAACAAAGACGACCCGCAGCTAATTCTCCCACAAAAGATAGGGCAGGTTTGATTACAGAGTCCTTTTTATTGATTATTAGGAACACAATTAGCTTTGGAACCGTCTCTCTATGAGAAGTAAATGAACAGCAAAGAAAAAAAAAATAGCAGTGAAGAAATGAAAAAATACAACAATTTTAGTTTTTCATTGGTAAATCTCACCGTTAGGAATTAT
Source organism: Solea solea (assembly GCF_958295425.1). Taxonomy (NCBI): domain Eukaryota; kingdom Metazoa; phylum Chordata; class Actinopteri; order Pleuronectiformes; family Soleidae; genus Solea; species Solea solea. Next base: position 16,343,729 of record NC_081140.1, on the reverse strand, counting down.
CACCCTTCAAATGATGAGGAGCACTTATTTCATGCTTTGCTTGGCATGGATGAAGATACTGCCTAACGCTTCCTTACACACGTCTCATATAGAACTATCAGCCGCAAACAGATATTGAATATATTATAATTGTCACCTCATTTGCAAAGACAGACAAGTCCCTAGTGAGTCACTCGATCAGTCACACTCATTTCATGGTTCATTAACGCAATTACGCAGCCCCTATGTGTCGATGAACGGCGTCTTAATCAGTATGTACTGTATGTGTGCATCTTTCTCATGGCTTCCTGTGACAGCACAGGACAGCTGCACTTCATTTTTACTGCAAACCACCTCCACTGATGATACCAAGGCTCAACCCGTGGATCAGGACCAGAGACAAGCTTCAATAGATTGGAGAGTTTACAGAGGCCTGACGCTTTCAACAAGGACAAATAAGACCTCTGACCGTGTAGGACCAGGTTCAGTTCAACTGTGAGCAAAACGGCCCTTTATTTTCGATAGTGTTGTCAAAGAACACACACAACCTCTGAGGCGAAGGGCTACATCCATCCTATTCATTAATGTGTCAAGCTAATGCCAAGCAGGTAGTGACAATAAACCACACACACGCACACGCACACACACACGCACACGCACACACACACACACACACACACACACACACAGGTTTGTACAGCTATTCTACTAAAGACACAGCATTGAGTTCCATTCATTGGACAGTCTAAATAAAGCCTTAACCATAACCACTTATGCCACTTTTCCACTACATGGTCCCGGCACTATTTTTTCCATTAGCGATAGTACCTGGTACTCTTTTTAGTACCTCCCTGTGGCGAGGGTCCAAGCGAGCTGAGACGATACTATGCGTGACATAGAGTGCCGTCACTGGAAGAGGCATGAGCAAAACGCAAGAATCAAACCGTACAATGCCAAACTGTAGATCTAAAATCTCAACATTTAACAGAGCAGTCGGGTGAATTTAGTGACAGCACTGCTGAAAGCCTGCGATCACGAGCGACGGGCCACATCACAACCCCTGCCTGCTGTATTTTAGTTCAGAGTCTGTGCTCTGGTCATGGAGGAAGTGCTGAACAAATCTTTTTACTTAACGGATTCTAATGACTCAGTTTGCTTTACAAGTCACTAGTACGTGTGTGTGTCACGTGTTAAACGGCAAGTCACGGCAGTTTCATGCAGCCGTGCTGTGATGACCCCGCCCACGTTGAGGAGGTTCTATATTGTAATGGAGAGTTGAGCTGTGACATGCCTAACCTTAACCTAACCACAATTCAAAACTTATCCAGCTCCTCAGAAATGAGGTTCGACCTCATTAGGACCAGGGTTTGGTCTCCATGGGGACTACTGGTCAGTGTTTACGCCAGAAAAGGTTGTAAAGAAGTAATAAATACAAGTACGCACAGCTGCCTGAACTGATACTGACAAGGACTAACAACGCTGCACAGAGACGACAGGTGCGAGAAAGGAGAGGAAGAGATGTAGGGGAGGACAGGACCCGTCTGATAAATCATTGATATGAGAAGAGCCAAGAGCAATAATGGAGGGACCGGCCATTAGAGAAATGATCAAAGACAAAAAAAAAAGGCTGTTATTAAAGAGACAGAGGCAGATATAGTCAATCAACTGGCGAGACAGAAGAAAAACAAAGCTGATAAAACATCACGAGGAGATGTGAAGGCGAAATGACCGGTTACAGGTGCAGCATTCATGGTACCTGTCTAAATAAATAAGCCCCTGTCACAAAATGATAAACCCATTTGATTGAGAACAGTCCTTGTGGGTGTGTGAGAGCTGTAATAACCTCATCAGTACATTTCCCCTTTGGTTTCAGAGCTTGAAGAAGGCCGACAAACGCATCATATCTGCGCCATCTGTCACCAAGTCACAGCTGGGCCGACTGGGAGTGATGGGACGAGGTGAGTGGAGGGGAGAGGCCGTTTGCTCATTTTAGTTATTGAGACTGGCAGCTTGAGGCAGCAGGCTAATGAGTTATTGGAAGGGCAGCGTTTGTGGGCAGGTGTTGAGCTCATAAAGTAGTCTTATGTGCATACGGGCAATGTCGGAGCAGAAGCTGCCTCCTCACACATGAGCAAAACTCAATTTCCTGCCAAATCTACACAAGCACATGGGTGAGTAAACTTACAGTGCGACTACAAAAACACATGGAAAGACACAGCAGCAGCAGCAGCAGCAGCAGCAGCAGCACCCGAATCAGCAAAGCTCACGTGGTTGGTGCATACATGACAATGAATGCTTATGTAATGTATTTGTTTGTCTTTCCTCCATGTATGCCTGCAAACCACATCACCTGCCTGCTATCATTTGTGCTGCAGTAAACAGTCTGGATGCAGCTTATTGAGGAAAGTCAATTTAATAGGTGAACCTTAATAGGTTTTTAATGATAACCTGGAGAACAATCTCAATTTCAGCTCACTTTTTCAATTAGAATACATTAGAGCTGCCACTAACAGTCATTCATTTGCACGATTCACCATTTAGTTGTTTGTCAAAAAAAAGTAAAAAAACGTTGAAAATGTTTGATTGGTGTTTCCCAAAAACTCGAAAAGATGTTCAAAAAAAAAGGTTTTGTTTTTGTCCACAGAACAAAATGATTTATTTATGCTATGGAGCAACAAAATCAGAAATGATTCACATTTAAGAAGCAGAAGTATCACAAAGCTTGTCTTAAAATAGTCAGATATTCATTTAGCACTCAATTAATAATAATTACAGCCCTAGAAGTACATCTGGCAGGAGGATGTCTTCAATATTTTTTTATTGAAATGATTCATCTTTTGTGAAAATACTGGATGTCTTCCTTTGTTTCATTCATACTGCTGATCTTGCATTTATTCATAAAATTTGTTTCGCTTTGCCATAAGAGTTTTTCTGTGGGGGTTATTTTGACTTTAGTTGTAAGATTTTCTTTAATTATAATTGCACTGCTTTTAGTTTGGCCCTTTATAAAAGGGGCCACTGTTTCTCTGGCAACAACAGGTGGCCAAACCCCCACCACCATGATACAAATCTCTTACAAAACTATTCAAACTGTACAGTGTGGACAGAAAGTGGAGAACCAACTCAGCAACAACACAGCCCGTTACTGCCAATAATGTGACTTAGTGACAATATTTCCATCAAACCAGACAGCAAAGAGTGTGAAACTACATTTGCTGATTATTATACTGATTATCTGTTGTATGATTTAACTGAGCTTTGGTTTTGGTTAATGACACATTCTCAAGTCTTTTGCACAAGGTTTAGTATCTCCAAATTAAAGAAGAATCAGTAGTAAAAGCGTAACATGAGGTGAGCCTCCCTCCATCTTCACAGCACAGTCACAACTGTTGCTTCACACACACACACACACACACACACACGGTGACTATTTAAAAACAAACCAACAGCAGCTTACGTACGTGTTTAAGTTCTTGCATTCGGTCCTTCATGGTTCCTGTTACTCTCTCGCTGCCTCAGTTTCCACTGTCACCAGGATGTGTGATGATGAAGATAATGATAGTGGGAGCCGGAGATCGACTGCAACCGACCGAGGCGAGGAGGAGCAAGTGTCGGCGGAGAGAGATGATCTCTCTCACTCTCTCTCACTCTCACTCTCTCTCTGTCTCTCTCTCTCTCTCTCTCTCTCTCTCTCCGTGTGTCTGTGTGTCTTCGGTGAGATTATGCTGCTGCCTGAAAGAGGACGGTGGTAATGATGGTGATGAAGGTGGGACCAGAACACTGTGACGCGCAATAAAAAGGTGAAGCGAGGCCTTCCACCATTAACCCATTACCCTCCTCCAACTTCCTCCTCCATCTGCGCTAATTAAACCGTTTTGGGATTTTTTTTTTCTTTAAAGGGACGAGTCTGTTTGGAAGTTAGTTTCAGCCTCGGCACTGTCTCTCAGACACGCTGGTGGGTAAACTGAACGCCTCACAGTCACGGTAGTGTTTCTGAGTGTTGTTTAAATGAATGAGTGAGCGGGTTCACAGATAACGCCCAGGTGGTTTGTGTGAGAGAGAGACGAGAGGCGCACAGCGACCTCTGTCGGAAACACCAGGTGCTCACAGGTATGGAGGACGCAGAAGTCCTTAACTTTTTGAGGCGCGTTCACACTAAGTGAAGATCTGATGTAGCATCAGTGGCGCGCACAATGATTTCAGGGGGCAGAAGCTCAAGTTAAAAAAGGGGCACCCTATCAAAATGTATTTTGAGAACGGTACACTCATTAAGACGTTTAATATGTTTATATGAAATTAAACTACTGTATAATTTCACTTCTGAAACTTCTGAAAAAAAAGAAAAAAAAAACCAAAAACATTTATATACTGTGTATATTAAAAATGTTGTATGCTTGTTATGCACCAATGACACCAGAACAAATTCCTTGTATGTGCAAATCGTACTTGGCAATAAAGCTCTTCTGATTCTGATTCTGATTCTGAAATGAGTCTCAGTTGTTTAACGTGCTATGGGGCCAGATTTTAAATTAGAGAAAGAAATGTGAAGAACTGTCCTATTCTGGTGATTGAGAACTAGGCATGGCCCTGTTTATTGTTTGTCCCATTGTGAAATCGCCAAGTGTGAGGGAGCTCTGGCTGCTATTTTGAGCACTTCATGGCCATTTTGCTTGTTCTATCTGCAGACTTTGCAAGAAGGCAATTACCCACAGTTCATGGGGTTTGGGCAACAATCAGCAACTTGAGAGCAACAAAAAAGAAGGCACAGAGAGAGAGCAACCAAAACAGATGTTGAGTTTGCAAGACAAGACACCTAAACTGAAATCGGACTTAAGTACAGATATGTGGATAATTAAGATTAACATTTCTATTTTGATATCAGGTAGTCCAGGCCCAATCACTCCTTGGAATGAGCCACTCAGTGTGCCACCTGGTTGCTCACAGACACTCTCTCAAAGGAGGAAACTGCAAATAAAAGTGCCCAACAACCCAAAACATGTGACCTCGTGTCATAACATTCTATGAGAGTAATTATTAATTAGCAGGTGATATCATTAAAGCCTGTGAGGGTTCAAGGCATAGTAGGCAAGTTTTGGGGGTAACAGAATTTCTAAAGTATTTCAGCACCACCGGCAGTTTGATTTTTTTGGAAAGTATTAATCAATAGCTCCATAATCACCTTCAAGCATAATGCATCTGGGAAAGAACAACTGTAGTGTGATTGGAGGGCTTATACATTTTATAAACCTTATAAATAAATATGTTTACTCTAAATCAGCTTTATTAATAGTTTATTATGAACAAAATGCTTATTTCTCATGTTCACAAAAAAATAAAAATGCATCACATGACACAAAGTAATGACAAAGGGGGGGGGGGGGGTGAAGGCCACCCACAGGAAGTCATCAGATGCCGAGTCAACAGTCCACTCCTGGACTTCCCACCCTCAATGTGATTTAACATAGAACTGTTTATTTATTTAATTTCTAATTTCTACATACGATGTCTCCCCTTAATCTGTATTAACTTGATGAGCTGCCAATTTGTCTTTGGTTATCAAGAAATAAAACATTTTGGGTTTGATTTTTATTGAGAAAATATTACAGATAAACCAACAAGCAGCTGATCAGAGGTGAGAATGACATTTCATAATCTATGAAATCCGTTTTGATTCTATGACAGTGGTGTTCTGTCATTAGTGGCCAGTACATGCATGTGTTTCCATCCATTGTGATCACAGAGTGCAGTCTTTGTCTGTCTCACTGTATGTAAGAGACAGTTTTAAAAAAATCTAAAAATGATGAACCTTAACAGTGGTTCACTCTCTCCGGTCCACTTGAATTAAAGAGTTGAGTCCGCACACGCAGTGTCTCCAGAGGTGGCAGCGTGCAGGGTGGCACAGATGAGACCTAATGAAGGCCCAGCTGCATGAGTCAGAGCTAGAAATTAGGTCTTCTCTGACGTCCAGTGTATTTAGTGTCGGCTCGAACCTCCCTGTAGACCAACCGTCACATGACAGAAAGAGAGAGGAGGCGAGTGTTACAAAACTAGAGGGGGATTCGGCTGAAGCTGAACACAAGTGTGCTGTGTTATTTAAAGCATGAATATTTGAGCACACGACACTCAAATACATGTACTTCATTCATACTTCCTGCAATGGTAAAATACAGTTACACAGACATACCGCCCCTGTCTTCTTCTCCTCTCCTTCTTTTCGAAGATCCAGTCTCGGCCCTTCTTCAAGGATTTACCCTTCATGTTTTTGTACCTACATCTTCACAAAGACAAAGAAGCTGATTATGTGATTTTAAAGTACCTATGTGTGACCACAAGGAAAAACACTAACATCACTATGTGAAAGGGAGGAAAAACTGCCCGACAGGGTTTTTAGACAGACAGGACAATGGCCCTTTTTAATTTCTCTTGGTCTTTGGGCTTAATCATGACAGGTACAACTAAACCTGCAATCATCAATGCCAAGACCTGGTCTCTTTCCTGATGCGAAGGAAACTAAATAATCACAATAATTAAAATCAATTAATAATCACTCTCATACAATAAAATAATAAGAGCAATTAAATCCTTGATATAAACAAAATACCATAGTATCAACTCTAAGAATAAGTGTTCATAGTAAGATTGATACTCAAAGGTCAGAAGTTGATGTGCATACAGCAGTTGTGTCTCTTCAAACATCTGACCAGGGTTGTCGTCATTATCTTCACAGTAGATATGTGTATCTGCCTAAATCTTAACATTCAAATTCTCGTTTGAATCCATGAGGAAAAACACAAGAGTAATGCAAACACTCAAGTTTTAGCCTAGTTGGCCTCAGACTCCCTCTCATTACAATTAGTATTTCTGAATAAAAAACAATGAAAATGCCAATGGTTTAATACATTCTTGTAATAATCTGGTAACTTTGAATAAACAGGGTATATTTTCTCAATGTAAATACACCCCATGTCTGCCTGCTGTGTGACTGTGTGTGTATCTTTACCTTTGTCCTGAAAATTGAACCTGGTTTGAAACATTTCTATCCGATGTTTCTGATCCCAAACCCTGAAATAAGAGAGAGCAAAAGCACAGTTACCAAAGTTAATTACCAAACGAAACTCATTATCCACCGACATTGAACGTCTTTGTTTCTTACTTTGGGAAGAACTCCTGTTATTCCAGCAAAAAGGCACAAGAAGAACCTGGAAATACAGAAGGTGCTTGTGCGTTAATTTGTGTGTAATGGTGTACAAGCGCAAGAGAGAGAGAGAGAGAGCGGGAGAAATCACTTTTAATTCATTTTAATTAAATGTTTAACAATTAATCACACTGCTAATGTGACAAACAGTCTCTAATTAGTGTTGTGTTGCAACTACACTGACACTAATTTCATGTCCACAGGCTATTAAGTAAGGATCAGTCACAGACAGCAGCAGTATAGTGTGTCAAAATAAAAGCCCTGCTTTGTCACTGATACTGACTTTTTCGCCTTGCTGCTGTTGGGATAGTCGACCACCATGCCGCCTGTGAAACCTGCCCTCATGGCCTGCGACGTGATCAGCTCAAGCTTTGGAGGAGAAAGAAGGCAACCAAGGGTGAGTGTGATAGAACAAACAAAAAAACAAACTACATCTAACATCTACAGTGTGTCATCACCTGCTCTGAGTTCTCTGGATAAAGCTGAAAAACAGCACGGGCTCCTCTGGACTGAAAGACAAACAGCAAAGGGAAGTAAGTAAAGGCCATCATTGTAAAAAACTATGGGTGTATATACGACAACAGAAAAGACAAGCTTACCAGAGACGAGTAGAGAGTACTAAAAAAGGTAAAGAGTCTCTTTGGAGGACTGTGTGTCTTCTTGTCAGCGTTACAGAGCCACTGCAGGGCAGAAATACTGACAAGAGTGCAAAGTGTAAACAAAAACGTATTAATTAGATTTAATTTTAACATAAGCATGCTTTTTAACTTTACCTGATGCAACCATCAAATGTGCCAGGACGAAAGGGCATCCCCTGACCCATGTCCCCCAGTAAAAGGTCTCCTTCTACCTCCCTGTCCAGTGCAACGTCTGACACAGAAAGACAGTTACATTTGATTAATAATTGGTCCATTTATCCAGTCCTTTTTAACAAAATGTAAAATGAAACAAACAATTCACTCATGAGAAATAGCTGTTAACAGAATCTGGTTAAAAAATTAGCTTGAATTCAAAACTTGGAGCATACAAAAAAGGTTGAGAAGAATTTGAGTGAATCAAAGTGCAGAAGTGTCAGACTCACCCAACATCGCAGTGCTGATGTCAACTCCCACCCAGTAGTGTCCCTCCTCTGAGAGGAAGTCTCCACTGAGACCAGAGCCACACCTGAGAGACAGAGGACAAACTGAGTCCCTCACATCAAATACAAGATTACTGCTTTTTGAATAATATGTGACAGTATTGACATTATGATGGAGTCATTCACAAGCACCAGATACACTTTTATCATCACTTTAGACAGATCCTTCAGGGTCACATTTGGAGACAACAGAAAAAACACTGCTTCTCTTCAGCGTCATTACGAAAGGCAATACCAAACTCCACGTCTGTCATGTTGTTACCACTGAGGGAAAATAGTTTAATTAGTAATGTGGTAGAAGATGAGTGAGTGAGAGTAAATATATGAGAAACAAAGCGCTACACATTCAGTACGTGGATGAGAATATCTTTGGATTAAAAAACAAATTCAAATCAGATTATAAAGCAGTCCGTGTAAAAATAGCCAGTGTCACTCACCCCACATCCAGCAGGAAGCACGGCTGTCCCTCCGGCAGGTTTAAAAGTTCCACAGCTCTCTCCGACATCTGGGTTTGGATCTCTATCATTCGAGAGCTGAAAAGCAACAAAGTCTATTTACATGAGGTCTTGAATGAACTTTGTGCTTCTTTGCAAAAAATGTGCTCTACGACTAAATGTATTATTATTCTTTTTATTATTGTGTTTTGAAATTGAATCTACAGGTGGCTGTTAAAGAGGTGGTCAGATTTGATATTGGATTAAGTCACCTTTAACTTTACTGTTTAGCAATTTAGCACAATTATGCAGGCAATTATGAAGCTCGTCACTGTCCGGTACAAAATAGTCATCATGTAATTCACACATCTGAACAAAAACCATATAAAAGTGCCACAGTAAACAGTCAATATCTCCGTCTATATTTCTCTCTTTCAAACACACACCAGTGGAGAAAAGTAGCCAAGTACATTTATTCAATTAAACCTTTGCTTGAGTAGCGTTATTATGCTTATACTTCTTTACAATTAAAGAGATAAATACGTTTGTACTTTATCTTGTAGTTACTTTGTAGGCTCTGGTTGTTACTCATAGATTATAGGATTGGTCAGACTTTAGGGATGCACAATATTATCGGCACAACATCAGTATCAGCAGATATTACAAATGTATTATCAGATATCGGCAAATATGCCAAGATCTGCCATTATGACTAATAACTAAAATAGTAGGCTGAAAAAGGGGTTACTTCCTTAGCTTCTATGCTAGTGTCCCTTACAGCGATATGTTAATTTAACTACAGAAGAGACTAAATGACCTCTGCAGTTGGGCAAAATATGTATTTATCAGTATCGTTATGGGCATATTAGCAAATAGTTAAATATCGTGCATTCATCTCAGACTTCATCGATGCCGGGGTGACTCATAAACATCAATATTAGCCCACTATACAGTGTATCTGCTAGCTTCTGTGAAGTTGGACTATCAGAGTGTATCACAGTCACACACAACACAGACACTCACTTCTGAGAATACTTCTTTGCCTCCTCTTCGTTGTAAAACTGCGGACATTAGAGCACATAGTTACACACTGTTTAGTGACACTACTGTTGGCTTTACATCAACACTTGCTCCTGCTTTTAAATAACAGTCAAATCCGCACTGAAGCAGTAGCTAATAAGCGTTAGCTCAGCAGCAACGTAAACACAACAAACCGGGACTCACCACATCAGGAGGAGCTGTGTGTTCAGGCCGTCGACAACTGGATGTCATGGTTTTCCCTGTGTGTGTCGACACCTAAAGCTCAATAACTAATTGATACTATCGGTTTAAATACAAGTTTAATGTTGCAAGAGCAGATCACACCATGGGGCAGATGGTCTACATGTGAGGCCTCTTCTTCGTCGGGTCGAATAAAGGCAAACTAATGTAAATACAACGCCGTATCGCCACCCAGTGGTTCTTTTGTTGTTTTGTAAATGTTGGGGTGTGGACCAAAGTAACAACCCTGCACACGCACGTACACACACACACACACACGCACAAAACCTAATAAAGAAAATATAACTGTGTTTATCAAACCAATTACTTAAAAAAAAGAAAAAGAAATGAACTTCCTACTCACCCCCCAATCTCCAGATCTCTCTCCTCAGTGTCTCTTGACAATAAAAAATAATGTGCTTGACTATTCTTACACTGACACTGATCACATAGCCCTTGAGGATGCTTGTTTATTCAACTCTCAGTGTTTCTCCCGAAAGCTACATATTCGTATTCATCTGTGCACTGTAGAGGGCTTCTCAGAACTCACCTTTTTCCATGTCCCTTTAGGGGCTCGGTATAAACAAGACCTAATGATTAATGTTTTGCTTATTTTAGCCAAATCTTCCACCAGGCAACATTTACAAAGACACCATCAATATTTATGTGCTTTTATAATGAGGTTCAACTCGATATAACATCCCTGAAATTAATGAAATAAAAATGTGCCATTACTAAAGAAAGACGTCACAAATTGAGTACTCTAAGTCATTTTTGGTCTCCTCTCCTCTCTTTTATGTACAAGGTTTTTTTTTTTAATTTAAATTAGATTTTTTTTGTTGTTCATGTTTCCATATTTTTCGTACTTCTCTTGTAGTGTTGTTTATATTCTTAGTTTATCTCAAAATGTTCAAATACCTTACATTATTGTTAATTAGAAGTAAAAATGTAAACGTCACATTTTTCCTGCAAATGATCTGGCAGACTAAGAGTACTTCCGGTAAAGATAGACTCTCATTGGTTTCTGGTTGAGTGACGAAAGCAGAAGTTGCAGCGGTGTTTCCGGTCCAGTCCACCGGCCCTTTTTCGGGAGGAAATGGCAGAGGTCGGTCAGAGGCTGTGGAGCAGAGTCTACCGACTCTCCGCTTTCAAAAACAGCCAGAGTGGAGCGGTGCGCACCGGCCACAGTCCCGCAGCTCTGCGGCTGAACTGCAGCGTCAGTGACAGCCGCGTTAAAAAGGAACCAACCCGGAACCAAGGTGATGTTTTGCCTGAGTCAGAGATTAGAGCAACACACCGCAAGCCAGAGACATTTTCCAGAGTGAACGAAAGTCAACACACACAGCAGAATGGGAGTTTTCTTTGTGCCGTTTCTTTGGAGGTAAATTCACAACGATTTAGCAGATTTGCTCAAACCAGAGAGAAGATCCAGACTCATAGAACAGGTTTGCACCAGTCTTTCCTCCACGAGAAGCCACCCCCTCTCAGGATGTCATCCTGGACCAGAGAAGCTGTTTCCATCCACCCTGACACTTTCAAGTTCAACCAGCAGCTACGAGCTCTCTGCACTGTCTTCTTTATTCTGGCAGAGCAGCAGAAGTCAGGTTGTGGACGGAGACAAAGAATTCGGAAAGTCCACCCAGATCCGTCTACATCATCTAGAAGCTACAGCTGGAGGAGTTCAAAGGATGCTCCTCTGTACAGAAGTAGGACGGCCTATTATGACATTCTCAAAGTATCCCCTGGTGCCACACAGTCCCAGATCAAGACTGCCTACTACAATCAGTCCTTTATTTACCACCCTGACAAGAACCCGGGGGATAAGGAGTCCTATCAGCACTTCATTGAGATCAGTGAGGCTTACACGGTGCTGGGCAACATCAGTCTGAGAAGGAAGTACGACCGGGGCATCTTGAGCCAGTCCGATGTCCAAAATTCAGGGAGGCCATCCTCTAAAGAGGCCGCAAGCAGATCGACTGGCCCCACACACCAGCATCATCATCATCAGCAGCATCAGCAGCAGCAGCAGCAGTATCAGGACAGTGCCAGGCGGTTCTCCCAAGCCGGAAAGAAGCCCATGTTTGATTTTGACGCCTTTTATCAGGGTCACTATGGAGAGCAGCTGCAGAGAGAGAGGGAAATGAGAGCCAGAAAGGAGCGCATGCAGGAGAAGCAGAGGGAGAACATGGAGAGATGGGCGCGAGGGAAAATGATGGAGGGGACTGCGCTGATGCTGATGGGCATGGCAGTGTTGATAATAGTACATCTCAGCAGGTCCTGAAAAAGAAGTGACTACTGGACATGTGATAACTCTGAAGCAGAGTGTACTGGTGCTTTCTCAGACAGTTTTGCTTGTGTTGCACAATTTTCTGACTGTTGTACATGATAGTTTTTAGTTTGTTTTTAAGAGTAAACTATGGGTATGTATATATCCACAACAGCCGATGATCTTAAAGGGCAGTTTCACACCTTTTTTAAAACAATCAGGCATTGACACAGGTTTTGCATTCTGTCGTCATTCTCTGTTGTGTGTTCAGAGGTGGTCTTTTGCATACCTCGGTTGTAACGAGGGGTCATTTGAGTTTCTGTTGCCTTTCTATCAATTTGGACCAGTGTGGTCATTCTCCTATGAGCTCTGACATCATCAGCACGGCGTTTTTGTGCCACACACTGGATACTTTGTCTTTTTCTGTCCATTCTCTGTAAACTCTAGAGACGGTTGTGTGTGAAAATCTCTGTACATCAGAAGTTTCTGAAATACTTGGGCGGGGAAACAAAAAGTATGACAAACACTGTAACTGCAAAAGTACCCAGTGAATTACTCATTTTATTTATTTTTAAACGTGAAAATACCTGCAATGTTGCTGTTAGTATGAGGGTGCTGACTAAAGCCTTTTTAATTTATTCTCTATATTTACAAATATTAGCCCATTTCTGAAGCCAATCATACTCATTAATTTATTCCCTCTACACCCGAATGCTGCTTGAGGATTGAAAAAATAAAGTGTACATGCTGACCAGGGCACAATATCTCAATTATTTCTAGAACACTATGCAGTAAATTAAATCACACTGCAACATCTTCCTACAGGTGTGAACACATACAGTAAATGTGTAATGTACATTAACATCAGGATACCACATCAGGTTTTATAAATGATTGGAGCCTTGAAAAACATGTACATGAAAATGTGTAATTTGACATGTGAATAAAAAGAGTTATTTTTCTTTATTTAAATAGATTTTTATTAATTAATAAAAATAGTCAATATGTTGTTGCATTTACGAAGCATTTCATTTCCAGTGTTGTATGGACTTACCTCTAGAGGGCATCTTTGTACATCAAAATGAACTCCATCATTACAGCTGGAGGCTGGAGGGGCTCAATGAGTCTTAACTACTGTGTGAAGTGATACTGATGCTTGTATTACTGTCCGTCCATCCATCCATCCATCTTCTACCGCTTTATCTTCCACAGGAGGGTGCGGTGCCAATCTCAGCTGACATAGGGCAATAGGCGGGGTACATCCTGGACAGATCGCCAGTCCATCGCAGGGCCACATATAGAGACAAACAGCCATTCAACCATTCACTCTCACATCTACGGTCAATTTAGAGTGTCCAATTTGCCTAATCCCCATATTGCATGTTTTTGGACTGTGGGAGGAAGCCAGAGAACCCCCCCCCCCCCACCCCACACACACACACACACACACACACAGGGAGAACATGTAAACTCCAGGCCTCGAGCCTGGGTCTTCATGCTGCAAAGGCAAGAGTGCTAACCACTACACAACATACATTCATAGATTTAAGTGCATTAAATGTTTACCAGTGTGTATTAGTGACTCTGCCTAAATATGGAACATTAATTTAACAGCCTGAACAATAAAAAAAAACCCACATGACCTGATGTTTCACAGTTCCATCATTAACAGAGATGAATGAACTCTCTGCAGAGCGAAGGTTACATTTGTATCAGTGAAGCACTGAACTTTTCTGAGCCGTTGTCAATGACGAACAGAAAATGTGAAATGTTTGTTCACATTTTATTCACAGAAATATAAAGTAGTATGTCAAGTACATCACTTTGTACAAAATTGCACAGACTCTTCAAAACTCGGTCAAACAACAGAAAAAAGGAAATTCAGATTTTTAAGAAGTGTTAAGAAAATAAAAGGGCGACGTGAGCAAATCTGTGATATGTGAGGTGGACTGCTGTGACAGACGGGCTTCATTGAGTGTGTTTCATCACGGAGAATCAATCAATCGTACATAAATAAGACTCAATAGGAAAAATGTAATTTACAATGGCTGAGGAATAAATACGTTCCAAAAATAGGATTCAAATTGGCACATGAGCTGCTCGGTCTGCTCCTCCACTGAAATCGAAATTTCATTTCTGAAGCTAAATGGCCATGCTTGACAAGTCGCACACAAAGTCCAGATATGTTTATTCCAAATGATTCAAGTGTTGCATATGATCCTAATACTGTAGCTGCTTGTGGTGATTTGAAGAGTATTATTTTTCATGATTTAAAGAGGAATTATCTTCACTTGTTGTCCTGCCGACAGATAGACGACAAGAGTGACAGCACTCAAGTATCTGTATGCTAAATGTAACACTATAGCACAATTAGCTGGACAATGTGGTGTAGCACAAAGCTTAAAAATGGGAAAAAGTAAGAAAACATACCTAATAGCACCTCTAAAACTCACTAATTAAAACTTTTTTGTTCTTCTTTGGTGCAAAATGATAGAGGAAAAAACTAATTAGTGTTAAATATGCCATATGGTTTCTTGCATGAACTTGGGAAGGTAATTGCGCGGAGACTCCAGTTACCATCTGGCAACTGGTCCTAACTGAGAAACAGCCACATGAACCCCCCCCCCCCCCCACCAAACGGTGATTTGATATTTTTAGTCTTGCATTTTTATCTTTCATTCTCGGTTTCCACTCTTCGTACATGGTTGCTTTATTTGATCACTGGTGACAGGAAGCAGAGCTTTGTTACAGAGTCATGATCATAACGTTTGGTAAGCCTGTGAATATGACTTAATATAGGATATTTTGTATTAAAATGTATATTTATGTACTGGTTTAGTAAAGTTTGTGTGAGTGTTTTCAGTTTTTGGATTAATCTCAGTGTTGTAAACCGAAAGTGTGCAAATGGACACGTTCAAAATAATGAATAAAGACAAGAGTGTGCTGGGCAGGGCTGATCAAATGAAAAATTAGCAAGTGTCAACACACTAAAACTTTTTGTTACGAATGTCAGAATTGTTTCGGCACAAAATACGCTTTTCTATTCAAGCATGGCCACCTAGTACCCTTTATTTAACAAACTGCACTATACCAGTTCACCCACACGGCCACCTGCAGGCTACACAATCAGCACATAATACTGCCATGCTACTGCTATCCCCTCCCTCTGCTGGAGTTGGTATAATAATATCGTCAAGGCATTACTGAACTCCTATATAACAGCATATCTAATCTACAGGTTATCGATATGATGAGCAGGGACCCTGACATCCATGTTCTGGAAACACTACTGTAGCACACCAATCACTGAAAAACATTTGGACTCCACACACACTCATAGAAATAACCTCAGTACGATGGCACGACGAGAGCCACCCAGCCATGTGCAGACGTGTGTGTGCATTTTCCAAACTGATGTGTAAGACGACATATGACCACCTCTGTGAGTGCGTGTGTCCGTGTTGCAGCTTCCAACAGAACAGTGAGAACGAAAACCTTTATCCGTATGCAGAGACGTGCATGTTCAGTGTGTTTGAAGCAGAAACCAACGGTAAAATGATCACCTGCATTTATCTGATGGGCTGTTGTGAATCATCCGCCTCATCACTATAGGCAACAGTCTGTTCAAGTCCAAGGTAACTGTCAGGCACTAAGACCCTTTAGGCTGTACACGTTAAAGTAAAACACCTCAGCGCTAAGACTAACACACCCATGATTGCAGCACTGATGTTAGTGTAGAGCGGGGCTTTGTAGAGAAGAAGCCCCACAGGGTCAGTGAGGATATCCGGGACAGACCCAAAGCAGCTTTACAAACATTAATGGGATGCTCCCGGGAGCTCGAAGGAGCTTTGAGGGGAGGGGGCTCTTCCTTCAGAGTCATTTCGATTCAAACTCTCAGTCCTTCAGTGTGTGGGGGGGGTGGGGGGGTGGAGGGCTCTACTCCCAGGGAACAGTGGGCAAGGGTGAACAGGAAGTGGTAAGAAGAGGTGAATCAAAGCCACATGATTTTACTGGATGACTTCCTCTTGCTCGCTTATCTTAATCTCCCTACATCTTGGTCTAATCTCCTTCTCATAATCGTCTATTTACTCACTAGTGAATTTGAAACAAAGAGCCTAAGGGATTTATCAGCATGGACACGCAGCTCGGCATGAGCTCACCCTCTTTCCCATGTTAGAGAAACGTGAAACAAAAGGAAACATAGGAAACACTGATTCATCACCAGCAGAGCATCATGTGTCACCTCCAACTTTCTTTCTGTCACCCACAATTTGAGAAAATACATGAGAGAACCCTGCCCTGTGCAGATTAGTAGAAAGAATACTGGTTCTCCACAGCTCGGGCTCTGCGGGTGCCGTCGGCATCGTGGTAGTCCTCGGATGCCCCAGCAGAGGCCTCCAGCAGGCGCTCAGAGCTGTTGCTCCGGCTCTGTAAGCCTCCTCCTGTACCTGGGTCACTGCGGGAGAGAGAAGGAAGGGTGGTGGGAGATGAGGAGGTGCTCGAGGAGAGTGGGGCATCAGGGGGAGGCCCTGCAGGCACTGTGATCCCAGGAGGGTGGAGGGCTGGCTGTGCTGAATCTGTCCGGCAGCCTGTGTCTCTGGGCAGGGTGGAGACTGGAGGCACCGTCGAGTCTTCAACAGATTGTGAGAAGAAGAAAGAAAACTAGTGAATAAAAAGGAATATTAACAACATTTATGGATTAATATCTTCTGTTGATGATGGTCTCCACTGCAGAGCTACGAGCAAAAAAACGCTCCTTCATAGATGAATGTGTAAACACAGACAGTGTAGTCCTACTTTATTATCCTTTTTCTTGGTGGGCAATAACACCAACAACACTGGTGCCAAAATCCTGCCTCACCAGTGTATCAATAAAGCCTTTTATGCCCTGAATCAAGCCCGTACTCTATGTTCATGTGAGGTAGTGCATGAGAGTGTGTAGGTCCAGCATGCGGGGGAACAGAGGGCCTCTTTGTGACCACCAGGGCGGGTTGGGGCCAGAGCCTCGGCCTGCATGAAAAACTCCTGCGGCATAATCGCCCACTCACTCTCCTGTACAGGAGGGCATTTATCCCCTGCAGGAGAGTGGAGGGCAGTCTCTCTGTGTGTGTGTACTTGTATTTGTTACCACTTTAGGACATTTTTCTGGCATAAACACAGACTTGGTTAGGAACAGAGGTCCTCATGGAGAGCAAAACCTGGTCCTAATGATTCAGAACCTCAATTTTAGGCTAAAATGTGAATTGTGGTGAGGTTAAGGTTGGGTTAGGTATTTACTGGTTATGGTAAAGATGAGGGATAATGCTTTGTTTAGGCTGTGTGTTTGTGCATGTTCAGTGAGTTTTAGAGCTGCTTCCTTATCTAACTGTCTGGAGATTTCTAATCTTACTCCATTATTCTTCAGTGACTGTGAGCGAGTAAGAGTCTTTCTTTGAAACCACCAGTTTCCAGTTTCAGTTACAGAAAAACCTTATTTATCCCACAATAGGCAATTTGGTTCAACAGTTCCCAGCCATAAAATCAAAATACAATCGTAAATAAATAAATGACTGCAATCATAATCATGACACAGCAACGTTACAACATTCAAGCTGTGAGTGAAGCAGCCCAGTGTATGGTCACAAGGAAACAAGCAACTGGCCATGACGCTGGACTTTTACCAGCCTGAGAGCCAGAATTGTACTGAGAAACTCTGCAGCGAGCTTCAGTTTTAAAACTAATCTCAATCTAAGCACATGAGCATTTTACCCTGTTTCTTTTTTTGAACGCTGTCTCTGTTTTTTCTTTTTTAATGTCTGATGTATATTAAATGTGTACTTGACATGAAACTGATTCTGATCCTAGGTAGTGAGTAGCAGTAGTTGTAGTAGTAAGTATTTTTTATGCACATTTAACTTCATTGTTTTGAAATATTGTGATGATTCATCTTGAAATATTAAACGGTCTTGAAAGCAATGGGGAGATTGCATGGCACATGTCTTCTTTGTCACTGTGTGGTCATGTAGACCTAAAAACAAACACATTTCTGACACGCTTCAGCATCAAGCCTACATCAGGGTGTCGACTACATCGCAAAGAACTGATGTTCTTTCCAAAAAAAATAAAAAAAAAATAAATTGCCAACACTATTTCCAGCAAATTTGGATTTGGATCAGTTGCTTCAATGGAAATCCAGATAGGGCCTAACCACGGAGTAATTTACATTCCCTGTGCAGACGGCACTTCCAAAGTAACACTGCAGCCTGTAGATGATAAGTGCTGCTTTACAGTTGATGAAGTGATTAACTGTGACCTCCATTTGAGATGGAAAATCCTTAAAAGTCTTTAAAAGTTTATATCCCACAAGGTTG
This sequence comes from Solea solea, assembly GCF_958295425.1. Classification (NCBI taxonomy): domain Eukaryota; kingdom Metazoa; phylum Chordata; class Actinopteri; order Pleuronectiformes; family Soleidae; genus Solea; species Solea solea. Next base: position 16,325,107 of record NC_081140.1, on the reverse strand, counting down.
CAGTTATACAAGCCCTAGGGTCTAAATTGGTTTGTTTGGCTGAAGATGACGATCTACAGTGTCATGAGAGGTAGACCATTATATGGGCTATTAAATTCGTTTATTACAGACATGTTGTGTCAGAATAAATGAATCAAGAATCAATTGCTTTGATGCATGAGCAGGTTTTATGCGTCGTGTACCTGTTGTCGTGCTCCTCTGCACTTGCACATAGGAGCGCAAAGTGATGTCAGCTGAGCCGCCAGATTCGAGGGGGATAGGGTGGGCGTGGAAGTGTCTCAACATGTCTGACACAGTGTGGAACCACAAGTGGTGGACGTGGCACTGGCCGCTCTCGTTTACCGACAAGCGCAAATGCTGGGAGGAAGAGAGAAAATGTTAGGAGAGGGGGGGGAACGTAGAGAGAGGGGAGGAAAGAGAGACAAAAAGAGAAAGACAAGGAATTGCAGCATGAAACGCAGTGAACATCCGAAACAGGCAGATAAAGACAGAGGTCAGGACATTATCTGAGAGGTTTCTGGCTGTGGGAGCAACTACAGCACCACGGCTGACACCAGAGGAAGAGGCAGGAGCGGACACATCCTCAGTACTGCCGGTTGGCAGGATGTGATGTGCAGGGATCACGTTACATAAGAGAACACTAAATATTCACATCACTGCATTTTTCCCAAGGCCTGAACTACTAATTGGCTGTGAGTTGCAGCGGCTGCTTCCTAAATGTCAGGAGAGCGAAGTGAGTGAATTTAACATCACCGCAGGGAAAAGACTGTAGCTGGGAGGAAACATTTTTGTCTTGCTTAAGACACACCTATAAATATCAAAAATTAACAAATAATAATAAAAAAAAAATAAACAAATGATAACCTTTCCTTACTCTGGGCAATGAACTCATGCTGTGACTTTTTTCTGCCTCACCTTGGCTTTGCCTTGGAAGTTGAAGGTAAGGACGTATTCGCCCGGCCGTGTCTCACTCTGACGGATCACAAAGAGGCCGTGGCTCCTGGCGCCGCCTGCAAGTACCAGCTGAGCCGCACGCACTCGAGACAGTGTCCCATGGAACCATGGGTAACCTGCCAAACTGGCGTCACCATCTGAGTCTTTTGCTCCTTCACTGCCGCCTGAGCAGAGTCACACACAAATCCATGTGTTTATTTTTATGTTCAACATAAAAGTGTTTATTGGGTTGGATAGATCTGTAAAGAAAAACAAATACATGCTCATTACCTGCAGAGGAGTTGGAGGCCTGGGCCTCTGGAGACTGAAGGAAGCGCTCAAGAGGCATGTGAGATGGGTGTTGGGTAAAGGGGGGTTCCCTGCAACGGACTGATGGGGCGCTGTAATGCTCTGCAGCTGAGGGACACGGCCTCTCTGGAGCACGATAAACACCTAAGGATGTTTTGGAATATTAGCACATTTGTCTATGAAAGGATTTGATTGCAACAGTGGGTCTTTGCTCAGCCTCACCCTCAGACAGCAGCTCACAGCTGCAGGAGGCCACCATGGAGCAGTCTTTGGAGGCCTGGCCGTGAGGACATGACGCAAGCTCGATGTCATCGCCACTGTCACTGTACACAAGCAAAGAGGTCAGGAGAAGCACAAGAACGTAGCACACACACACACACACACACACACACATCCTCATCCTACAAACACGGACACAAATAGTCCTTGTGTTTACAGCCCGAGCTGCACCCACTGACATCCACTAACCCGGGAAACTAATGAGGAATGTCAGCGGTGCAAGCGCGCCCATGTTTGTGTTCATGCTACTTGTCAAAAAACCCCACTAATTTCATGATTAATGAATGTGTGTGTTACCCACCCCCCCCTCGAACACCCTCCCCCAACACCCTCCCTCCCCCCTGACCCATCCACCCTTTTCCCCCTTCTCTCCGTCCTCAGCCAACAGCAAATATTTATCTGGTGGTTTACCCCGGGTCTGTGCAGTCCTGAATGTCAGCAACCCAGGAGTTCTTCTGCAGCGAGTCAATGGTTTCCAGGATGTACTCGCCCCCATTTTCCACCTGTGGAAGAACCACATCAGATCCCATGTTAATAAGCCAGGCGATAGAGCAGTTCACTTTAAAGCAAGTAGTAGCAGTGGAGGTTCTACCTTGAGAACAAAGGTGTTGTCCTTGTCAGGCATCTCCAGTGGCATGGTGGTCCTCACCTCCACGATGGCTGACAGAGGGATGCTCACTTTTGGCTTTGAGGACTAGAAATGCAAACCAGACACACAATTGACTCGACTGTGAGGTCTTTACTTTGACTGCAGGACATCACAAGGTGAGCTTCTACTAACAAGGTTCCAACATATTTGACACCAGAGCATGGAAGCAACGAGATAACGAAAACTTAAACTGAAAATAACATTTTCGTAAACAAAAAATAAAACCAATTTACCAAGGTTTTTTTTTATTTTTTTTATCTTGCACCTGCAAATACTCAATATTATAAAAACTAACAATAGCACTGTGACTAATCAAACTAAAAATGAAACCAAGCATTTACAAAAAACTCAAACTAATAAAAACTAACATTTTAAAACCAAAAAGTGAAAACGAAATAAAAACTAAAACTATTATAACCTTGCACCAGAGCATTTCTTAGTTTCCTTTTGTATAATGTAACGACATAAAATAATCTATCTATTAAATGCATATTCTGATTCACAATATAATACACAACATAAAGTGCACTATGTTTGTCTTTTATTTGTTGTTTGTGTCCTATATGTTCCAGCAAACACAGAATGCATCAGCATGGGTGGCATCACCACAGTTAAATTAAACCCTACGTGCAGGAAGGAACTGCACCTCTTGTAAAAGTACACATTTTAGATTTAACGACAAAAAAAATGGTAGTGGTACAGGTTTAAATACTACCTCTTTTTTATTATTGTACGTCTTTAGTGTGAAACACACCCATCGGCTCCTAAACCTCAAACATCGTGACACATGATAACTGAGTGAAGTGTGTGTGTGTGTGTGCAGCCTTAGCAGTAATGTGTTCTGCTGTGTTTGAATATATTATTAAAACATTATAAACCAACATTAATAGAGCAGCGTGTTTACAAAAGATTACACATTCTCAAATATGTATCCACAGTGCCATTTTTTTTTGTCATTTTGTCAAAGTGTGGACTGATGAAGAAACATAAAACACACAGAGTTTACATGAGAGTGAAGACAGAAAACATCCTGTCCTCAGTTTGCCCTCTGCAGAGAGTCTAATCTTAACAGACCCTAAGAGTGTGTTTGTATGTGTAAGGGGAAGCAGAGTGAGAAGGAGGCTGACTGGTGACCTGTCAGAGGCTTATCAGCTGATCTGTCTGGAGTAACACGGCTCTCATCTTGATCCGTGCAATCCACGCCCACAGTTGGATCAGATGTCAAAAACCACTTCCTGTACGAAACCATCTGACCATTTCCTGCATGTCTCTACTGTGGGAAGCACAAGCCCAATGTCAGCGTTCGGACTGTGGAAACTGCACATGTAAGTGATCTGTTTGTGAGCACACAGTCAAACTCCTCCTCCTTCACATGTTCAGTGTAAAACATGCGTCTTTCTATTTTGCAAATCCCACTTTTTTTCCCTCTGATACAAACTGTAGTGTGGGACTTATATAAATGTAATATAAATGAATGTCCAAGTTCAAACAGTGGTGATTATAAGTCTATCAGTTCCACACGACTCTCTCCATGTTTCTCAGTGTTAAGCAACCTTGCACCAGTGAAGTCTGCAGGTTTCGGTATGACAGAAAAGACAAAGAAGAATTCTACTGCTCATTGAGCAATTTCATGAAATAAACGCTTCTTGTCTCCGTCCTCCCCTGCACTGCCGCTGTATACACACAAATGCTCCTCAGGAATTTTCATACTTTCATTACTTTCAGTAAATTGATGAAAAATGGAAAATAACCGGAATTACTATTGAATCTATGGGACTGTTTTGATATTTAGTTACTAAATGATTCATGGTGTTCTGCTGTTTAGTGCTGGACATAGCGGGGAGAGTGGGTTTCTGTGTTGCCGACTGTGTCTGGAAACTATGCTGATGAGAATGGTCAGACAGCTAAACTAAAACAGCAAATGTTTTAGGGCCTAAAAGGAAAACAATATATTTATGATTTAGTAATTTAGTAAGTAAAAGAATTACATTTTAAAGCCTCAGCAGATGAAACCAAATATCGTCATGGTTAGAGTAGTTTCCACCAGAGATAAGCAAAACATTTGTCTTTTTCAAAAAGTTGACCATTTGAAAGCCAAGGGAGTTTTCTTGGATGGTTTTGGGGGGTTCTTTCTCAGCTGGTCTAATAAAGGAAAGTGAAAATGGTTAACCCGGGTTCATCCTTTGTCAGCTGGGATTGGGATCAGTGCCACCCTCGCGACCCTCATGTGGAGGATAAAGCGGTAGAAGATGAGTGAAATGTAGTTAAAGGCTGAATGGAGTCTTTAAAAAAGACACAATTTACCACTCACTTAAAAGGGTAACCATATGTTATTTATATGAGCAAAGCAATATTTGAAAAAGTCATTTCCTGCTATAAATGTTTGTATCCTTGAAAAATGGCTTTTTGCTTTTTAAAGGTCCAGTGTTTGACATTACTTTGCATAAATTGAATACACCATGCCTGAATATGTTATAAATAAGTGTGTAGTTTACTTTAAAATGAAAAAAGTCTTTTGGTTTCTGTTGTCTAATAAAAAGTCTTTACTTGTGCCGCCGTGTTTCTAGCACATGCTTCTCGTTGACGCGGCATACACGTAAACAAATAAGAATGACGTTCTTTCTGCTATGCAAAGGCCACAGTGGTTCCCTGATGCTCTTTGGTAAGGGAGGGGTGCTGCTGTGTCATAATGCAGCCAGTTAACATGCTGCAGTGGGGGCGTCTCTGCCCCACAGAGCAGCCAGCAGATTGATGACCCTGACATGGCCGGAGCCAGAGCCAGTCAGCCAGGAGCAGGCAGGAGTGAGACTTTATGAGTCTGTTTATCTTTTCGACACTATTGACTCGGTCGGCACTGCTATGATTTGGATGGCAGTGATAAAACAACTCAGATTGTGTCTGCAGGACAGAGCCTGATGAGAGGTGTGTATTTAATGAATGTGTCATCAAGGCTGTAAGTGTTGCTCTGAAGCTTCCACAATTCTCAGCCTTGTCCACAGCTGATAATAATTTCCCCACAAAGAGCAGACGAAAGTGCTGAGGCAGAGTTGTTACGTTTCATTTTGAATGTTCCTCTTGTGGTTCTCAGGAAGTTTGGAGTGACTCACAAAACTATTTTGGTTCCTGTTTTCAGTTTGTCATCACAGCCCGTTGGAGAGATGAAACGCCAATCGATGGCACATGAAAGGGAAACGTTGTGATCACCCACTCTTACAGGAATCAATGTAACAGCCTCCTCTCTCACACAATCTTGAGTTTTCTCAGCCGGCTTCTTCAATCCCCCCACCCCCCCACGTCTGCCTCCCACCTGTCCTTACCCCTCTCCCCTCTTTCTTTCCCCATGTTCCCACCAGCCATGATCAAAGGACAGTGGCAGATTTACACACACTCAGCTGCGTAGCCTCATGGCCTTCTTAAGGTCAGAGGCAATGATCTGGAAATCCCATACAGAAAAATCTGTGTCTGTGTGTGTGTGTGTGTGTGTGTGTGTGTGTGTGTGTGTGTGTGTGTGTGTGTGTGTGGGTGTGTGTGTGTGTGGTACAGGCGTGTGACTCAGGGTGGATTATCAGACTGATCCATATCTGGGATCTATGTTGGGATGCAGCTAATGATTGTATTCATTATTGACTTTTGAGCCAGTTCTTGTTTCAACTGGACTTAAAGTCTAATCTTCCATTAGACTTGGAGAATAGCAAATGCACTGCACTTGTCCTCCTGTCTTTCACCCATGACTGGACAAAAGGACTACTTCATTTAACCCTCAGCTAAGCTAAAAGTGTTTGTTTAAAAAAAAAAAGGGAAAAAAGAAATGTGCTATGATGGATCTTTGATGAATGAAAAACTGTAACTGTAACATTATTACATTATTTTCTTTAGACTTGGATTCAATAGTTGATTCATTGATTGTTCAATTGAAAGCAAATGAATCTGCAACTATTTCAGGGGCAATGATGTGGAAATTCCACACATAAACTGTTTCCATTATTTGTTTGAGGCGCTAGTTAACCAATATCTTCTAACATGGTTTTAGGATTTCAGGACTTTTATTACGTCCAGCAAGGAGAGTTTGTTTAACTATGAGTGCCATATGTCAACAAATAAAGGACAAATTTGTATTAAGTATTCTATGGGATGTAGATTATGGGTCAAGGAGGAAATGATCAGATGAATCAAGGGTAGGGGAGTGTGTTTGCCCAACAGAGCAGCCTTTGGAGGAAGTGTGAATGTCTTCACTCGTCTGTTAGTAAAGAGAATTTCCATCTATCCATTTTCTACTGCTTTATGCTCCACATGAGGGTCTTCTGTCTCTTGAATGTGTTCTGGCAAATTAAAATGTGCATTAACATTTACAATGAAGCTACTCAATAGAGTGACTGATGATATACTTGTTAGCTGCTGCCCCACAGTTACAGTTATTAATCTACTCATTCATTCAGTGTGTTTGTCCACTGCTGTTGCGTGACTGTTTACCTTAGGTGGTACGTAAAACTCCAGCAGGAACTTCTCGCCTCCTTCCTCTCTTCTCGTCTTCCTCAGCAGCAGGCGGCACTTCTGCCATTGTGCGGCACCCATACAGTTTGTGTCGTCAGCCACCATGTACCTCAGAGCGCCTTCCCTCTGGATTTCCAGCATCTCTGCCTTGTGGCCCTGGGAACCTCTGGGAAGGCGCAGTTTTTGGGACCACTTCTCTCCCCCTGCTGCCTCACCCCCTGCCCCTGCCCCTACGCCCCCTCCTCCTCCTCCCACTGCCCCATTAGCCTTCCTGGCTCCTGGGGGAGCATCAGGCTCAGGCGAGGCCCGTCGGTGCCACATCTCCTTCACCCCGTCCACCACACACAAGCTCATGTTCCTCAGAGAGAAGCCCTTCTTGAAGCGAGCCTTTGGGTGACTCACCGACACGTCCTCCGAGCTGCGAGACTGTCCAAGGGCAGACACCTTGTGGGTCGGCTGAGAGCCTCGGGGGGCAGGGGTACCGTTGCCTCCGCCCTCTATCCCTCCCCCTCCACTGTCCATACTGTCCAGGGATTCACTTGAAGCCCCAGTGTCCTTGCGCCTCTGGTAGAGGTCGTGGCCGTAGGACAGTGGGAAGCCCTGGATTCCCAGAAAAGGAACTATGCTGTACTTGGGTGGTGCGTTGGAGCCGTTCTCTCCCGGTGAGGACGCCTGGTTCTCCCGGGCCTGGGTCAGAGCTGCAGAGAAGCACTCCAGGAAGTGTTGGGCAAAGTGCTGTGAGAAGCTGGCATCTGCACCGGGCGAGTCGTAGCACGGGTTCTCTAAGAGGAAGCGCTGGAACTTGTCGGCAAAGTCTGCAGCAGAGGCTCGAGCGTGGAGCTCACAGAACTCTCGCCAGTCAGGCAGTGGGCACGAGGAGGAGAGCTCCGGGCTACCAGGCACCACCGATCCGTTCATCACTGGGCCATGCCAACCCACCGAGGAGAGGCTGGAGAGGAGGAAGAGGAGCACAGGGTCAGACTTAGACAGAAGAGCCACAACGTGTGTGATGGTGCAAAGAATAAAGGATCTGTGCATCAAATGATGTTAATGTTGTATCTTATAATCAAAATGTTCTCATGAAAATTCTGTCAAATCGAAAGAGAAATGTGACCTAAAGAATTAGTGCCGTCTCACTGAGCACTGCTCTGCTCACCCCTCCCTTTCCCACATGCAAGGGAACTACAGTGGTCTTCGCATGTCATTCGTCCTCGTTGGAGTTGTAAGCTTCAGCTTCAAAACATGAAAGTATGGTATGTCTGTTCTAGTTGCTGTTTAAACATGCTGCTGCAAAATGGCAGCCTCCGCAAAGCAAGGCCCTTACCTTAATTAAGGTAAGGGCTAATAAACCTGGCTTTAATTATTCAGCTTTACAAGTCGTTTTAAAACCTTTTTATGGGAAACAAAGACGTGAATGGTGTCTGTCAAAAAACGATAAGATTGTCTGACTTATATCTGTCAGCGCACGATAACAGAAAATGACTACTCACTGATGTTTGCCTTAATAATTACTATTTTTTTAAGATCACATTTGCTTTCACCCACTCATCCTTTCATTCCCCTCCTCATTAGTGTGTGTGTGAATGACTCAGCTTTGCCTCCCTCTCCGGGCCAGAGCGGTGCCAAACCACATCACATCACTGATAAAATTCTTTGCACTCTGCGGTGAGGCCAGAACACAGAGCCATAGCACCACAGTGTCAGAAGCAACATTCAAGCAGACCTCTCTCTCTTCACTTCTCTCTTCATTTCTCCCTTTCTCTCTCTGCCTCAACACATCAAGACAGCATCGGTTAATAGTGTCAAACACATGTTGGAGTAATTGTTCATGTCTGTAAAGAATAAAAGATGAAAAAGGATCAAACATCTGAGTGGGAAAAGACAACACTCAGCGCCGCTGGACTTCTTTTGGCAGTTCACTTTAAACACTATGTGTTCAGATGTTTGCTTTCTGAAATGACACAACATACATGCAGTTTTGAGTGGAATGATTTTCTGAGACTTCCCCATGTTAACAGCACTTTTGTCATTTCTGAGAGTCTTTCTTCATAAAGGACTAATTCCAAAAAACCAACAAACAAAAACTGGAATTAAGTCTGACTCACACATTCCCTTTGCCACAGGCCTGAAATAAACAATATGCCTGATTAGCTGATCCTGCAACAGAGAAACACTCACGTCTGCCGAGACCTGGTGTCAGAAATACAGAGTAATGCTACAGTATAACGGATAGAGAGTGTAGGATTACACAAGAATGATACTAAAAGTGCACGGACACCAGTATGCAGCTCTTTGTTGTTGTTTGCTCTCAGACTCTCAGGTGACAGAGATGTGCAGCACAGAACATGACTGTGAAGAAAGAAAGAAAGAAAGAAAGAAAGAAAGAAAGAAAGAAAGAAAGTGTTCAAACGCTTTCTAAATCCATAATTAACCCTTTAATTGCCTTTGATTGAATGCCGATACAATTAATGGCATTTTAATATTCTACATTGAATATCACCATTAAGAAGGACAACCCAAATCTGTGGCTCATGTTATCATGTATAATGAATATAATGAATAAATAACAATAGAAAGTATTTGAACAATAATCAAACTAATAGCACGGATGGCAACTTTTTAATCAAAGTGGTCACAAGTTGATAACTACAGGGAACTAAAGGTAGAATCTCTCTCAGGCTTCATTCATGAATCCGTCACTTCATTCATTCACAAACATCCATTCATTCAACTGCTAATCACCACGTGTTGTTGTAACAACTATCTCGCTCCCTGTGAGTGAGTGAGTGAGTGAGTGAGTGTGTGTGGCTGCAAGGCAGTCAATAACCATTCAGCTATTTAAAAACCTGCATGTGGCCAACTTTCCACTCATTCAGCAAAAAAAAAAAGACGACGGTGAGGTGTATTTCTCCAACTCCTGCCCTTTACAGAGATGAGACGTGCCTCGCTCAAGGATACTGGACTGTCTATATGCCTCTCCCACACACACACACACACACACACACACCGAGTCAGCATGAAACTCAAGCCATGAGACGCTGGAGGAAGTGGACAGTGTTAGGGATTTTGGAGGCTCAGCAGACTGAAGGCGACACATGGGTATAAACCAAAAAATGATTGACAGAGATGGGGGGAAAAAAAGTGTGTGAAATGAGGAAGTGCAGTCAGAGATGGAAAACACGATAACGATTACTTAGATTCATTCAATGAGAGACGGATGAATTAAAAGACATGTCTCTCGTATTGATTTTACCTCTCATAATACACCTCTAATAATAACACCAAAAAGAAAATTGTGCCGACAGTGCAACAGACTCCATTTCAGCCAGCTGCAACAATAAAATGGTGCTCAAATGTTGATGCATCAAATCTAATTAGACTTGTATAATACAGCCATTCATCCATTATCTACGCTGCTTATCCTCAGAGGGTTGCTGAGTAGGAGCTGGAGCCAATCCAGTTGATATTGGACAAAAGGCCGGTTACGCTCTGGATAGATGTCCACATATTTAATATCATATAGGGTCTGTATACATAGAACAACAACCAGGAACCTTTCTGCTGTGAGGTGGCAGTGCTAACCACCAGTGTTGTAATGGAACAAAGTACAAATACTCTGTGCTTAAGTAGAAAAGTCACATATCTCCACTTTCCTTTGTTATTTATATTTCTTGCAACATTTACTTTTACTGCACTACATTTCCTCTGACTATCTTTGTTACCCGTTACTAGCAAATCAAATCACAAGAAGACGAGTATAGAGATATATAGAGATTTTCTAGTCTTGATGAGCTTCTTTACAATACAGTTTTCACTCATTCACACATCTTTCATACACTGTAACATGGGGTTAAGTGTCTTGCTCAAAGACATATAGACTAGGAGGGCCAGGAATTGAACCCACAGCCTTCCAGTTGAAAGACTCGCTTTCAACACGCCCTACCACTGAGCTACCACGGCTCAATCGTAACTCTTTACTTTTTTAATACTTCTAAAACTTAAGTACATTTTATATCAGACAATGACTTCGGATACTTAAGTGCAGTAAATGTCCTTTACAGTAAAAGACCTTTACTGAAGTAATATAAAATGTGACTTCAACTTCTACCAAAGTCATTTTCTGGTAACTTCTACTCAAGTATCACTTTATACTATAGACTGCTAACCACTGCACCAAGCTGTCGCTCCATTCACAGCCAAAAATATTACCCTGACTTTTATTTTTTTTATCCTTTAAACCTGAATGAACTGATTTTTTCCACCACTTGGAGGGAGCAGAAATACGTTGTGAACAATTCTAAATCAATGTAACGACAGCTTATTTGCACATCCACCATATATACAATACACTATAAACGAGCCATATTGCTGATAAATTATGGGTTGGCTAAATACTTTGCAGTGTCCACTGTCTTAAGTACAAACGGTGCCTGTGTGAGCAGCAGGCAGTGGGTACAGTAGGATTTGAAAAGTCGCCTGCTGTGAAACAAAAAAGCGACGCTGAGACCATAACAGCTACACAATGATTTGTGTATGTTTGTTATGAATGAAAGACTTTCCCTTTTGTTTGACTTGCTTCCACTACATGAGGAGGGAGATGTTTTGGCTCCGTGGGCCAGCTGCTAAAACAATCAGAGAGAGTGGAGGTGGAAGAGACGTGGGGAGCGTGAAGAAAGGGAGTCAGTGTAGGATGAGGGGGAGCACAGACACCATGTAGACTCCAACATCCCCCCCCAACTCTCATTAGTCTTTTTTCCCCTTTAGGTCTAACAAGGGGAGTTGAGATGGATCCCAAATGTTAACCTCCATCCTTCAGAGCTGGAGGCCCTTTCTCCTTCCTCTCCCTTGTCTGCTGTAGAGATCTACCACTACTGTGCCCCCTCTTGCGCCTGCTGCTTCTTTACCCTGGGGAGCAGGGCTGATATCTCTGTCAGATGCTTGGGAGTTGTGTCTGTAACTGTAAACGGACTGGGGAGAACAGGAAATAGACATTACTGTTCTGGGAGAAGCAATCAGCTGCAGCCTGCAAAACACATCGTGCATGATCCGTTTACCTTGCAGGACGGAGCTGTGCAGAGCCAGAAGCAACACGCTGTACGTACAGTACAGAGTATATCTGTCTGATACTGTGCAGCAGCGGAGATAAACAGAGCTACTGAGGAAGTGATATCAGGGCCAGATGTACAAGGATTTGTGTTCCTCGAAAAGCTGTGCGTACGCAAACCTCTCTGTACATGTGCACAGATAAACACTGCATATGTTGTTTAACTGTGACACACACACACACACACACACACAGTTCTAACCCTAACCCTTAAACCAAGTCTGAAAAAGCCCTTTAAACTCATGGGGCCCAGACAAGATGTTTTTTAAATTTTTTTGGACCTCACAAAGACATAAATAAAAAAGGAGACAGACACTCACACACACACGTTGCTCTTTGCAGTTGCAGTTTCATGCCTGCAGTGATTGGTTGATGAGGATGGTTGGTGACGTTGTGCTCAAACCCCAGGGAGTTTGGGCCCGGCGATGTTTACTAAGATTAGCCTGCTGCACAGCACAGCACAGCACAGCACAGCACAGCACAGCACAGCACAGGACAGGACAGGACAGGACAGGACAGGACAGGACAGCACAGCACAGCACAGCACAGAATTAATAATTATATAAGCCATTTAAATAAGATGTTAAATTGCAAAGCTGTCCTCCGGTTATTGAAGAATTCATTTGAAAGAATCACCTTCACATGTGATGTTATTATCTGTGTTTTCTAAACAGTGCATTGATTAATTTATTCTATAATAGATAAAAAGATAGCGGTAAAGATCCACAAAAAGGCATATACTCTATGGAGGATCTACAGTAGACATACTGTACAAAGGTGACAGGGTGATACCTGGACAGGTTGTAGCTAGTAAATAATTGGCCTTTGTTATCAGCTTAACCAGGCAAATAGAGAGAAGCAGTTTCAAAATAAAATCCTGAAGTCGTTTCAGAAACATTTTATGATGTTATTTGTTGAATAAATATAAATCTTCAGGTCCGGATGGACATCAATAAATAAAGGTGTTGGGGGGTGTAGCAGGCATCTGGAGAAGGTTACATGCTACACTGCAACCACTACAGCCCATCCATTGTGAAAAGGAAAAACACTAAACATTATCATAATGAACTGTGCATAGGGCGATCGCTGAGTGACAGGTTAATGATTGGTTGTGTTCATTACAGGATTACGAGAGCTACAGACACTGGATTGTTCTTGTTTTTGTCCAGAACACGTTATTTATTCATCCACTGCTATCAGGATGTAAAGAGGGTTTCAAAACATGAAATACAAAAAGTGTGTGTTCAGGAAACCAATTGCAGACTGTAGAGTAACTTCAAGCTGTTGAGGCAAAGACAAGAAACACTCTCAGCTTCCAGTTTCTTTGTCTGATGTGATACTAAGCTCAATACACACACACACACGCACGCAAGACTCAAGATAATAAAGTTATCTTGAATATCTTTGTGGTTTTGATTGTTTGGACAAAACAAGCATTTTGAAATGATGGTATCAACCTCATGGGATTTGGAAAGTTGAACTGGGTATCTATCGCTCTCTTTTTTTGACATTTTATAACCCCAACAAACTGATTCGTCAAGAACATAATCACCAGATTAAGACACGATTAAGACAATGGGCTGTTTTAATTCAGAATCCTCTGACCGTTGTATTTTTGAACATTAAATTCTGATCCTTAATATGTGACAGAGATGCAGACACATGAACATGAACATGTCTGTTTTGTTTGTTGCTCCACTGATGGAGGACTAGTGATGGGACAATGTACGACATATCGTCGCTCATCGGGATTTAAAAGCCCTTACAATTAAACTTAATTGTGGTGAATTTCTCTCATCGTGTTCATCGTGAATGGAAAAAAATAAAAACATCAGTATCTTATGGAGAGACTTAAAAATCCTGTCTAACTGACCACCATAAGTGCACACAGAAGGCTGCACTTGTTTAAGAATCTAAAAAATGATGAAAAACAATTTCTTTCAGTCATAGCAATAATATCGTTAATCTCAATTATATTCAAACCGTCCCATGTCTAAGGAGGACAGACATAAATACAGTGTCAGCGTCACAGGTGGGAAAAACCACACTGACAAAAACAAACTCATCTACAAAAGACTAAAAAATTATAAGAGCAGACACTCAGGTGTGTGTGGGTGAGCGTGAAGATGTGGATTTATCACTCCACTGACAGTGAAAGGAAAAGCAGAGGAGATGTAGACATCAGATAAGGACTGGAGACAGAGACGTAGACCGCGATCAGACATGGTTATCAAGAGAAAGAGCAGAAACCGGGGTCGACACTCATCGACCCCTGTCCCCCCCACGTTCACCCACTTCTATCCACGTGTTATCTAAAGGTCCACTTCAGAGCAGAAGGTTAGTGACTTTTAACCCGTCTCTGATAACCTTGTCCCTCCCCACCAGTCCCAAGGAAGGACCAATGTCCACAGACATTATTTAAGGTATGATCCAGACACGGATACTCCACAGCTGCATAAAGCAACCTGTGTGTGTGTGTGTGTGTGTGTGTGTGTGTGTTGAGATGCAGACGGATGCAACAGGAGATAACAAACCAGACAAGGATGAGAGGACATGAGAGACATTCCTCATCACCAAAACTGTAACGGCACCCAAACCTGACATTAAATACGTTAATCAGCGCGTCCTCTACCAGCAGACTCCGTGTCGTGGTTTCTCTGGTGAGCAGTGACAATGTTAATACTGAGGGAGCGAAGGCATCCATATGGCAGCCAGTGATAAAGGACAGAGTGCGTGGGAGATGCACATACCGCCACTGACTTCCATTTCCTGTCTCTCACCCACCAGGTCTAACTAATTTCACAGATGACCACAGGCCTCTCACAGAGACGTGTGTGTGTGTGTGTGTGTGTGTGTGTGTGTGTGTGTGTGTGTAAGCAGCAGCAAGTGTGTCATTCATTGGAGTAGATGGCTCTAATTCAGTGTCACTGAGTGAAGTCGATGATCGACGAACCTGACTGCGAGAACGCGTCAGTATCAGGCCGAATCCATAAACATGGGTTTTTCATTTGATAAATGATTATGCATCTGATCAGCCGGAAGCGGGAATTTAAAATGTCCACATAGAACCACTGACTGGTTGAGTGTCAGTTGTCAGAACAGTCTTTATCAAAACAATCGATTATTTCGGCACATCGGATGTCGCCATAACCATGAAACATCGTAATATTTTACTGTATTGATACAGTCTTACGCTCCTGGTGTACGTGCATTTTAAAAGCCACAGCTTTACGACAACAAACAAAAAAGAGAACAGAGAACAGCTCCGCCCACATCAACACAATTCATAAACCAATAAAGAAGAAGAGGAACAGGAGAGAGTTCGCTGTCTTACCATTAGGTGTCACTAATTCCTACACAGTGAACCTTTAAGGAAAAGCATGTTCTTTTGATGTATTGTACATACATGTCAATAACAAGTCTAATCCATCAAGTTATTGCAGAAATGACATGTAATATAATGTTTGTCAATTTAGAACTAGAATATGGGACATTATATAGGTTCTGTAGCAGACAGTGGATGGAGATCTATATTATCTCTGCAGATGTATGTATATCTGCAGCTTTAACAGCTACACTTTAAAAACTATACATAATAAACATAATCAGCTTCTATTATGAAATCACAACATTAGCATCAGATGATATCACAGGGATTTTAAACCTGCAGTGTTTTGCATTCTGCAACAATAAACTGGGTTTACCTCTGTAATTATGAACATTCTCCCAAACTAAACTGTAACAGGATATGTTACAAGAGCGTAAACACTACGTACTATCAAATGAAAAACAACTTAAACTCCTATATATAATCAGCCTCATAACAACATTTCCTGTGATATCTGATCATGTTTTTAAATAGTCTATGCTACAACGTCACAAAGAACTCAAGCCAAAAACACACTATTTTCTCTTTCTTTCACTTTCTCTCTCAGTCTGTTTAGTCTGCTGTGATTAGAATGTGCACAATCTGGCTTAAGATGATGATAATTAAAAGTCACATCGTAACAACAGTCACAGTTAAATAGCACAAACGTTTTCAGAACATTGATTTGTTTACGATTTATATTGCAATTTGCAACCCAAATCTTGATATATAAATATAAATATTAATATATTATAATGCATGTCAAATCTTGATATATAAATATAGATATATTATAATGCATGTCATTTAAGCTATAGTATATACAGGCAAATCATAAAGAAAAGGAAACAATTCTATAGATTTATTTGGCCACTTGACTGCTTAAATCCAGCTAAGATTAAGATTATCAAGCTTCGTTATAAAGATACTTACTGTAGGAGAAAGTCAATAAAAGGCCTACACTATATACACATACATATATGTGTGTGTGTGTGTATATATATATACATATATATATATATATATATACATATATATGACTGGCCTCTACTGCAGGCCCGCTCAGCCTATTTTAAGCCAACAGTAGACTGTTGTGCAGGCTGCGTGTTGTGGACTTCATGAATGGGGCTCAGCAGCTGCAGCCTCCTGCTGAATGGCTGACATACCCTGGTCCATAGAGGAGGAGGAGGAGGAGGAGGCGCTGAATGGGAGCCTGCGCGCGGAGTCACGAGTCTGTCCACTGGCGTGGGGTCATCCAGAGTGGGGCCTATATACTGTACACCCCATCATCACATCAGGTGACAGCACATCGACTCAGGCCCTCAGCCTGATCCTGAGACTGACCAGACTTGACTCCCGCAAGGCTATTAAATGGATAATCACAAAAGCCCCTTTACGCCCCCCCAACACACGCACACACACAAACGAAGCATCCCCCCCCCGCGCGCATCCACATCATCCTCATCAACACACAAAAAACATCATCATCATCCGACTGCACTTGTTCTTCACCATCAAAACACCTCCTCTTCCTCAGCACCTGGAGGTTTGTTGTCCTTAACAAACCACGATGCTGGTGCGTTTTCCCTCACACTATCATCACCAGCACCACTAGCCTCTCTGATCATACGCGTCAGGATCATCCAGACGCACCAAATAAGAACCAAAACAGCAGCAGCAGCGGCAGCGGCGGCGGCTCTCACCTCAATGCAGGACTGGTTTCATGACGCTGGTGTCTCTGACAGGAGCTGGAGTTTGCTGTGAAGAAGAAGAAGAAGATGCTCGCGGTTCATATCTTCTCCTCATCTGATGTCCCTCCTTTCCACCGGTTTATGCGCCTGCACCGCCGCTCTGCTCTGCGTCCATCGCTCTCTCTCTTTCTCTTTCTCCCTCGCTCGCTCTCTCTCTCTGTGTTAATGACAAGTCACACAGTCGTAGAGAGAAATTCTACTTCCGGCTCTCCCCTCCAGAATAAAACCCAGATTATCTGAGCAGAGTCCTGTAAATGTAAAGATACAGACTAGTGAATTGATCCAGAACGACAGATGAAGTGACTTCAAATGTACGTTTCTATGCATTTTTCAAATAACTTTATTTATCATTTGGGAATGGGAGGGTCAAAATGAGGGATGGAAATTGGTATCAGTCAGTATCGTATCGGTTCAATACCAGTCAAATCGCTGGATGGGATATTGGGTTGATAAAAATGTAAAATCTGTAAATCCTTCACTGTGCAGGGACTGTAAAAATGTACATACAATGCTAAAGCATTTTAGCTGAGTCATGTTTGGGCTGTTTTTTTCTTCTTTTTGGGAAAACAATATTTGTTACACAGTTAGAGAATTAAGTCTTTAAAATGACAAATGTGTTGTTAACAGCTTCATAAATGGTGTAAAATGACTGTATCGGACTAATATCTCTATCGGTAGATACTCCTTTCGGTATCGTCCCATCCCCAGTCAGAATATTGATTGTGGTATATCGTTGTCCTTCCTCATGCGATACATTAATCTATTCACCAGGGCAAATATCGATATTTACAAATGAAGGCACTCTAAAGTCAACCGTTCCTACCCGTTTCACTCACCAGGCGTTGCTACTTGATGTCTCCTCATGATGGCGCTGCTCAAATAAATGAGGGAAACTCGGGCTGTAGTTACCTGGCCAAAGAAGAGGGAGTTTAAAGCGGGATAATGGCGGAGAAAGCTACGTTAAAAGATGCCCCATCCACGTTCAATACATATGGAGATGTATCACTGTATGATTGTTTTTCAATTGTATTGATTATCACAGAATCTTTGTATTGTGATATTATTGGTATCGTGGAGCATGTATCGGGAGGTCATTTGTGTAAAAATATGACTTACAAAATGCCATTTTGCCGTTTCACAGTGCGTTATAGGCACAGTTCTTTTTTCTTATTATATATTTGCTAGATTGATCTAGTTATTGGTCTATTTGTTTTGCAGGATTATTATTATTGTTGTTATGTAATCAATGTCCTTGTCCTAGCTTAGATATTGTGATTAGTGACAATGTGTTGCTATGAAACATGGCACAACAGAGACAATAGTAATACAAAAAAAACAATAATAACTGTTTGTGAAGCACATTTTAAGACACATTAAAGTCACAAAAGTACATGTTACAAAATAAATAAATGCAGTTCAAAGTAGGTACGTTTGGAGTATAGATATATGGTCGACAGCAGAGAGGTGAGGGAAAGAAGGAGAAGACGAGGCATATGAAAGAGAAGAGGAAGGCAGTGAAACAAACCAGCACTTCTGTGAATTCAAGACTTTTATTTTGAAGGGACGCTCACGCAGAGGCTGACTGTGTCTGTTTTGGCTGAATTGACTCAAACCTCCACCACTGGCAGTGTGAGTGTGTACTGATCCATTTAACAGCCACCATGACTTCTCTTAAAGGAGCCACACCCTTTTATTGTTACCATAACTCACCAGTGTCACAAATACAAGAGGCCCAGCGTGTGTGCGTGTGTGCGTGTGTGTGTGTGTGTGTGTGTTAGGCCCAGCTGCAGCCTCTTCTCACACACACACAAAGGCCTGCGATGAGTAAAATCTCCTCTTTATTCCAATAAATAAGACAAAGACGATGATGTGTGATTGATTTCTTGATTTCTGTCTTAAATTAGCACTCTATTGTCTTGTCCACTGAGGTGGTGACACAATCATGAAGTCATATCTACAGTATGCAGTATACAGTACATTGAATACAAAAAAAAATCACTCCCTGATAAGACAACATTTAAAATTGGTATGATTGCTTTAGTATCAGCGTTTCACTCCTGTACACTGTAAGTTACCATCTAAGGGTGAATGGAGGACACCCGGAGCAAAATCCATCCATAAACTGCTTATTATTAACATTTATAACACTTACAACACGTAACATAGAGTGAGTTTAGATATAATGATCCATGAAGAACATTACAGTAATAAGATAACAGCTGTTTTATGACAGTTTAAAGTCTTTTGCCACAAGTCTCTGTTTGAAATAAGCATTCTTTTATTCCATTTGGTCTGTCCCCAACACTGCGTTATTAAATCGCATGAATTCAAAGCGTGTGCTGTCATTCTATTATCCATAAAGTGCAGGTTTAAAGTGGATCACCAGTCGGTTTGCTTTAAAATGTCTAAACACACACAATAAAACGTTCCATTTCACGACTGTTCTGCAAAAACATCTATTGAAAACAAACCAAAGTGCAAACATGTGAGGATCGATATTATTCTTGATGAACAATAATAACAGGCTTTGTTTATATTCTATTAAAAGTGAAATATAAGTGAAATAATATATAATATGTTCTTTCAGATGCAATTTCCAGCTTGGTAATAACAATGACGAGAGAAGTGCGTTAATAAAGAGATGACGTAAGTAAGTACTATCCAGGTAATAGCTTGGTAATGAAAATGACTGTAGGCGACCATGAGTGCGATGTCTTTACATTCAAAGGTTTGATAACTACAATGTTATTCCATTTAAATTCATCCTCCCTTACATTGCCCACACATTTTCCATTGTTGTGACTTTGTAATTACCATAGAAATGAGATTATAACCGTGTTATTACAGAATGTTACCAACCATGCAGAATGACGCGCAGGGTTTTTGCCTTTTCTAATTATGACATTAAAATGAGGTTTGTGGTTTCAAACTCTCAAATGACATCACTCAAGAGTCACAAGTTTCTACTGAGTCATCAGGAAATGTTAGTCATCCACTCTGACAGATGAGCAATGATTTACACGCCACCTGAACTGCAGCTGTGAAGTTACTGAGGCGACGGTGGCAGTGATCGTGATAACTGCATTCATTACCGTCTCCTTCAAATTGATTTTAACTGGCTGTTTATCGCCCGTGTGACACGTTACGTTACATGTTGTTTGACAGAGTGAGGCTTTGCATGTGGCTTACTGGTGTTTACCACTCAGTGAGGGACTGGAGCGTCGCACACCTTCACTATAAGCCTCGCTGAGAGGATTGACTCTGCGGCTTCACGGGGGTGTTTTAAATCCACAACACCACAATCTCAGTCTGGTGAGGACAACCTCGTCCCTTCTCTTTAACTTCACTGAGAGCCACTTATTTCTAAGCGAAGGTTGCAGTGTGATGATGTTGCCACTGTCTCTCCACATTTTCTTTACACAAACTAACACATTCATCCTGTAGACAAAACTTTAGATCTATCTGATAAACTGGCCAATGCCTCTTTAGCCAGTTCATCAGTTCATCATTTAATTTCCTTCAACTCCTGAGTGTCCAGGGACCCATATAAATATTACATTACAGCCTATTTCCTTGGGATGCTGTTTGCAACAAAACACCAAAGCAAATCTCTTGTATATCTGAGCAGCAGTGTGGAACGAATGATGCCCAAACACTGCTAGCGTTTGTGGAACTGCTATAGGTTGAAGTAAGTATTGAATTAGTGTCAGAATTGTGTAACTCACTGTAAGTGACAGTCTGAGATTATCTCCATTTGGAAAAGCACGGTCATGGGCATTTAAGGAACGGGTTTCCGTCATTACTCGTTATCTGTGGTGACTGCGATGATGAAATCCTGAAACTCATTATTCTCAATTCAAACCCAAAATAGAGCGAGGGACTGCTTAATGAAACAAAAAGAGACCTGAGCTGGGCAGCAGCTCTCTCTCTCTCTGTGTCTCTCCAGAGACCCCGGCTTCTTATTGATCCTTACACACTTCCTGCCGGAAGAATGAATCGACAAGAAGCTGGAGGGGGCAGGGGCCACTTCATCCCTCTGCTCATCCACATACAGTCACTGTCTCCTGTGTCACATGATGTATATTGTTAACAGTCTGGAACACAACCTATGCTGCCTATACTTATACCTTGTTATTAATGTCATATATTATATATGTATATATATATATATATATATATATATATATATACATATATACATATATATATATATATATATATATATATATATATATATGTATATATATATACATATATATATACATATATACATACATACATATATAAAGCACAATAAGAGGAATTTCTTGTGGTTGTTAGTTCACGTGTAAAATGTTAGAAAAGAGCAAACAAATAAATATTGGGGGAAAAAGGGTAGAGATGGAATTATTTACATAATATACAAAATATTAATATAAATATGAGCAATACTTTTTTATTGCAAACGTGTCGTCTTCGATGCGCTCTGTTTTAAAGGGTTCATTCCTCGGTCCAAATGCTTTAGTTTAATTTATTCCTTAATTCCAACATGGTTAAAATAACAAAACAGAAAAGAGAAACTGTGTTTGTAAAGATCACATCATTTCTTCTCGACTCCTCTAATCTCACCAAAGAAGGTGGAGACTTTCAAAGCTCAGGTGAAAATCTTTCACTTTCTTCCTGGACATCAGCACACAACACAACCTCCTCCTCCGTGAGTGTCATTGATCAGGAGTTCAAACACTACCCTAAATTTAGACTTCAGAGAGGTGAAGCACCTGGGTGGGAGTAGCTTAGAGAGAGAGAGAGAGAGACGGACAGAGACGGACAGAGAGAGACATGGTTTTGAGTTGATTTCCTGTGAAAGCCTCTAAAGTGGTTGGGATGGAGATTGGCCTCCTGGGGCTATTTAAGGATCAATGTGTCAGCTGTTTTGAGAAGAAACTGCTTCTCACTGTCTCCTGAGCAGGAAAACACACAGAAAACTAACAGCAATAATTCTAATCCACACCAATCTGTCACTCACCAATCGTCTTGGGTGGGCTGGAGCCTTTTCCCAGCTGAGGATTGCCGGGGGTCACACCCTGGACAGGTCGACAGTTCATCGCAAGGCCAACACGACACTGTTCACTCTCATGATGCACAAGGAAATTAGTGAAGGGGAAGAATTTCCTCACTTGAAAACATCATGGGAAACACGGACAATAATCTGCCTGAGAGGAAGCAGAGGAATGAAAAAGGGAAAAATAAATATATTAAGATGAGAGATGTTGAAAAGGATTTCCAAAGGATCCAGCATGTGAAAATGTGTGACATCTAATGGTGAGATTGCAGACTACGGCGTCGTCTTTTCCAAATGAGTTTTTTTTTTATCTTAAAACGATGACACACTTATACGAACACGCTTCTATTTTCAATTCCTGCCTTTAAACTCTCCTAAATCTTACAGCGTGGACCTTTAGTATTTAAAAGATTGAAGCTAATCCTAACGTCACTTTGCTGCAGAGGCCGAGTTAGAAAAAAACACCAAACAAGATTTGATCATTTGATCAAATACAAAAGCCTCTCTGAATAAAAACTGTGTAACACAACTGAACACAAGACACACACGCACACACAATAATAATTGACAAGTCATTCAAAGAGAGGCCACAGGATGTACTGCATCACTGGATCACTACTTGCACTCAACAATAGATTTTTAGTTTGACTCCATCATGGTTGAGTGCACCTGTTTAACCCTTAGAACACAGAGCATTTGCCATTACTATGTTAAATCGTACAGTATATACAGAGGTGTCTTATATCCTTTTTCTCAGCACAATCTGACGAAACATTTCTTTCATTTTCACCAACCATACCAACACACCTGAGCAAAAACTACTCAAAATGTTTAAAATCAGATTGAATTTGTGAAATTTGGAAATGTGTCACAGTTCAAAGTTCACTTGGCTCCTATTGATGAACAAAAAGACAAGAAAAACAGTTTATTTTGTGACTTCTGCACAATTATTGCTACTTTATATCGCTACTGAAAATGGGAGATAAAATTAATCATAACTCTGACTGAAAAACACATATTACATACAGGATGTCCATATAAGGAGTTGTGTATTATTCCCACAGTGTGTGCAGGGTTAGGGTTAGCCTATGGGTAGCTCTGATCCTCAGATGACCCGCTGGTGAAACGCAGGTGTGTGTGTGTGTGTGAGTGTGTGTGTGAGAGTGTGTATGAGTGTTCACGCTGTACCTGAGGTTACGTCTCTGCAGCTGAGCTGGCGGGAGGCGATGCATGATGGGAGCAAAGATGTCATCAGAGCCACTCGGCACAGTAAACCACGCACGCCATGAAAGGACACTGCAGTGTAAGGAAACAACCATGGCAAGGAAAGTGCGTCTGTAAACTGTGCCACGCCAATAAACTTCATCAGGAAACACAATGGAGTGGAAAAGCGCCTCACGTCTATTTTTACGCTTCTTACATTTCCTTTCCACTTGAAAACATAGATTACAAATCTGTGACCGCGGACAAAAACCTTCCAAAGACAAACAGGAGCCTTTTAAAATATGATTAACTGTTACAGATAAACCATCCAGCAGTAGATATAGTAATTAAGGCCACAGCTCCGCCTCAGAAAACTGCTTTTTAAACATTAATGCATCAATATTTACTCTGTATATCACACAAAATGATCCCCGGCATCATGAATACTTTTATAATTTAAGCACATTTTGATGTTAATACGCTTCTAGTTAAAGCTGTTATACGTAACTTTGACCAGAAACAATGTAAAGTTGTTGTATGTCGCATCCATCATCTGAAAACAGGGTCTTGTCAAGCAAAACTATCAGATCAGACATTTATGTGTACACACCGGCAGTGCAGGGGTAGGAGGGGACAAGAAGCACTCATCGCATTTCAGTCAGTGTGTTTACACGCATGTTAAAAGTCTGATTTTAGTCGGACTAAGACAATAATTAGGTTAGTCGGACTCAAACTGAGTTAGTCTAAGTCGGACTAACGTATCTGGATTCATAGTCCAGTTACAGCACAATTCACTTCACGTCAAACTCCAACCTGTTCACACCTGTCTCCCTTGACTAGCTTTCTGTTGCTAGTCTGTGTTGACATAAAACGTACTTCCTTTACGCACTTTATGAACTTATCACTTTAAATAAAATGTTAATGGACGCTAAGTCATTCCGAGCAGATGACGTCGTGCACGAACAAACTGTTGTTGAGTTGACAGTTTTGGTTGAGGCTGATCCGCGGTCACGTGGTCAAGTGATTCAGCCGCAAATCAGAGAGCAGGGGGCACATTCACTGTGAAGCCACCTGACAGAGGAAGCCTGTTTCCATGGCAACATCCCCGGGGTTGCAAGGTGGGGGGGGGGTGAAGTGGATGCATGCGGTGACAGAGGAAAGTAAGCGAGAGACATTTCTGAAGAGGATTATTTTTATTATCAAAAAGACGCCACTGTTACTGAATGATTTCTCCCAAATAAAATGAATGGAACGTCTGAAGCACACAAGAAGAAAGAAAACACAAGACAAGGCACCAAAACTCCATTAGCAAAACACCCCCACACACACACCCACACACACTCTTTGTATCCACGCAACAGTCCTCAGCAGTTTATGACCTGAGCTACTTAGCAACACAAAGGAGAAGAATCCTGAATGGTTTGAGCCGAATGAATGCGCTGAATGAGATTTCTGCAGGCGCAGAGAAATGAATGGACAGAATGCTGCTGAATGGGTGGGATGTGTTACCTGCCAAGCCTGAAGAAGGATTCACACTGTAGCCATAATTCTTCTCTGACAGGACTGATCAGCAGTCCAGAGGACGCTGAGAGACGACTGGAGCTAAAAACAACCTCAAACTTCACTGTTTGAAGGGCAGAGTCAGTTTGGCTCAAACATCACAGACACGCTGTTCTCACTAATCAGCCGAAGATGTTAATAGATGCTGCTGCTGCTGCTGCTGCTGCTTTTTAATGGATGACATCATGGATACAGTAGCTGCTCACAACACTGTGACAAATGTGCTGCAATGTACAGTCAAAGACACGTTAGACACTTTCTTTACAGTGTACTTTCTGGTTGTGTTTACTGCTGCGTGACACACACATGCACAAAACAACTTCAACTCAAACAACAACAACAACAACAAACAGGAAATAAATAGTTAAGAAAGAAGAAACGTAACACTGCAGACGCACATGTGTTGTTGCTCAAGCTTTGTGTATTAGTGGATTCAATGTGGACGCAAAACATATGTGGATTTTGCCTCCACTTTGTTCCCAATAATTTGGGTTTTGAAAGAACACAAATACACAAGGTATGTGCTCAAAGAACTGCTGTACACTGCAGAACACTGGGGCTTTAACGTGCTGTAGCAGAGTCTAAAAACACCTTTTTTACTAGAGGGAAAAACAAGTAACGGATAAATCAATTCATATCTGTCAGCTTGTAGCTCTAAATAATTTCTTTAATGGGCTCTTTGAAGAGAGGAGAGTTTTAAAAGGTCAAAGTAGGATAAAACACAAATGTAAATAATTCAATGACTGATGGCTGAGTTCCCTTTCACTTACTGTCACAGTGTCCTGACTTACATGAACTGATTTCCTCCTAATCAATGCGCTGATGTTAGTGTACAGATCTGACACAAATGCAGCGGGTTGAGACCGAGACAGACGCCACCGTCAGGAGAGACGGACACATGTGTGAAAATCATCATAAAAACATAACTTCTGTTAATCTAGACACAACAAGACAACTGAAATAGTGAATTCTCTCTTCACTTGTGACGCACTCAGTCTCCCCCGCCGCAGGAACTCATTCACCCATTTCAAAACAAACATGACTGGACAGAAAAGTGAGAAAACGCTGAGCCATCATCAGAGTGCAGGCATTAAGCAGAGATCTAAGTCTGAGGACGAGTGCTGGGGATGTGCAGTAAAAATAACATCAGGCCCATTAGGCTTCTACTTAAGACCTCTGTTATTCCACAGATGGAGGATGTTAATATTTATGGAGCTGTCGATCTGCAGCCGCACGAGCTGATGAGACGGAGACGCAGTAGAGACACACAGAGAGGGGGGAGGGTGGAGTGAGTGTGGGGGGTTAAAGGTCAATGGCGTTGTGGAGGACAAGACAGGGGGATGCGAGTGTGTGGAGATCGCTGCGAGTCTGCTGTGATTGATAAGAAACAATGAGGATTAAGATAGATGGGAAAATGGAGGTGGAGGAAGAGTGTGTGTGTGTGTGTGTGGTTAGTCTTTAATGGCGAGCTTTAAGAGGAGGCCTTTCATGAATAATGCAGTCTAATCCAGTCAGACTCAGATGCAGCCAGTTCTCAGTGGGAACACTCACTGATCAGCACATTTATGCCGTCTGTGTGTGTGTGTGTGTGTGTGTGTGTGTGTGTGTGTGTGTGTTTCAGTGCAGACGGCAGTCAGTCAGATTTCAGCTGTGAAACAGACACAACGGTGCCGACATCAGTCCACATCTGTTTGTTTACCACCATGAGTCATGTAGAAGTAGAGACGATAGTAATAATAAAACGGCATCAGAAATGATATATATATATATTTATATATATGTTGTAGTTTTTTTTTGTAATGTTTAAGTATTTATTATAATCAACATATACATTTTTGATTTTGCTCTAATTTTCCATGATTTGTAATATTTTCTGTAATAAAATCTAGATTAGTGAGCACTACACCTTTACCTACAGTAATATATCAAGATGCCGATATAAAAGGTTAGAATAAAAGGTCACCTGTCGGGGGAATGAATTTCTGAATCTTTCTGTCTTTCTTATTCATTTTAATTCACGGAAAATGTAAACAAAAACAAAAGTGTTGCATTTATACATTTGTTGGATATTTTGCATGAGATGTTTCTTTGTTTAACAAGAACGAGTCGTTTTCTCTTCATAAATAGTTTTGTCAACTTCAACATCGCTCTTTAATTATCTGACACCGTTTGTGGGTAAAAACTGATTTGAAAATAATTGATCACAATGTTTTTGTCCATATCATCCACCCCTTCATTCTAACTGAAGACATAACACTTGCATACATTTGGTTATGGATATTTACTTTATATATTCTATTGTATACTTTTATTTTAAAAAGACTAGAGGCTAAAAAGGTCAACTTAATTAAACCAAGAGTAAAATATTTCATTTGCTGTGGTCACTTCCCTGTAACATGTTTGGTTTAATAGTGTTGATGCTTCTGTGACTGAATTCAAATAAACTATAGAGCTCATATTTATTGTAATATTTCCACTGAAACCACGTGGTTTGTTTTTTGGGCATTTCTTTGTTTTACTACAGTAAGGTTCAATGATCAAGTGGAGCCACGATTATTCTGCCTCCGCCATCAACCTGTGATTAGACGTAATGATGCACTCGGATGTGCATGTAGTCCAACGTCCTTTTATCTCAAAGTCAAGAGTCCGAGAGTTTCTCCACTGTCGGCTGCAAACATTTGAGAATTGGAATATAAACATAAACAACAGAGAATGCGACGGAAATCCAGGTTTTTTTCCCCACTCTTTTTCTGAGACGGACGACGAGTGCCAAACTTATTCTTAGTAAAAGTATATTAAAAGTACAATAAAACAACTAGCAATACAATTATTTTGGTCATACTCCTCCAGTATTAGATGCACCTATTTTAAATAAAAAAAAATAAACTTGTTACAAAACTATCAAAACTACTGTAGGAATCTTTGAGACAGTCTTTCTCAGTGTTTCTGGTGGAGACACAGGCTGGGCCACTATGAACATGGTTATGGGCCACATGTGGTCCACGGGCCGTCATTTGAACAGGCTGACCTCAGGACCTTAGAAAGAGAGAGAGACCAGTAATAAGTTAAGACAATCAGTGATAAGTGAAATCCCAACTGCTCCACATGTTAAATACAGAAGTAGAATCAAGATTATGAGAAAACTAGAAACTCTATAATATACTATACTTTACTATAATATAATATTAACATGGATGACACAGAATGGACCAAACACAGTAAAGGACATGAATGTAGAATGTAAAGCGTTACCTTCTGTGTGAAGCTGAAAACAGACGTATTCACGACGCTGGGAAAAATCAGTACATGTGAAGCTTCTCAGACCTGATTTTGTCAAGATAGATAGTTGATAAAAAAAATTTACATTTACTGGTCCAGTCTCTGAAAAATATTCTGTAATTTGGGCTTTAAATGTTCCATACAAACAGGATTAATGTATTATTTTTGTTTTATTTATCAGATTTTTTCCTCGTATTATGGCTTACTCAAAGATACCCCGAGTATAGAACAACAAAGTGCACAATGTATGCCAAAAAAATAAAGATTGATGGAAGTAAAACTCTATTCTAAATAAAAAATAAAACAAGTCAAGAACAACTACTGCATAGTCTTTATTTTGAATATATCTGCAAGAGTAGCAAGAAAGGGGTAAAAAGCAAGCAGGTAAAGAAGAAGAATGTTACGATCACAAACTCAGAAACCATATTTTACTGCTGCGTCCTTCATTCAGCGGCTGAGGAACATTCTATTAATATCAAGCACCAGTAACAAGGTGGTGTCTCCGCCAAGAAGCAAGATATTTAAACTGTACTTTAATCGTTAATAAATCAATCACATTCGTCACAAAAAAATAGATTAAATCGTAACCTGTATGTGTCGTTCCACCACCATTAGTCTTTAAACATTATTTTCTCTCAATCACCCTCAAAAGTCCCCAGTCAAACAGACATTTTAACCTTAAACAACACATCCTAACAAATGTTTTAAATGTGGTTTTCTGTCAATCATTTCACAGTGTGTAGAGTGTGGTCCTCAGTCTAAACGTTACTGTAGTGTGGTGTGTTACACATATTTTATCACACTTGTATAATGACAATAAAGGTCCTTAACTCTTAAAACAACCGTTTCTTCATTGATTATGTTCCCTACGGATTCTAAATTCCAGTTTAACTCAGAAATAACACAGCAAGGCCCAGGTATCGTGGTCCCATTTGGTCTGTGCAGAACTACATTTTAACGCCATTCAATTTGACAATAACCACCGATATAACCTAATCTTAGAGTATAAAATAAACTTAACTGCAAATGATCAAGGGTCAAGAACTCTATTCGGGAATCAATCCTCCCTTTCATTGAAAGCTCATAGCCCTAAACTGCCCCCTAGTGGAGATGTCAGCTATTGCAAAGAAAAAAAAAGGTGAAGCCTTGTTTTTATGAGGAGCACATTTAGATCAAACTGCCTCAAACTGACATTCACTGTGCGGCAGCTTAGAGGTTTTGGTCGTTCTCATGGAACTGGTGGAGGTGGTCAGCATACCTGGAGATGAGAGGGATTAAAAACAGGATTAAATGTAAGGATTAAAAAGGAGTTCATACATGATTTAGAAATAGTGGCGTCACTTAAAGACACACACACACACACACTCACTTTTTAGCACAGAAAGCGGAGCAGTCTCTGCCAATGCTCTCGCTCCAAGCAGTCTTGTACAACACCTGAAACAAAAAAGAAGGTGGGACAGTTAACTGTTCTGTTCTTATGACGCTAAACACACAGTTGTACCATCAAATCCTCAGATTTATTACCAAGAAGACCAAGCAATGCAGGAACAGGGTGTAGAAGAAGGCAATGGTTCTGGCCACCTTGTTGGAGAGAATCACACGTCCCTGAGAGACACACGGAAACAAATGAATGAATGACAAAGTGACACCGAACATGGACCACACAGTGTGTTTGTGTGTGGTGTGTACGACTGTCAGGTTAATAAAACTCTCCATTTCACTGCTCATAAAAAACAACAACACACCCTTGGTCTGACTTTTAACTATCGTTGTTAGTCGTACAACTGCAAAGGGAGAGAATCAACTTACAACAGTAACCTTTGACCTTATGAGCGCAAACCATATCCTTTTCATGTATCGTTAAAATTAAAAATGGCTTTAAAATCGATTTTTATGCGTGTGTGTGTGTTTGTTACCAGGCTCAGAGTTGCCTTATCCCAGGGGCTGAGGCTCAGGTATCGCCGCTGACGCTCCTGCAAACATAGATTATTTAAATTAGACCCCGACTTTCTGCTTATGCACCATTTTGATGACATGTGACGCAGAAAGAGTCACTAAAAACACCAGGAAAATGTCAGATTGTTAGATCTCGTGTGTGACGTGAAGGTGCATGCAGGTGTCTCGCACCTTCTTGCTGAAGGAGGCGAACGGATCCAGTCGCTCCTCATATTGGGAGGAGTAACGCATCACGGTGTCATCACTTCCTCCAGACTACAGCACAGAGAAAACACACAGGTTTGAATAGTTCAGGTAACATGAGACAAAAAAAAAATCAATAGAAAAATCAATGCTGCCACAGTGACACACTTTGGTGGGGTAGCTCTGCAGGAATTTGATTTTCTCATAGAGTTTGATGTTGTCTGCTCTCAGACTGTCCAGTTCATTCTGCAGGGCCTGCATGGTCTGCTGCAGAGAGCGATTCTCCTGCAGGAGACACAGGAAACAAAGGGATGAGAAATGACTCCTTCCATGAAAAGACACAGGAACGCACAGCATGTCTGGGAGCGTGTGAGTGTGAGCGCGCGTGTGTGTGTGACTCACAGCTTCCAGCTCCTGGTTGCGGGAGCGGAACCTCTCCCTTTGGCTGGAGATGATGGAGAGCAGCGAGTCCATCTGGCCCTGAGGAAGCTCAGGATGGGGGTTCACGCCTGAACCTGGAGGAAACACAGACGCCATCATTTACTTTCCTCTATTTATACAAAAACATATGTCGTCACGAATGAGCGATGAGAGTTTGAAAATGGGTCAGTGATGTGTTTTGCTTAAGTGTAACTTTCAGTAAACAAATCAAAACTGGACTCTGGCTCGTGTAAGGAAACTTCTTTGCCTAGTTTGTCATAATAAAACCGACTGAATCCTTCAGTATTTACACAGACATTACATTTATTTGCTTTCCCCTCGATAAGAACGACGCATTGTCAGGGTCGAGCTCATTATCCTCCTCAACAGACGCTAAAGGATTAAAAAAAACACAAAAAAGGCGGATTTTCTGTCAAAGAATTAACTGTTCTGCAGAAATGTGGCCAAATACACAACATCATTACTGAACAAGCGACTGAAAACTAAACGCAATTTGAAACAAAGCAATGAGCAAAAACAATGTAGTCATTAATAAATTTGATGGCATCATGTGGTACTGTACATTCTTTAACAATCTATAACAATAATTATTGACCTGAACCTTTTTTAAAAGGTTAAAGTGCATATCAAAGTGGGTATTTTACCCAAATTGTGCAGCCTTAATGTATGATCATTGTTATAAGGCCACAAAAACCTTATTTTCTTTGACTTTTCTGAGCAAAGGCGACACGAACACACTGTTTTGTAACTACTTTGATAAATCAAAAATAATATCTGAAATGTAACAACCCTGCTCCCGACAGTGCAGCCCTTTTTAAATCTAGGTACCAGTAAACATGGCTGTGGCCTCTTTGACCGGGTCCGGGATGTTCTCCATGTTGGTGACCTCTGACCCGTCTGCGTCCGGGCGTGGCAGGGAGGGCATGGCCTGGATGGTGCTCAGGTCGTGCTCCAGCTTCAGGATCAGCTCTTTCTGCTCCGCGCTGGTACGCACCGCGGCCGAAAACTCCACCTGCAGATCTGCATAGCGGCCTGTGGAGAGCAGAGAGAGAGAGAGAGTGAGAGAGAGAACGATGGAAGAGACGTTAGAAATTATTTTTCCATTCGGACGTCTCGTTTGTCTTTAGATTGTAGTTCCAAATATAACTCACCCGCCGCAGCTGAAACCCCCTTTTTCTGCCCCACAATCCTTCCTACTAATCTGTTTCTCTGAGAATACTTATGTCCAAAAACAAAGAATAAAACCCACAAAAAAAAACCCAACACAAACTACCACAGCACACATTTAGTATTTGTATAAAAGAGATTTACTTCAATTATCACACCTAGGGTGCATGTGAATAATAATGATGATGAATCAAATGTCAATCATAACAAATACATTGTGAAAGTTTCATACAGTGATATTGCTTTTCAATGTTGTAGAAGGGACTGTTTTACAGTGCTGAGAACAGACAACATGATACGTTTAGTAAATAGAAGAAGATAAAGAAACAATGATACATGAGGAAAAATGAAAGGGAGAGGAAACCCTGGAGGACAAAATAAAAGCATCTCAGGAGTGACAGAAGTGCTCGGGAAACATCTTTCAAAAACATTTTCTTTTTTTTTTTTTAAACCATCCCTTTACAGTCATGCAGCCTTTTGTACTACAACACACATGTACACACACGCACACACTCACAAAATAAGCAGTGGGACAGGTTATGTTATTATTACTTCCACATTGCTGATGATAAGTTGGAAAATATCACCTCGAAAAACACTCTGAACTTGATAAAGCCTCAACAAGCATCTTAAAGCTTTCCAAAGGGGGTCCGTGGGGGGGGGGGTGAAGATCTCCCCAGGTTCATTTGGTTGTCAGACTACACTGTGGTTTCAAGCTATGGGTGAAGTGAAGTGACGACATACATTAAAGTGTCAGCAACCTTTCAACAGAGGAACTACTTCACTATTTGGCTTTTTGCTTCCTCTTTTTTTTTTGTAAGTCTTTTAAGTGAAATGTCTGTTGTTCCAGAGCTGATCTCAGTGTTAACGTTGTACAGCCGAGCGGGAAATAACTGAAGGGGTAAAGGTTTAAGACTTCAAATTAGCCAATGTGAGAGGTGAGCCAAAAAAACCAAAAGCCTGTGGGTTAAGTGAGGGATGAGTGTATTGTGCTGTATTATGTGTGTATGTATTACTGAGTGTAATATGCATACAGCACCACTGATTTGGAAAGTGTTTCCTTACAAAACCCACTTCATAAGATATATTCTAAAAGTATTACAAAAAACATCTGAGGTTTTTTTTTTTCTTTCTTTCTTTCTTTCTCTTTTCTTTCTTTCTTTCTTTTTTTTTTTCCTGAATATGGTGACCAGTGCTGCTGTTCGGGCTTCCATTACAACTAATATGTCAAATGAATAACCACTACTTCAACAGATCATACAGTAAAGCTTTACGACTTCAGAAAACATGATATGATATACAGCATCTGTTACACCTTTACAATGTTATTCAACAGTGTATAGAATCATCTGATTTAAATTTGTAGAAAAATATCTGTGGATCATGGAAAAGTCCTGAATCGTCCCTTCTCTCCTCCTGCCTTCGAACAAAAGCATACTGTGACAAAAAGTGAATCAATAGCTACTTGATCGACTGTATTTACACGTCTCTTTTCCAAATAACCATTAGAATTGGCACACGTCATTTTCAATACCTGTAGTGCCGTTATTAATGTCACAGCAAACCTGACACAAACAGAAAAATACAAAATGCCCTATGAATAAATTCAGTGTTATTACAGTGTACGCTGTTTTCTGCATGCTTCTTCCTTCATTCAATGCTCTGGCCTGTTTTGTTTTTTTTTTTCTTCTCGCTGCTAGTTAAGTTGTATGTACAACGTAAGAAATGCATTGTGGGAAAAACAACTGTCTGAAATAATAAGACCCAGGACCGAAACGTGTCTGCAGGTCAGTCATAAGAATACACAAGCTCCTTTTCTTTTTTTCTCTCTCTTTCTCTCTCTCACTGTTTCACTCCAGCAATTATATACAACCCTCTACAGAGAGCTGAGAACAGGTGACGTTTACGTACCACTTACAAAGCATATTATGAGGAATTAATCTGGATCAAAGACGTCGGGACAGATTATGAACAGATCGGGCGAAGTCGTCTACATCTAATGACATCACTAGTTTGGTGCCCTGCTTGGCAGTTAAAGGCACAAATCTGATGATCTCACACGATTTGGGTGAGTTGATGGATCTGGCTATAAAATGGCTAATGGGTTAAGTGCTTATACTTTACAGTAGCTATTCATCACAATAAAACAAACTGTGGTTATCCAGTCCAAGCAGTCCAACAGAAGGCAACGAGCCTTCAAATAACTCTGCAGAAGACTGATTTTTGTTTTTTTTTGTTTTTTTTTACATCAGTCGCCCACAGGAAAAGCAAATGTTTGAAGAATTTGAAAACTATCAGATGCGTCACAAATCCAATTTTAATTAATGCATCCAAAAGTGGTGTAATGAAGTTATTTTAGTATCTTTTGACAAGCTGCCAATTCATCTGGATTTTGATTCAGGAAAAAAGGGGGGGGCTTAAGGATGGACTGAGATTTTGGATTGAAACCTAAACAGGTGTTTACTCATATTATCTACAACTGTACAACGACGATGTCTTTGTGTCACGTGGTCACCTGCAGTTTGAAATAAGGGGCTGCTGTATAGGAATGCAGTACATCATATATAAAACGGGGTGTACAGCTATCTTGTGTTTTTTGTTTTATTTATTTTTTTTAGTGTTAAGATAGGGAGAAGAGTCTGTGCTTGGTTCTCAACCGCTTTTTAAAAAAGGCATACGTTTCCCTGGATCCAGGGATCGTACTCTGCTGTAGTGTTTACAGACCCTGTCCTTAAGGTTAAGTCTTCAAAAACGATTATAATAAGTGCTTCTTTTTTTCTTTTTTCTTTTTTTTTTTACAGACTGCAATATAAATTCTGCATAATCATAGGCTGGCTTTCTCTGTTCAATCTGGCATAGCACACCTGCTAGCTGGTACACTTCTCTAATCTCAATTTGGCAGATATGACCTCTTTCAAGTTAAACACTTGTTCTCAAGTTTAGGTAATTTCCTTTGACCTATTTGACAAAGTGTATACATTTGGACCTGTTAATTATGTCAACGTGATTAATGAGTGGTCAGACTCTAAAAGAAAGCTGCATGTCCTGCCAAGCGTTAGTGTTGGGCTTTCCCAAGCAACAGCCAGAGCAAAACAAAAAAAAAAAAATAACCCAAATACATCATCATCATTGGAGAATAGAAAACAGGAAAAGAGATATGCTATCATAAGTTCACCGATCTTGATATGTCCTTTGATTCTCTAGCTAGCAATTTAAGAGCATAACTGTTGTGGTAAAAGCTTGATGTTTACGGGAGCATGAACTGTAGCAAAAAACATTTTTTTTTTTTTTCAAAGCTATTGAAATGACACTAAACTTTAGGATTCATGAATATACAAACAAATGAGAACTAGTACATCTTTGTAAATATTAACCAATACTGCCGGCAGTCTATACGTCTAATAAAAATGTTACTTGCCCTCAGGAACAGTATAATCCCTTAAAAAATAGACAACTCAAATGATAAGACATTAAATGAAAAATACAGCACCTATAAATAAGCAGAATAAAAACCAAACTATAAATGCAAAATAGCAATAAAACCAAGCTACAGTAAATCATAGTATTACACTACTTTGTGACAAGATTAATGTAATGGTAACGCATCAAACAGCTTAAAGAAGGGTGTCAGTTGTGCACTAGTAGTGTGTGCAAGTAGATACGAAATATGACTCCACTCATTGGAAACACTAAACACTCCTCAGTCACACACACTTGTACACAAGCATGGATTGACAAGCATGCGCGTGCACGCACCCTCACACACACACACACACACAAACATAGGCACCCACGCAAACACACAAAGGGGAGGCAGTGGGCTGACAGGCACTGAGGGCTTGTGTGGGACAGGGAGGAGGTGATATGCCTTATAATTTGTAGTGTATACAGTAGAATTTAATGCAAAAGACTTACATCCCTGGATTCAGGAAAGACTGGAGGAGAGTGGCAACAACTCACACCAGGATTGTGGTGAATTCACTTTGACGGCAGACTCATCAAGTACTGTACATTGCAATTCGTTTGCTAAAAACCAATCTTTTCAGTCAATAATTTCAATATTATTTATCTACCTCTCTAGTTTAACTGAGTGAATTGACCTCAACCCTGACTTTCATGCAGGCAAATACAAATGCACACAACACACACAACAGATACACACACACACACACACACACACACACGCACACTCTTCCTGATTTGGCCTATAAAAACGTGTGTTTGTGAACAGAGAGAATTTGTCATTGGTGTGCATATGCACGCACGCGCACACACACACACACACACACACACACACACACCCAGCAAGTCCAGTGCTGGTAAAGCTGTGACGTGCACAACCTAAAACAACAAGAGACACGTACAGTATCACCATGTCAGACAGCTACAGTACTACGTGAAATTCATCGTATCGTATTTCAACAATGCAACATGAATCCATTCTAATTTGTTTTGTTTTTTCTTCTTCTTTCAAAACAGTAACTTGTTATTCTCTTATTTTCTGCTCTTATTTTGTACTAATTAAAAATGCTTCCTAAAATTCCCTATTTTGTACTCTTTAGAGTCAATAGACTGTGCAATCTCTTATTGGCAACCAAATTGCAATATCAAAAAAGAGATCATCCTTCAACCTTAAAAGAAGGGTTTAAGGAGGCAAAAAGAGGGTGGGTTCCTTCCTTCCTCGGCAGATGAGTGCGTGTGTTTGTGAGGAATTAGAAATCCTTCTGGCCATCACATGGCTGTCAGCAGGATAGGATATGGGACAGGACAAGTCAAAGTTCATCTTTCTTACATCAGTAACCATGGCAGCTCAGCCAACAGGCCTTACACTACCCTCTTAAGAGTGTAGGAGTGAGACTTAAAAAAAAAAGAAAAGAAAACATGCTGCCATTGAGAAGAGAACACACACACCATTTTGGGGGTGTTCACACACAAACACAAACACACACACACACACACACACACACACACACAGGTGCACACACACAGGTGCACACTGACACAACCCCTGACATACAAACACACACGCAGTGAGTGAAAAAGGCAAAGGGTTTGTAACAGTCACTCTACAGTGTGAAAATGAGGCGTCTCACTGAGTGAGGGGAGGTTTGTGGACACTTGGGAGGTGAGAAGAAGAGCGGAAAAAATCTCCTTTAAGAAAGTGAGAGTTCTTGTAAGAGAGTTCCTGTCTCTATCTATCATCTATCAGTGTCTATCACTGTGACAGCTGCTGTGTCAGGCCTTGCCTGTGTTACTGAGTCCAGGTTTCAACCCCAGCTGTGGGTCAGACCCCAGCTCAGGACTAACCAGTCTGGTGCACCAGTGGCTGGTGATAGGGGGAGGTACAGCAGGGCCAGAGGCCAGCAGGACGGCTAAGTGCTTTTCTCAGTACAAAAACAAAACTCAGTTTAAAAAAAGGAGACACTTATGTTCTCTTATTTTGTTCTTCTAGGTATTCAGTAAATCTTCTTTTTAAGGGCTTTGCCAACCACTCTTTGTTTCTTTCCTCTCTGCGGAAAGCTTCTATTTAATAAAAATGGCTGCTGAGCTTGACTTTGGCTGTGTCCACTCTCCGACTGGAACAGAGCAGGAGGGGTCCAAGGTTAGAGGTCGTGAGGTTATGAAACAAGAGGGTTGAAGGATGGTCAGGAGTAGCTAGAACTCCCACTCTGAGGGATCCTCTTTGCTGGCAGCCTTCTCCAGCCTGTGGATGATGTTATTGAGATTGGCTGCTTTCTTCTTGCGCAAATTGTTGTCCCTGGGGTTTCTGGTAGGGCCAGAGGCTGGGATGTTAGTACTAGAGGCATGGCCGCTGGAGGACGCTTCTGTGAGGCTGAAGAGTGCCAGTCCAGCCTGTCCACAGCTGGAGCCTGGCCCGGCTAAGCCTGAGGTGATGCAGTCTATCTGAGCAGGGGAGTTATTAGAGCCCCCTGCCTCAGAGTCAGCCTCCATATCGTGGTCTTTGCATGCTCCTCTGTGATCATCCAGGCTAATGCCCAGTCCCTGGCGTAACTCCATTGTGCCCTCAGATTCTGTCCCATCGCAGCTGTCCCCCTCTCCTGATTTGGACCCACGGAGGGAAGGAGAGCCCCCTTCACTGCCAGGTCCTCCTACCCCTCCAGCAGCCTGTATCTCCTCTATGAAGAGTTCCCGCCGAATACGTGACCTAAAGGAGACACAGATTGAGTAGTAAATATTTTGCCAGAGAAGTAATCTGCAACTGTATCTACACTTTTCTCAGTACAACATGTTTACAAATACTTTTATATAGAACAATTTTCATGTTATGTTTGATTTAAAATTAAATAAAACTCAAGACAGAAATAGCTCGATATTGAAGTGCCTCTTTCATCCCGGTGCTGACCTGTAATTATGAAACCAGTTGATGACAGTACTGGTCTTCAGATTTAGCTGGGAGGCCAGCTCCTCGATGGTTTTAGGAGAGGGGTAGGGTTTCTGCTGGTAAGCCCTTTTTAGGGCCTCCTTCTCCTCAGGGCCCAACACCACCCTGGGTTTCTTCAGATGCTGCTGTCCCGGACTCTGGGAGCCCTGCATGTAATCTGTCGCCACCAAGCCCCCGTCCACAGAATGGCTGTCACTCAGGGAGCTCAGCCGCCTCTTCATGTAGGCTGTACAGTGACAGGAAAAGAGAGAGGTCAGCATTTCACATTAAAAACAAACACATTTACATCATGAAATGATTTCAAGACTGGATTCTGACTCATTGAAAGAAAGTTGAAAAGTAATATTCATGTGAGGGAGGGAGAGTTCAGTCCAAACAGTTAGAGTATAATAAATCAGCTGACTGGACTTGAGTTGACTAACAAAAGTTAGTCGACTAATCAACTAAAAGCCGACTGACAGGCAATTATTTTTCACCATTTTTACATTGATTAGCGGTCTGACTTCATTTGTGAAGGAAACATTATTCTCATGACAACGTAGAAAACATTTCTTTGTTCTTTTCTATGTAACAAAGTGTTTGTAAGTTTATTATGACTGACAAGACAGGTGTCATTCTTTCCAGAAAGCAAAATTCTGAAAAGGCCACTCAGTTTGTCAGTGTCGCCACACTCTCTCATCTTGCATGGTTAATCAATGTATCTGAATCTGTGTCCAGATCATCATCCTCATCATCAACAACAGTTAGTATTTTCTTCCTTGAGCCATAACTCCATCCTGTTCTTTATGATTTATGCTGCGCACACACAGACAAATGCAGCCACAAACATAACCTCCTTTGCAGAGGTAATAATGGGTTTATTACCGACTTGTAAATCAAATTAATAATAAGCTGCAGCCCTAGGCTAAGCTATATTATTCAAATGAGTTTGGAACATTGAGCATTTATGTTGCTGTTCTCTAGAATGGGAGATTTCCTATCAGCATAGAACATATTTTCCTGCTGGGCTCAGTGTTAATACCAGTTAGTCAGGTGATCTTGTTCGTTAAGTTCCTGTGGATATTCCATGTCTGACAAGTGCATCCAACGCAGAAATGCTGCGATACTTTTTGTCCTTTGTGACACTGTTCTGAATACCTCTCTACAGTAGCACCACCAATTGCCACTAGGGGGTGCTGTTACTCAAAAAATGAAACAACCATATTATCTCTTCCATTTTAAAGCAAACAAGGAGCACCATTCCCTCCGGGTACCAGCAGCTGAAAATGAACAGCTCATGGCAGCTTTGCTTAAGGTTGACATTTTCTCAACCCCTAGTACAGGCTGCCAGATATATTAGCATAGCAGGGTAAACTCCTCAGAGCAAGGTTAGCACAACTGTGAAGCTTGTTTGCTGCCTGGCAGGCTTCTACCCTCAAGGGTGAGAGGTCAAATATGGTTACTCTGGAGTGGGTCCATGTCTTTCCTTTGGGCTTTGCTGCCGGACAGGTCTATTCTCTGTTGCTATTTGAATGCATTACTTTGGGGTCAATAATCTAAAACGAAGTGGAAGGGACAATAACCCTCTTCATTTAGCCCCCAAACACGGTGTAAGGTCAGCTTTGTTTTTCGCCCTTCTTGTGTTTGGTTCAAGATATCAGCAGTTTAAACTGATCCTGGAAGCTTGTGCCAACTGGCAGATTCAAATATGCATCTACAGAGAGATTCAAACAAGCAGTAAAGGCTGACTCACAAGCACAGAGAGGAGGTGTCAACTGAAACGCTTCTCATTCACTTTGAACACAGCAGCGTTAAGCATTGACAAACTGCACTGTGGCTCCGTTGCTTCCCCTTAAGTTGACAAACGTTGAACTTGTGGCTTAAGTGGCAGTCAATCAAAACACAGTATGTAATAGGGCAAAGACTAACAATTATGTTTCTGTTTATTCAGAATAAACAATAGTAACTCTATTAACAGGAACAACAAATAGGGAAGTCAGCTACTTATTAACACGACTTTAATATAATAGCTTGGCTGAATACTTTATTATAATGTCCTCTTATTTCTCCTCGTTATTGTGTGTAATGGACTGTAGCTTGGGACTTGTCACACGGAAAGCCTCATATGTAATAATGTGCATTAGTCCGGTCAAGCCACAATGGAATATTATTTTAATTATTAAATTAAACACATGTGGAGAGAGGTAGACAGTGTAACCTTCCATGTTTTTAGGTCAAAGACCGGTGTCAAGGAGCACAGAGGAGACTTATAGCTCAACCCACATGAAGCCGGCTTTTTGCGGCATTGCTCATTGTTTACTTGCGGTGATTTTTTATTCTACCTCCTCACTGCAGTGCAATATATCCTGGATGAGCCCCCAGTGTAAATAAATAAAATCAATTCACTTTGAGGACATCCTGTCAATCTACCCTGTAGGTTACCAACAACGCTAGCATACTCACAGTTTAAACCCTGTGTAAGTTAACCGACTATTTTACCAGAGGGAACCAATACGACATTTTCGCTATCAATGCAATAACTTTTAAATCAATACTTTGTTTCTAAGCTGTGTAATAAGCAGGTGAGGCGGGCAATGTTGTGTTATAAACCACCATTTTTTCATTCTTCTTCATGCTGTCTTTCCATTATGGTACAGTTTAATTTGGTACAGTACGGTGCTGTTTGCGTTTTGACCGAGAACAGTACCCTTACTTGGCAGGCGCGGTGTGGGCGTGTCAGTGAGATATGTAGCGTGACATCATACCAGTGCGACGACAATGAACAACGCCATCGTGCGCGACACAACAGACAACAATGGAGGACATACAGCAGCTCTTTTTTTGCTGCTCGGTTTGTGTTTGTATGAGAACAGACTGCAGGCAGTGAAGAAATATCAGTTGTTAGGGAATGACATTTTTCTGTCACCAAATCAGCCGGTCTAGCTCCACCTGTACCGTACCGTGCCATTACTCTGGTATCCCAAGGGAAGGGCACAGAAACATGGAACAGTTGGAGACGGTTATTTTATTACTATTCCTAGTTCATTGCATTGTTTGAATGTGGTTTGCCAGAGGCAATGTTTCAATTAAACAGGTTGACAATGCCTAAACAGTAAAACCCCACCCCCACGTTGAGGAATTCTAATCAAGGACGTTGTCAATTATGTCAAATAATCTTTGCAGCCCTTTTATGCAAATATACCAACAGACACTCACATGGACCTTTCACACCAGGTTGTTCTCCCCATTGCCTATGAATACGCTGCACATCACATCACCATCACTTTAGCAATGTGAGCAACGCTTACTATGTAGTCAGCCATGACAGACACTGTTCTGCTAACCTCAGCCACAAAGCGCCAGACCGCCCAGCGTCAGGCATTAAAGCGACGCAAATGTGTGAATCCATCGTAAATGGTCACTCACTTTGTGCGAAAAAGCATCATATACAGAATGATGGTGATAGAGTGGGCTTTGGGCCAACAAATGATAGAAATATGAGCATATAGACACTGATGATTATGATGATGATGATGATGATGATGATGAAGAGGAATGCTGATGACTGTGAGTAAGCAGGCCCCCGGCGGTCCCCTAGCTGTCACATCTAATACAGTACATGATGTCTGTGGTCCTGATTGGTACTGACATCACACCAAGATGATTGTGATCTGCACAACATGCTCTGCTGTCCTGCACAAAGGATATTGTGTGTGCAGATGTGCATGTGTAATTCAAGTGCCACTGCTTGTGCCTTATTTTAAATGTACACAAGGAATTTATTATTGTTATTATTATTGTTATTATTATTACTGCTATTTCTGAAGGCATGTTGCACCATATGGAGAATGCTCTTAGTTCTCTTGAGTGATCTTCAACAACACACCTTTCTTTTCCAGGCGTTTCATGTCCATGAGTTTCTCCACACTGTGTGGGTCCTGGAGCCACAGCTGCATGCGGACAAAGGGCTCCCTGCCCTTCAGACTGAGCTTGTGCCAAGGTTTGGGCCTGGCCAGCAGGTCTGAGACAGAACCCTGAGTCAGACCCAGGATAGTCTCCCCAAACAGACGCTGGCCTGGTTAGGATCAAGAGAGGGGAAATTAAATGGTTATTTCAGTGAACTGCTTCAATGGCTGGATTCTTGAATGGGAAGGGTCGAAGAAAGACCAAAGAAACTGCACACACAGCAGTAAAACGTAAATATAACTCTCTGTCTCTTACCAAGGTTATTATCAGTCAGCACCTCCTTAACCTTCTTGGTGATAGCATAAGTATCAAGCTCAGGGGACATTGCAACCAGCTCCTGGATACTGAGACCAGAGTGACCAGGTAGAGGCAGCGGGGTGCCGGGCTGAGACTCCCCACCAGAGGGATCATCAGATGGAGGTTTGACACTGGAGGACTGTGAGGCCAGTGGATCCCCAGAGAGACCATTGACAGACTCTTCGGTTGAACTAAGGGGCGACTCTGGAGCGGGGCTGCAACTTGCTGATGTCTTGGGAGTACCCTCTGCTTGAGCAGAACAGACAGGGTGAGAAATTTCACACAGGTAAGAAAAAAAAAATCAGTTTCATCTTCTTCTCCTGCTGGGCTTGGGAGGCACTTCAGTCAAACTACATCAACTAATTTAGTCCTTGTTAAACAAACAGCAAAAGTGCTTAAGTTTTCATTTTGAAGCCTTTTTGGCTTTCTCCTCAGATTCCTTCATCTCCCTGCCTCTGTCTGTGTAGTACTGCTGTGCAGCACAGCAGGCTGGAAGAGAGCAGTCACGAGGAGCTGTCAGTGTACATTAGCTGCTGTTTACACCCCCAGAGAGAAAGAGAGACACACACACATGCACGCACACACACACGGAGCTGCCATCTGGTGTTGCAATACTAACTTGTCTATGACATGACAAACCAGCAGCTTGCTGGCTGACACTGCTACAGCGCTGGGGATGGGGGGATGGTAGGAGGAGAAGAGGGGGAGGGGGTAGTGGGGTGAGTGGAGGACGAGGGAGGTGGCTAGAATGAGTGACAGAATGACAGTAACAACTAGCCACAAGCTCTAATCAGAGTCTTGCTGTGGCCCAAGGAACCTGGTTATGTGAATCCATATAGTCTGT
Source organism: Solea solea (assembly GCF_958295425.1). Lineage (NCBI taxonomy): Eukaryota > Metazoa > Chordata > Actinopteri > Pleuronectiformes > Soleidae > Solea > Solea solea. The sequence continues at coordinate 16,281,905 of NC_081140.1, read as the reverse complement.
GCTAGTATGTTTGTATTTGATTTGTTTACCTTGGTTCTGAACAGGCTGGATCATGTTTGTGTTTTGTCCCTGGTCTCCATTGAGCCATGGTTGCAAGCGGAGGTATGGCTCTCTGCTCCTCTGGTTCAACTTGTTCCACGGTTTGTGCCGGGACAGACTGTCACTCAATATTCCCTAAAACACACCAGGAGAATGGGTTAGACATGCTACCACTGTAGAGTTCAAACAGAGTCATAAGAAAACACAGAAATGGGAAAATAAAGCACACACACACAAGCGTTTACTCTCCTGCAACTCACCTCTTTGGAGTCCTCCTGGTTGTAGCTCTCCTCTCCTATCTGGTTCGATATGGTCCTGCGGGGATCTGTGTGCATGTTGCTCCACCACTGCTCTCTCCAGTAACCCACGCCCCCAGAACTTCCAGAGCGGCCTGAACTCTCAGAGCTGCGACCCAGCCTGAGACCTCCGTCAGTGGACATGTCAATCCCTGAAGAAGCTCTGGCCTCTCTCTTCACGTTACAGCTGAAGTCGAGGATGGGAGATGGGGATGAGGGTGAGGACAAGAGGGAGCTGGGAGGTTTCTTGAGGGAGAGAGCCAGAGGGTTGTAAGGAGGTAGAGGGGCAGTGAGAGTAGAGTTCAGGAGGTCCCTCTGAGACAGTGACATAGAGGAGGAAGACGAAGCTTTGAGGATGGGCTCCAGTGCTGCCTGCTGGGCCTCCATCTCTCTGCGTGCTTGCTCTAGGATGGAGCGGATGGCCTCATCTGATCCACTGCCCCCTCCACTTCCAATCCCACCCCCACCCCCTCCTTTCAGTCCTGCATATGAGGTTTGAGCATTAGACAAGTCTGTAGAGAGAGTAGAAAAGGGCCATCATGAGAGACTCTGACAAACACTTGCAGCCACAATGCATCATACTCAATGCTTTGACTCCTCTGGAGATGACAAAAGAATGAGGACTCACCAGCTTTCTGCACCTGCAGCTCTCTTTTCGCCTGCTCCAGAATGGACTTGATAGCCTCATCTGAACCCGCCTCTGGAGTGCGGACACGGGCAGTAATGTTACCTGGAAGGAAAGGAAGAGGGAATGGGAGGAGATGGAAAAAAACTTGTCAGATTAAAGGAGAGATAATCAACTACAGAGCTGGTAAAGAGAACAATAGCAGTGCCTATAAGGACATCATATAATTACACCATAGCACAGCACAAAGAACAACATTCCCACCACTGAGCTACAAGGCAACTACACTGGAGGGTTTGTCATAATTTCTCTAGTCCCTTTGGAGTTCCCACATGCACACGTGCTACAGGGTTCTTGGAGTAAATGCTCCCCACAGAATAACAACTACTAATAAAATCCCTAAATACACATGCTGGCTTTTCCTTTGACGCAAGTCACTGGAACTGTGTGGTTGCCTTCAAGGCACATTTGTATCTGTATGCCAGCCTGCATATTAATAAAAGCAAACACACACACACACACACACACACACACCATAGATACAGTTCACTCCAACACAAACATGCCACACAGACAGAACGTGCTACAATCTCTGTGTGTGAAGGGGACAGACCTGTGTGTGAAGCTGTATCAGAGAAGGCTCTCCGCTTCGGGACATCCTGAAACACTCGGCTAAGCTGGGGCTGGCCTGAGCCCTCTGTTAAGAACAATATACCACACACTATGTTACAGCACTTGTGTGTTTTTTTCTTTTATAGCTAGACTATATGGTGCCCTATAATGATCTGCAAAATATCTTGATACTTGCATCCAATGCACATCATAGTGCCATAAATGCATTGATGTTTACTATATGAGGCCCTGGTAGGAATAAATCTATCTCTATAAGAACTACTCTACACTACACAGACATAGTATATTGATAAATCATTCAATAATATATATTAAACAACTCATTCCAGCTTTATTGTCAACACAGAATGTCTTGGTGTTAGAGTGCTGTATTTTTTTGCACCACTGAGGCCACCTTCAATCAGAAATCTCATGATGCGTTAAAAGAAGCAGGCCCAAGCTAATCGAATCTACCTGTAGTTAACAGTACCCCTGCCTTCCTCCGAGTTCTCAGTGATCAATATTATTGATGTGTGAAAGGTTTCTGTATTGACCACAATTGCTAGCAGAGGCTCTTGGGAGAAGTATATGACGAGGAACTCACTCAAAACACACAGGTGTGGCACAGGATGGGAGTTAAGAAAGAGAAATGAAAATAAAAAGGTAGTCCATATTGACAAGCTAATCAATGTGCTCGGTGCAGGGCTGTTCGCACATACCACACATTCGCACGCAAGACACACTCATGCAAGACAAGTGAACACAAGCTCGCACACACGCCCACACGCAAAGATACACCGACTCACCTCTCTGTCGTCCCTGGATGCTGCGCAGTGCAAGGATGTTCTGCTCATCAGCGAGAAATTGCCTCATCTTGTGGAAGGGCTCCTTCCCCCGGATGGTTAGCTTGTTCCATGGCTTGGGTCGGGCCAGAATCTCACTGACAGAACCCTGGGACAGTCCCAGCACATAGTGGCCAAACACACGCTGGCCAATGTTGTGCTTGATCAGTTGCTCTTTCACCTGTCGGGCAATCTCTGCTGTGTCCATGTCCTCCCCATCCAAAACACTCCCTGTGGTGGCGTCAGAGTGGCTAGGTGACGGGGAGGGGGCGCTGCCAGCAGTACTGCTCCCATTAACAGGAGCTATGTCTGGGCTGGCTGGAGGTGGCTGGGGACTGCTGGCTGCTAGAGGGATGGCAGCAGACCCAGAGCCAGGGGTGGAGGTAGGGATGGAGCTGAGGGTTGGAGTGAAGGGGGTGAACAGTAGAGCCCCACTGGGGATTCCAGATGACTCCTGCAAGGCTTTAGAGTAGAAGGTCTGGAGCAGCTGCCGCTGAATCAGGGAGTTCAAAGCCATCTTACCACCCACCAGAGGGAACACAGGGGAGTAGAAGTCCTGTCCAATGCCTGTAGGAGTGAAAGGGTGCGTTTCACCACCGCTGGTGGTGGTGGCAGAGTTGAGGGGTTCCGTGTGAGAGCGAGACATTGGGAGCTGGGAGGAGGAAGAAAAAGAGAGAGGGGGAGGAGGGGGCGAGGAAGAGGGATCGCTGGGCATGGTCTCCTCCTTCATTGCAGACTCTTCTGTCCCTTTTCGCCCAGCTGACCCTACAAGAAAGGTCAAACACACCATGCATTATGGGGGAGTCAACAAAAAAGGGGTTCCAAAAGAGAGAGAAAAAAAAAACAAAAGTTATCTTAATCAAGTCTTTTACAAATTAGTGAACTTTGTTTCCTTTTTTGCCAACCCCCCCAGACAAGTTGCCCATGCATTTGTGATTTCAACCTTTCTTGTAAGCCACAGCCTGGAAGGAAAAAAGGACAAACAAAACAATTGACACTGTGCCACTTAGGCAGATTAGCTTGGACCAGAACTCAGTCTGTCTCTCTCTCTCTCTCTCTTTCTTTCTCTCGCAGGCAAAGAGAAAGTAATTGGAGAGAGTAAAATAATGTCTTGAGATCACCATGAGAGTCCTCTTCCATGGTGCTGGAGTGTGTGTTCTTAAGCACCAATGTATTCCATTATGCAGTACTATAGATTTTAGTCCATCAAACACATACAAGATCAAACAATAGCGCATTTGGCTTAACAAAAAAACATATGCATGCACCAAAACAGAGATTGTGAAGGTCTGCTGACTGATGGAATAAAAGCCTTATTTCTCTTATTTCATGAACAGTCAGACATTACATTATTACATTCACCAAAAAATATAAAGACATTAACTATTTTTTATGGAGTATTGTGACCACAATCCATCTTGATGGTAAGTGCTGGGAGATATATTGTTTTAATGCATAAGCACAGAGACTCAACATGATTAAGTTAGACAGTAAGCTCCCTTTACTGTGAATGTTAATCAATTCAAAGCTATTCAGCTATGCAAGCCCAAAGCAATGACATTTCAAAACCATAAACACTGTTGCAGAGGGCAAGGTGTCCTCATTTTGTGTACTGCAACTTTGTTACTGTTCAGGTTGACTTCCTGCTGTTGTATTTATAGACACCAGTGATGCACCACAAAGCAACAACATTTTGGAATGTGATACACTTTTGCATTTCTTACACATATTGGCAACCCAATATTGCAAATCATTAAAAAAAAAAAACAACAAAAAAAAAACCCAACAATAATTTTTAAGAATAAGTATTCTCAGAGAAAAAGAACAACATACTAAATGTATAATAGTACATAGAGTATGTATGCACTCCCCTCGGAAGCATCCATGTAAGGCCCTACCTGCAGCTGCGCTCTCTCACCTAAGGTCACACGAATGTTGGGGCCTCTGTGACAAATCTTTTGTTTTTGTTGGTCTAAGTGAAGGTTTTGTCGTGACCGTGTTGATGAACCACACCCTCGTTAACTTACATTTGGACGGACTTACCGCTGAGCTCAGTGTTAGCATTGCGCAGAGCGGCGCTCTCAGATTGAAGACTACGGTTCCTCTCCAGCAACAGCACCTCCAGAGGTTTGGATGAGTCCTGGTGGAGCATAAATTTAAGTTGTGTTTTTCAAAACAACTTGACTTCAGCTTCCCATTTATATGGCTATCCTTTTTTTTAAAAACAGTTTATTCTATCAGTAACTTGTACTTGTACTTTTACCTGAACAGAGTCAGATGATCCAAACTCCATAGACTTGAGGATACTGAGAAGACACAAACAAATGTCCAATTTGAATCATAATAATAATCATAAGGACACTCTATTGTGTTACAAATCTGAAATGACATTATATAATATTATTTATAAAATATTATAAGACAGACACAGACAAACGCATGAATTACATAAATACACAATTGTATGATCGCCTCACCTCAGCTCCTTCTTCACTTCCTCATAGTCAGCTTGTTTCTGCAGTTTTTCCTCAAGTTCCTGCAAACGATTAGAGATGAGATGAAATACCATTAAATAAAATGAATACAGACAATTTTGGGATGTTTTCACATGTTTTAATGAAGGAGCAAAAACTAAAATAGAATTAAAAAAAACAAATCCATGGGTTTTTCCGTTTGTACCTTGAGAATGGTAGTCTTGCTGCTGAGCTGCTGCTCTAGCTGTGAGATCTGGGAGCTGGTGGTCTCTCTAAGTTTGGTCAGGCTGGCCTGCAGTCTCTGGACGTCCTCTACCAGCTGGGCAGTCTCCCTTTCTTTGGCTCTCAGCTCCGCCTCCAGACTTGGGTGGGATGCCACCTCCTCCACCTGTTCCTAAAGGACAAACAGAACAACAGTTTTGAGTAATGATCAAACAGCTATAAAACAATGTACAAAAACAGAATCTGGTGCAGTGAAAGGCCACCTACACGTAGTATTCCTAAAGCAGACAGACGCTGATCTACACACTCAAATGTCTGCCCCCTTAGTGCAATAATCAGAACTCCATTCCCCACACATCACAGTGGTTTAAGAGAAAATATCTTTGCTGTGGTAGTCAGTCATCAAAGTTAACCAAGTCTAACCTCTGCAGTCTACTGTAGTGATCCAATAATCAGTGAATCAATACACAATCACTGATTGCAATGTTGGCAACCTTTACTTGGAGAAACAATAATTTCATCAACAAATCAATGCATTATTGGCGATTACAAAGCTTGAACTCTGAACCCAGTGACTACAAAGACACATACATTAATCTCTAATCAGCCACACATTCATTGCATTAAAAAGGCCAAGCTGATCTTTAGCCTTGCAGTAGCATTTTGTCAGCCAACCAATGAATCAGTGTGGCAGGGTTACCGTGTCGGGGTCAGCTTTGGCTGGACTGCTGAGCTGCTGGGATTGGTTACCCAAGGACAATTGCTCTCGAAGTGAATCCGCCTCTCTCTGAGCTGCTTCTGCTCGCTGTAAGGAAAAGTAGAAATGTTATAATAAAGACTTGACGATGTTCTTACACTAAAAAAACTATTTAATGGTACTTCTGTATTATTGGTAAACACACACATGACTTTTACATGTCATTTTCTCCAGCCTCAGGGGAAAACTAACCCAACTGTAATGGATGCAGACAGAAAGGAATTATTTACCCTTAGTTTTAAAAGATAAATTAGACATCAGCCACTGCCTTGTATTTCTGTAAAAACGACTAAACTCCAGTGTGGAATCATCTGCAGCACTGGCCAACTTGACATCATTAGGAGTTACAGGAGGCAGATTCCACTGTATTCGTAATTGCAACCATATTGAGAGTTGTTATTGACTGGGTGGGAGTTGGACATACCAGTCACAAAATAGAAAAATCATGTTTTCCATTCTCCTAATAAAATGTATAAAAAAAGTCTCTGACTGAGCTAGAGGCCATGTTGTCATCCTCAGTAAATCTCAAATCAGAAGTGTGAACAGTGTGTGTGTTTCTGTGTAGCATTATGGTCAGAGTGGTAGCCTTTAGGCTAATATTAACATTACATGTCTATGTCACCCCTTTAACCACAAATCATACTCTTGGGCTAATAATGAAAGTTAACAACAATGACATTAACAGATACCACAGAAATATTTACAACACTGGGGCAGAGGGTGCACCAGGGGGCTTTATTTTAGCTGGATGGGTTTAATAGGTGTGTTATAAACATGTAAAAACACTGGGGATAATTATTTATTAACGTAGGCCACATTTCATAAATTTAGAACATAGATAAAATCTGGCCTGGATTGAAGACATAAATCTTTCAAGAAAAATATAGTTTAGAGGAAAAAAACGATAAATAAACTGCCACACACTGCCACCAGAGATAAATAGTGCACTTGTTTGGGACTATTTTCAGCAGTATATTTAATTAAACTCATTTGGTGCTCTAGTGCAAACGATAATGCTCAACATAATGAAGGAATGTGTCACACAGTGCATCAGTGAGGCTCATGAGGTGATTTAGGGTACAGTGGAGCTTCATGATGGGGGAATAATGTATGAATCACTGGTTGTTTTTTTGTTCCTTTAACATTATTTAATGAGGAAAAGAAATACAGAATGGAACTAGATCCTGCACATTTGGTATACATACTTTTTTCTATACAAAACATGAAATATATTTAAATAAGTGACAATAACATTGGTGGAGCTTTATGTTATGAACAAATGTACAGTAAGTATACTGAGCAGGTTTACCTGATTTGCTCGTTCCAGGTCTGTCATCACCATCTCAATCTCATCAGCCCTGAAAGAGATATTTAGTTTTACTGCAGAGGAACAAGCAGCGGAGCATGTCACAGTGCTCCAAAGTGACTCAATGAAATATAGCTTGAAAATGAAAACAAGGAATGGATAAATGGATAGATGATTCTCAGAGAGAATATTAAACTGTGAACACGCAATCACGTCTGTGAAATTGTTCAGAGAACACACACATTTAGAGAATGCCAGTGCAGTGTCCATTAAGCTACTGTCTAAATTTCACCTTAATCCATTGATTGTGAACTCCATAACCCAAACAGCTTGTATGTGTGCGTGCATACATGTATTTAAGTGTGCGTGTGTCAATGTGTGTGGGTGTGCACATGTAAGCCCCTAAACCCAAGGCACACTAAAACAGAGGGATTACATTAATAGAGCTCTAAGTCCTAATACAGCAGACTAATCTGCTATGAAGCTGTGTGATTGTGTCTGACTAATGGTCTGGATGGAGGCCATGGTTCACCTCTCACTTGCTAGAGGTCAGACAGCAAAAAATGTGCCCATCATCCACCTCTGGTTGAAGTTTGGAAAAATTGTTTAATAACCCTGTTTCTTGATTAATGTGAATGCCTATCACTTCTCTGCAGACAATGACACATGTGGAAGAAACTCTCAGGACAAACAGTCCTGAACTCAAACACACAATGAATATATCAATATTTTTATAAGAATTATCTGTGTACGCCCATGAAGATAACATGTGTACAGTTACAAAAGTTCAAAGGTATTTTCAGAGCAGTGTAAAGATGATTTTTGCATGTACACATGTTTATTCAAGACATTAGTCACTGATAAGAATACAAGGGTGGCACTGAGTGCAAAGATGTGAGCTCCCATGTGCACTGCTGTGTCCATTAAGACCTTTAGATTTCATGGCATTCTTTTGATAATGAACTCAATAACCCACGCGGCCTTTGTGTTTGTGTGTCACAGTATGAGAAACAGTGTTATGTCCCATAGGCTTGGGTTCTACTGATTTGAATGTGTTTAACAAAACAGACACAGTTGATATTAGGTCAACGTTGTGCCACAGGCAATGCAGCAAAAAGAGTCAGATGTGGGTGGGAGAGCTTTTCACTCTCCGTTTTTATTCTTTCCCCAACAGTTAAAAGGATCTAGTATGCATTTAAGCAACATAATAGTACACTACCTCACCAGCTTTTATCCTGTCTTAAGCTATAGTGTGCCGGACCCATGTGCATGCACGACTGTGCTCACGCACACACAAATGTAAGGCTTGTAATGGAGACTGTTTATGGGTAGTAATGCAACCCAAATACACCACCATTCCTGCTCCAAATGTGATCATTTAATCAAAGTACAGATGCACAAAGTCTTCTTAAATAACCTTTGGATTTGGCTTTATTTGGGAATTATAAATGAGGCAGAGGGCCAAAGCAGATAACAGGGAAGGGATTTTCTGCATGTCCTGATACAGTCAGTCAGTCAGTCAGTCGCTGGGCAGTACAGGAACTGTCCATGGCCAGCCAATACACTGAATAGTGAAGGAAGGGTCCTTCATAAGGTTTGAGCAAACTTATCTACAAGGCTCTCTACAGCAGCCACAGGGAGGAGCTATAGAGTAGATGTGCTGCTTCACTGGAAAAAGCACAGAGACACACAAAATCACATACTTTCACACACACATTTGTATCATGAAAGCTAATGGGTGCACCCAGTGTCATCAGTGAGTAGTGTAGGACCTCTGAAAAAAATGCCCAGAGCCTCTAAGCTCCAAATGTACTTCCTCCATCTCAGGCAGGGCTTTTCATCTCTTATCATCTTCTCTCTTTTGCTCCTCACTCAACTGCATTTCTCTTCAACCATTTGCCTGCTTCTATCCTTTACCCCCTACCTGAACCCTTCCTATTGCCCTCTATTTTCTCTCCTTTCATCTGCTTTTCCTTCCACCTCCTCTCTCATCTTTTGCCCTCTCTTCCTCGGCCTCTGTCCTCAGTGCCAGCAGGATATTCCCCTGATTTAGATTTTCATTTCTCTCCTCTATCACAGTCTTATCCCCTCTTCCTCGCTGTAGCCTTCAGCCCCTGGCTCACTTTTTGCCCTCAAGCTTTCATCACTCCATTCCCTTTCTTTTCTTGGCTTTCTCCACATTGCATTTTCACAGCGTGTTACCTTGGGGATTTCAAGGAGGCTTAAAAAGAAGCCAGTGTGTCATAGTGTCTCTATCTGTGCCTGTTTATTGCGTACCATTTTGTGTTTGTATGTACATGAGATGGACACAGGGCAGAAAAAGCCCATTGACTGTTGCCTAATTTTGAGCATTACCATTGCTCCCAAAATGGTATCAAGTGTTTATATGTAGAAAGCTGAACACACACACATACACAGCATCCTGTGGGGCTTCAGATCAATATATCATTAATCTTTTACAGGGACTAAACGGGTAAAACGCAGCCAGACAGACCCTCACAGCGGCAGCACAGAGAGGGAGCTATGCTACATCTGCAGGCCTGCCTCCCGCTGATGATCACACACTTCGGGCACTGCAACATCGACCAAATTCTTAGGCAGTGTGTGTGTGTGTGTGTATTTTAAAAGACAGATTACCCAAATGCAGCAAGAGGATGGGGGATTTGTCACGCAATGTCCTCCTTAGTGGAGATTTTAGAGCAAGTGAGTGTGTGTGTGAGAGTGCTTATGGGGGGAAAAAAGCATGATATGGATGCCGTTTGTGTTTTTGTAGAGCCAAAATATATGCAGTAAAAGGGTTAAAATTTGTGTTCAGCCAAACACTGGCGATTTGCTCAGCCAAGCAGTAAACGGGGGAAGGACTCCAAGGACTGGGAGGGTGCAGGGTTAGAGAGGGTTTGTGTGTGCTTTAAAGCGTTGCATTAAAATTTCAGATCACAGCACGCCACATAGTCAAGGACCCTGACTGCCTCAGGCTCATGAGTGTGTGTGTGTGTGTGTATCTGTACGTGTTTGTGTGTATGTGTGTGCGTGTGTATGGGAATGTGGGTGGGCATGTGTTTATTAGCTTCTGTAAGCAAATGGGGCCTACTATATCTTTTCAAAATGTGTTTTCTACTGACATAAAAGGAAGAGACAAGGAAGGAAAAAGGAAGTGTAAAGAAATGAGTGAAAGAAGGAGCAATGTGGTCAAAAGGACAAAAAATGAAAGGGGGGGGGGGGGGCTGATGGAGTCTGAAAGACTATGAAACCTATTGATTATAACCATTCCACTGCATGTAATATCTTCCCGTGACCAGTCCTCCAAGTCCCACAAATGGACAGTACAGGAGATAAAAGATAAGAGCGTGGGAGTGAGGGAGGTAGAAAATGGGAAAAAAAGTATTGTGAGGATGAGAGCAGAGGGATCAATCTGTTTTTAACAGCCAATCAATTTAACAACTCTGTTAATGGAGACAGAGTGAGGGCATGGTAAATGGGGTAGGGAAAAACCTTGAAAGCCAAGTTGACACTGTCGTACTTTTGAGTATGGAGTGCGTGCAGGATGTCTTTGATCATCTTGCATAAAAAAGCTCATATTTCAGTGAACGAGCAATTTGCTCCAGAAGTACACAAATTAACAATAAAACACAAAGACGGGCTTTGTTCCTCTCAGAATTTAAACTTTATGAATGTGGTTCGGAGGCTTGAGTGGTGGTTCTGGTTCACGTTACCAACCCTGAGGGAAAAAGGAGTGAGAATGTCATAAAGTGCCACTTCACAGTGAGGAGTGGTGACATGGAAAAGCTTCTGTTCTTGTCCTCGCCACTACTGTAAGATCAATAATGATAGATGCCCACAGCTCGAGTAATTGAAGCAACATTATCTTTCAGGTCCTTTTAGAAACCTTGGTGGCTTTAAGTCTGAGATCTCACAGTGGCTCTCTCTGGCCTCCTCTCACAGACTTGTCCGTAATGGATCCAAGAGAATTGAACAAATAACAAATTCTCTATTTGGTGCTTTGCTGTAGCTGCAGCATGCATTACAATCCCTGTCAGTATTTGCAGTGCATGGGTAGTGCAGGGATTTGGAGGCTGCTGAGCGTGGTGGGAGACAATCCAGCTGTTGGGGAGAGAAGGGGGAGTTTCCAGGCAACAATATTCGCTAAACAGGATGATTATATCAGCAACAGACTATAGAGAAGCCAAAGGGGAAAAGTCACCCACAAACACACACACAGATCAGCAAGGCACGTACTTTGCAGTGGATTCCTCGTCATACTTGGTCTTCAAATCAAAGAGTTCGGCCTGAGTTGTTTCAAGTGCTGTAAAGACGAGGAGAATGTATGTTGTCAATCTGACCGCTGCAAGTCAATATGGTGTGTGATATCAAAGTATGAACAGGTCCCAAAAATACTTTTAGACAGTTATGTTACTTTTTTGTGTTTTTTTTCCCTTGTGATGAAAAAAAAAATGTGGATTAAAGTAATAGTTATGAAGTCATGATTGCAACTGTGAATCTGATTAAGCCACATTCACCTAAACCAGAAATAGATCAAGTTTCTAAGTGTTCTTAATCAATAGGGATACATCTTCAGAGGCTCGGAGAAGCTTGAGACAGAAAGCTGCCATTTTTGAGCTAGTTAAAACGTGGCACAGGTCTGTTAGGAGTGACTAAGCTAGTACCTGTTTGTAGGGACTGGGTCTTGTTTTCAGCCTCTTTCAACCTTGAGGACATGGAGTCCTGGTTCTCCTGGAGTTTCCTACAAAGGCAGACAGAAGGCAAGAAAGAGAGAGAGAAACAGGGAAAGAGAGGAGGAGAGTAGAAAGTCACAGTTAAGAGATACTGACTCAGTAAATCCTGGTTTCACACTTTGTGGCAACTGCAACTATTCTCTAGTTTTCCCACCATTTCTGAAGTGTTTTCCCCCACTAAAATCCTCCCAACACAACCCACTCCTCATTAAGCAGCCCTATTAGGCAGGAATGTCTGGCCACTGGGGCACACTGCACCCGGGGGGAGGGAGGGAGGGAGGAAAAGGGGAGGGGGAGAGAGGAGGGGGGGGGTGACAGAAACCACATGGATAAAATAGATTCATTCTTAGCATATAAAAAGTTGGGCTCAGCTGAGAAATTACCACTGTGTGTAAAAACATCAATAATCTAGCACAAAGATGGTCTTTATAGCCCTCTTTGATGCCCCCCTTCTCCACCAATCTGTCTCCCCTGTCATCTCTATTTTTCTGCCCTCTACTTCATCCTTTCATCTCTCTCCTTCCCTCACTCCTTGCAGGATAAAATGCATCAAAGATGCCATCCATTTACTGCCCCTCTCAGACACAGGAAGTCGGCTCTCTGCAGACAGGAAGGGGCCTATAAAACACTGACGTACAGGAAATACAGTTGGACAATTGATCCTCTACTGTATGTCTGAAAGGAGCAATGAGCTTCAACAACTTTGCACAGCAAACTAGATGACTGATATGAGGGAAAATAGGAATGCTGTGATGTGAATGTAATGAACACATAAATGTCAGGAATAAACTTAAAAGGGCATGCCTCCTAACTTTGGGGGTGTTAATGACTGGCAGATTGAAGTTGTGAGCCTTTTTTACTTGCTTTGTACATTATAATTAAATAATCAATGATTAATCAATTACTAAATTAGTGTATTGTGTTATCATTATCAGACAACCATTAGCCATCAAATGCAGTATCTAAACAAAGAGACTGCACACAGAATTGAAAATGACTTTTGAAAAACTGATTTTTGCCTTACCTATTTATATATCTTTTTATTTATTTAAGAATACACCAGGATTTCCAACCATTTTAGTGTGTGTCAACATGGTTTATAAGCTGCAAATGTGGCGTACTGAATTTAATCTGCTGCTTTTGGTTGAGAGGTGTTGATAACTTTTCACTTCCTCCCCAGGATTTTTTGAGTTATTACATGTCCATCAGAGCCTTGAACTCCTGCAGCAAAATATCCCCCAGGGTTGTACCAGCTAATTATTTGAATGAGCACATATATCTTTCTTTGTGCATTTAAATTGAAATAGGAGCACATACTGTAGTTATTCAAGGCGACTACATTCAAATGACTTCTTCACTTACTCTTACAAAACTTAACCAATGCTTCATGTGAATGCCTCTGTCTTATGCAGTTAGTTTAATTGTCTTTATGTTGGATGGGGTCTTCCCTGGGAAAGGACAATAACAGAGTGGGGATTCTAGCCTTTGCAAGAAGCAATATGTCATTTCAGTACTTAGGGCTGTTTTTTTTATATTACTAAAATAGCTGGTTAGCTGGTACTAAAATAGTTTTAAGCTTATTAACTACTGCCACAGGCTTCCTGTGTATTTGAAATCAACACACTCAAAAATGCCTATGAAAAGGAAGTGATCTATTAAATCAAAGTAACCTACGTATTATTTGTGTCATTATATTCTGAACAAAATGGCTGCTATATGTTGTGACAACAGTCTGACTTGTTGATTCCAATCAAAGGGAGAATGGCAAGCGCCCACATGACTAAAATGCTGCCATTGTCACAGGTTATTTTTCATTCCTGCATTTATCTGCAAAAGGTGGTAACATCTGTGAATAAACAATAACTTTCAGATCCAAGTGATACATGGGAAGAAAAAGGCTAAGGACTATTAATTGAGAAGAAATTAAGTCATGAATAGCGTTTCAAAATAAAGTTTAAAAAAAACAACAATTTACACCTATCATTCAAAGCAGTTCAGCTTCAAGTGTTAAATGGAAACCACACGTGTGCTCATACAAGACAGTTTTACCTCTCCTTCTCTGCATAGTCATTGTGTAGCTGGAGCTGCTTCTCCTGGGCAAGGTTCTCAGCTTGATTCTTGAGAGACTGCTCGTACTCACGGATCTTCTCCTTCAAGGCCTTAATGGTCACCTCTGGAGGAGATTAACAGCAGAATGACAAGTAGTGAGGGAGTAGGAAGGAAGAATAAAAAAAAAAAACAAGCAGTTTGCAATATACAGTATATAGGGGAAGGGACTATAAGGGTTTCCTAGATGTGATAAATGGCAGTGATGACGATAATGCTGTGGATGGGGCAGTTGACCTCTGCCTAAGGAACAGCGTTTTCATTTCCTGCATTCTTCCTCTGTCAGCACAGACGAAGGCCCTGGCCCCTACGGCTCCTGCCTAATCTTTACATCCATGACTGGTGTAAAATATTCAACGTTCACCAACTTTAGATATATACTGTATTCATTAGGACTGCATTAGTGCTGAAACCCCATAACCTGCTGACGGCTGAGCTTTGTATGGGGAAGCCTGAAATAAATCTAACACATAACTGGAGTAATAAATGGATCTTCGTGTGTGTGTGTGTGTATTTCTCAGAGAAAGATATAAGTGAGTGAGACAATGATGAAGAGCATTTTGCTGCTTGCTGCCTTTGACTGAGGGCTCTTAGCACTTTGTGTGTGTGTGTGTGTGTGATTTAAACTCCAGTCTCACTGCTCTGACACATAATCAATAGAGGAGAGTCCCCTCAGAGCCCTCTTACCCCTTTACTGCTTAACTGAACTTTAAACATTTAGGTTGCGGGGATCAATGGCCCCTGCACTCTTTGTATGTGTGTGTGTGCGGGTGGGTCCATGTGTGCGTGTGTGTGTGTGTATTTAACAGGAGTGGGAGTTCCACGGTGTGTTTTGGGGTTTAAATATCCCCCATCTATTGAAGCTGGAAGGAGGGATAAAGGATGAGGGAACAGGAAAATCAATGGCAAAATGGAACCCTGCCGCTATCGAGCTGTTCCAATTAACTCTCACTGAGGAAAGGGGGATTCCAAAACATTCCCCACTCGCTCACTCACTCCTCCTTTTCAACTGAAATTAGACCACTTTTATTATGGCTTCTCACTCATCTCTCCGCCTTTGTCAGTTTTTCCATCATTCTTTACCCTGAGGTAGCCAGTCGTTTTTTTATTCATGACATTGCGCTTCATGTTTTTTCCCTAAAAACCTATTTGAAAATGCAAAACCTTGTCAATTTTTTTGTGTTTTTGAAAAATTTATAAGGCATTGAATTATGTTCAAATATAGCCAGTTCCTTAAAAAAAAAGAAAAAAAAAAGGCTTTTTATGTTTTTCTAAGCTTCTCTTTGCACTGTACTATATATCAACATGCAGGAGGTTACACTTTCAAAAACTTTGCTGCCTCTTTTCACAAGAATATATAAAAATATGTTCAGAAACTTAAAATGATTTGTCATCTTGTTTCAAGTTTTTTTTTTGGCTAAATAACAGTCAGTTTAACAAATGAAATTCAACAATTCACTTTTAAACTTTTACTTGACACCTACATATAAGTTTTACACATGCACTGCAAATCACTTTGTATTTATTATCCAATTGTTTTTAATAAAGTCACAAGGGTGTAAATAAATGATAAGAAGTGCTTTATATGGCCCTGATGTATTAAAACGATATACAATATGTGATTATCTAAATGTGCATATATATAAATGTGTAACCTTCACCCAAGCCTTTCCCAAAGTCCCAAAAAATGTGTCTCAATCTAACCTTGGTTTTTGACCTCTGCAAACTCTTTGTTGTAGTCCTCCAGTGTCTCTCGAAGTTTGGTGTTCTCTGTCTCAATGTCGTGCATCCTCTGGAGCTTCAGCTGCAGCTGCTGAGCCAGCTCCAGCACAGGTACAGGATCTGGCAGACAGAGACAACACACACGACGTTAACACACAGTGTAAAGATTACACACCAGGGCTGCGAGGTGGCACAGCAAGCTCGGAATAACTACATTCAAGGCCCTGCGAGAGCGAGCGTTTGCCCTGGTGAAGTGTCCTTGAGCAAGGCAATGAATCTCTAACCGCTCCAGGAGAACTGTTCAGGAGCACACCATGACCTTTGATCTCCCTGTAGAGAATTAATGGTTACTGCAAAAAATATCACAGTTACTGGCATTAAGATGTATGCACAGAAGTGATTTACCCAAGGCTGAATCTCTGCAGGACTAATATTCACATCTGACACTGGATCATCACAGATGAACAATTAAATACATCTGTGTATAATTCGATTTGTATAGTGAATCTATGAGTATTGTTACCCAATGGTTTAACTGTGATTTTCTTTTCCTCCTTAAGCTTAAACTGAGTGATATATTTCTTGAGACAATTACCCACCAGTTGTATTACTGAAAATAAAAATGTACATGGCAGTCTGTCTGTCTGACATTTATCTAAATTGACTGGGACAGTGGTCAATAACATATGCAACAAAAGTTTAAAGTTGCATTGTGTATGTTGTGTTTTTTTTTTAGCTTTGCCTAATCTGTGTACACTGAGCTCGTGCTTTGAGAAAATAAAACAAAATTAATAGAGCCTCTCAGAACAGGACATGGCACAAATGTCAGCCTTTAAATGAACATGCTTTAAATCAACTTGAAAAACATGTTTGTCCTGAACTACTGAAATTCTGAAGGAGAAAACTATTTTAAATCTTGACAAATAGACATTACATTTATCCCCAAACCCTATAATTTACAAGAAAGAAAAAACATAATACATTTTACATGTATTTTATCTTTATGTTTTACCTATTTAGATTTAATATATGTGGTTCTTATGTTTTTATTATTCATTCTTTTTCACTTGGGTCATGAGTTCAAAAGGATCAGCGGTCTTGTGTTTGCCATTCTTGAGACTCAACATCAAAATCAAAATATCTTTCCATACACATACCTTAACCATGACCCCAATTTGAATAATGGCTAATATATTATTACTGAATCTTCATCATATTAAAATACTGATTTGAACTTCAAAGAAAATCCACTATCAGTCCTGTTCCACAGTAGATACTAGCAACGACTTAACAAACTTCACTGATTAGAAGAGAACAAAGATTTGGCATTCCATAACTGTTTAAAACACACGCAAGGTTGCGGTTTGCTTTCACATTCTATCAACGACACAGTATCCATTAAGGCAATTGAATGATACACTATCAGCCGTTGTATCAACACAGACTCGGTTTATGCGCTAAACTTTGGTTTTTGTATGGGAGAAAAACAAATGGGTCAGCTGCTGACACAGCAAGAGGTTTGCATAAGCGAGACTGACAGAAACATAGATGACACATTAACAACAGAGATTACTTGGCTATGATCGGTTTTAGAGTTTTTTTTTTTATTATTCCACTCAAAAGAAGAAAAAAAAAAAAGAGTAACGTGGGACCACACTGATGGGCTAAGCGTAGCCGTAAAAAACAATGGAAGTGCTAAATAAAAGATTAAAGACACAGAGGCGGGGGGAAGAAAGACAACTTTCTGGAGGCATTTTACCAACATTTCCGAACACACAGCAGGGTTAACTGTCAGTGTGATGAAGAGAACCCTGTCAGTCAGGCCAATCACATCTGATTGGTGCTCATGGGTGGCAGACTGGTGACAGGCAGCCAAGAGACGCAGGCGATCCTCATCAGCATGCCAGCTAAAAGAGCAGTTTGTGTGTGTGCGTGTTTATGTGTGTGTGTGTGTGTTGTACAGATAAGAGGAACTGACAGCTTACAGCTGGGGGTAAGGGCTGTGTGTGTCTGTGTGTAGATACGCATGCATGTGTGTGTCTCGTGTCTGACGCAGTTAGATATCTTAACTATGATAATGAGAGATCAGCAGAGAACGATTGGGGAATTTCATGCTGATTTTGTGCTGTCAAGGTGACACACCATGCAGGGCTAAGCTCTGACACACACAGAGGCACATACACCTTGTCACAAACACAAGGGCGCACTTACATAGACTCATATAATGTAAATATACACAGTAAAAACAAACACTAAGGAGGAGGAAACCGAACTTGGACTCGTATCTACCTCTGTGCCCTTGAAAATCTAATTTCTCTCTCCCATATCAAAACTTTGTCCTTAGAATAGGCACCTCTCCAAATCAAAAGTACAGCTTGTTGAAAGCACAAAGCAGTTGGACTTGTAGGCAACTGCCACTGAACACTCTTGCCAGACACCTTTAATCTAAAGCAGAGCACACACTGGGCTGACTAACCAGACCTTCAGCTGATAGAAGACAGGACAAAACACACTGTTTCCTCTTTCAAGACTGCTGCATTAGTCAGGCTGGTCTGTGTCTGTGAGCGTGTGTGCATCAGGCATTACATCATTGTCTCGCTGCAAGTTAAGAATAGCCCCGTCAGAGCTGGCGCTGACTTATTGGGAGCAGTACAATCCAAAGATATTACTGTAGGTCTATCCATGTGGGAATATGATGACCTCCTTACGCTATAGATGAACTCAAGTCCTATTCCTACACAGCCCCTCCACAGCTTCCATGAAGCTGAAAATCTCCTTGCAACACCCGGTACTGCATTTCCTCCCTCAAACTCTGTGCAATGAATGTGATCGCTAATGTGTGCACTGTGCAGCAGCCAATCATGGGCACACTTGTCATCCATATCAGGAAGCACCTTCTGTTAAGATCCTCTAAAGGCTAAACCAGGGGAGATGATTTCGCGGGGACATACTGAGGCGTTGCAAATGCCTGGATGCACACTGTACAAGCACCAGAGGGACAGTGCAATCCTTTTCCTCTTCCCTTTTGATGCCGATTGCACGGATAAAGGTGTTTGTAAACCACATTTCTGGACTCGGGAGGAGTGTCAAGAAGCAAACACAAACGCATGCATACATACAGCAATTGCAATAAACACAGTCCTACCTGGGACATCAATTATTTTCTTATAAACGTTCAAGAAGGCGGCCTCTGCTTCTTTACTTCTCTTACTCAAGGCATCGATCTGGAAAAAGACAAAAAAATAAATGGTTAATTGTCACGCACACCAAGCTCAGATCAATGTCACATCCACAGACTCCAAAGGCAGACCCATCAATTTCACAGTAAGAGTAGTCTACATATCTGTCTATCCTCACTATGCATTGGTATGTTGCATGCAATCATGACTGTCTTGACAGTGGCTGTGTTGGTGTTTCCTTCCAGTGAAGTAAGTTCAGCTGTTCAGCTGATGACGGATGCATTTCGTTTGCTGCATGCCCGTGTCTGTCTGTCCTCAAGTAAGTGTGTCTTAGTCCACTAGTGTGTGTGTGTGTGTGTGCGTGCGTGATTGTGTGTGAATGTGTGTTCGTTTCCCCTCCAGCACGCTGACATCATTAAACAGCTGGCTCAGTCTTTCCAGCCACAGCAGGGGTAGATTATTCAGTCAGCTCTTAGCAGCAATACAGTGTGGATCCATTACCGATGCAGCCATTAACACAAGAGGGCATGGCATGCATTCCATCACCGATAATATTGAAACGGACAGCATTAGAACAGATCCATAAGAGATTAATTCTAAAATCACACTGAAGGAACTTTTACAGTTGTCAACACTGAAACATCAGGCAAAAAAGGTCTACCACAGCCCCTGTGTCACTCTTCAATATGAGAAGCAGACAGAGTAGGCGAAACACATCTGAAATCAAATCTAAATCGAGGGAAACAGATGCCAAATAAAGACATTCAGATGGTGCTACTGTACTGGGCAGAGCTACAGCTGACTCCTCTGGCTCATGCACTCAGACTAAACAGCCTTGTGTTTCTTGTCCAACTCCTCCAGCGCATTCTCTGAGAGAAAGGGAATAAAGACAAAAGCCTATATAAGTCCAAATATAAAGTCTTCACATTCCCAGCCAAGCCAGTAGTGTAGTTGATGGGTGGTTTAGGGGTTCTTGCCACTGTAAACAGAGCGAGCTACATGTAATACTGCCTGGGCTCCTATGGGAACCTAATAAATCTCTTCACATGGCTTTGATTCATCTCTAGTTTTTTAGCCGCAAAACATCTGGCCCCGAGTTGGCTGGTGCCAGCAACTACTCCCCCCCCCCCCCCCCCTCTATTGCTCCCATTCTCTCTTTTGAATTCTGCCTCTTGTCACTTTAATGTTTTCTGACTCATAGTTTTTTCTTTCCTTCAATCATTTTCAGTGTCAGTCTTTCTCACATGTTTCTCTGCCAAACAATCATGTCTCTCTCTGGCATGCACACTTCTCCTGTCTTGCTCTTTTTCTCTCCGTCTTCCCCTCTCTCTCTCTCTCTCTCTCTCTCTCTCTCACACACCCACATGCATTACTATCTAACTACTATATCTCACATCACACAGCATCATGTAGCTTACCCTCATCATGTGCCATGTGACACTGAGTGATCAGATCCCGCAAGGCCAGTACTGGGAGATTACCCATGCGGAGTACTAATACCACTCACACACAACATCAAACCTGTTCATCAGTGTCAAAATGCAGCTGCATATATACAAGAGTATGTGAGCTTCACAGCACCACAGCATTATCTCGTGATAAAGAGATCACAAAAACACACACTCACAAACCAATGCAAAAAAATGATCTGCTGATGGCAGTGAAGGAAGCCAGCTGCGTGACTGTACAATGACTGGGCCAAGGTCAGTGGTACAGCAGCTTTATATAGCCCGACAAGGGAGGCAGGAAATAGACATTTAATGTAGGACACACCCTACAGTTAGAGGCAGGTTAACTGCAGGACCAGAGCCATTAGAAGACCACCCAGGATTTGCAAATGCAATCCTGCTGTTCTAAACTTCAGGTCTTTCAACCAACCCCAATGACATCTGCTATTACATGCTACCCTGCCCCCGCCCCCACCCACCTCACACACACACCAAGCCAAACAAATGAAATGACACAAATGATACCTCACCAGTTATCAGTAGGTTACTGATGAGAAGTGCTTGCTATTGCAAAAGGTATCCCTGACACATCCACATACACAAACACATATGTACATACGTCAGCACCTTGTGCCATCATCACTCAGCACTGCCTTGCTCCCATATCTAACCCATAGTGTGTGAAGGGCATCAGGCTGACCTGCGCGTGTGCGTACATGTGCATGTGTGTGGGTGCGGGTGTGTGTGTGTGGGCCCCAGTGGAGTCTGATAAGGGGAGGCTATGGGAAGCAGAGACTGAAGCCTTGGATAATGGAAAAGCTTATCAGATCGATGGACCAACAAGGAACACTGAACATGCAATACTCGCACACACACACACACACACACACACACACACCCATGCACATAACCGGTTTACCAAACTGAGGCCTTGTGAAAACAGTACTGTTATTGGTAATAATGATGACCCAAGGGCATCCACCTTTCAATGCCAAAGATTAAACAAAGTATTAAGACCTTCAAGTTCCTAGGTTAAAACTTTTTATTGTTCTTTCTGGTTTCCACATTCACTTAGTAAAGATTCAAGCTCCTGGGTAAAACGTTTAAGGTTAAATTACTGTGGGACTTCAACAGGAAGACCCTCTGGTTTCTGGTGCTGTCTTGTCCTTGATCAAAGCATCGAGGGGTAAGCAAACAAAGCCAGGCTAAAATTACACATTCTCAGAGCTACTCATGTTGTGGCATGCAAGCGCGCAGAATAGTCGACTGATTGATGGGCTGCTCTAAGACTGGCGCGGGTGTACAGTATTATCTCAATAATCATAAGATAATGTCTTTCTCAGTTCCGCGACCACCCACTAAGCGCCTCAGCATGTTCTGGTGTGCACGTCGCCGAGGTGTGTCAACATGAGGATGGTGGAAACAGCTGACAAAGCCCCAATTATACAGCTGCTGTTTCTATTCTCTAAATAGACTGTGGATCATCAGCAGAACATGGTGGAACCACTATGAATTACAGCACTTTTACACAACCACTGGCTGTGGTTGCTGCACCAACAGAAGAATATGGAAAATGGAAAAAACCCAGTGTTAAACTGTAATATTCTATGGCCAGTAGCAAAGCAGCACCGTCACCCTCTATTGAGATGATTTTGTTTGTGCTTGTGTGCGTTTCCGTGTGTGTGCTAAAGAAGAGGCACCACTGGGCTAAATGTCCACCCACTCCAATCCCAAATAATGCCCGAATCTAAACTGGCCTCTTCCACTCCTACCCTCTGACTTTCACATATGGGAGTGAACTGGAAATGCATGGCTGCCAGTAAGGAGGAGTCATGATGGAAATAGGCCAAAATGATGGAGGAGATAGAGGAACAGTGGGAGTATGATATAGCACACACGCATACAAAAGTCACCTCTTATAAGTCAAGGTACATAAAAACTTCAGGTACAACATTAAATTGAAAGAAAACGAATGTTCCACATTGAACAAAAATGGCTCATGATTCACTTGATCGACAAACAACAGCTAACCCCAACGAATCATGCAGACGAAGTCTGAAGAAATAGCATTTGGTGAGTTGTGACAGGCTAGAGCCGGGGTTTGTGGTGCCTTTTTTTTGCA
Organism: Solea solea; assembly: GCF_958295425.1. NCBI lineage: Eukaryota > Metazoa > Chordata > Actinopteri > Pleuronectiformes > Soleidae > Solea > Solea solea. The sequence continues at coordinate 16,259,422 of NC_081140.1, read as the reverse complement.
GGATGCAATTTAAACACACCCTCAGGCTGCAGGACTTCATGAATAGGACAGAAAATCAAGAGCAGAGCAGAGTGAAGAAAAGATGTAGAGGAAAGAGGGGAAATGAGATAGTGGCAGAAGAGTAAGGGATGGTGAGGAAAAGGGAGGAGGGGAACGAGTGAGAGAGAAGAGGTGACAATTCAAGAGGAATGATGAAAGTGGGGAAATGAGGAGAAAAGTGTACTGAGACATCGTCTCAGTGCTGCGCTTAGACATGTACCGTATGTTTATCACTACGTCAATATAAACGATCAATGACACACTCACCTCTCCTTGGAAGCTCTTGAGCAAAGGGGCAACCTGTTTCCGGAAATCCTATAAAATAAAGAGAAGAGGAGAGAAGTCAGTCTAAAACAAATTTGACCATCAACTAATCCATTTTAGTGCAAACAAAACAGAGCTGCTCACGAGCATCAACAACTTTACAATGAATATTGTAAAGAAAACTCACTAGTCCTTCTAATGGCCATTCTTGTCACTGCCAATTGATAAAGTGTAGTGGGTGAGTGAGTGGTGGATGTGATAGAAAGGGGGAGGCCAGGTTTGTACCCTGAGGTGCTCTTGTGGACTGCACTTCTCATAAGAACAGATGCAGCACCACCCAGGGGCACCATCAGTGTGTGAGAGATAGAGAGTAGATGAGTCACAGTGTAGGACTACAGTTGATGCAAATCGACTTAGTGCGGCAACTTTTTACTATAAAGCAATTGCTTTTCTTTTAGGAGGTCCAATCGCATGACTTTCCAGTTTCCAGAGTCAACCGACTCAGATTAGATAGCCAGTTGAGAGTGTATCAAGGGAACATGCAAATTACCATGCTGTTAGCTGAGCCTTCTGACTAACTGAACTGGAGCGTATGGTAAAACGCAGAATAGGACATTCTGTACAGGAACATTTGATTTGCACAGTTTTTCGACACATACTTACAAAACTACCAAATAAAGATGTGAAGTAGGGCAACAACAGACGTGTGGCATGGGAGACTTTCGAAAACTCTGTCTAAAAGCATAACTGATGCTGAAGGGAATGAGCATCCCAAGCTGATTGGGGACCAGTGTCTAGGCTTGGCCTAATCCAAAGTTGGTCCAGACAGCCTGCTTGTCTGGGGCTGAGGACAGGTCATGACCTCAGTGACCCTGCTCCATTGTTACCTCATCAGGGGTCGTTGTGGCTGTTTGTCTGGGCCAATTCAATATTCCCCTGCTACTGATAATGACCTCCAGTCTGCCCCCCCTCTTACTACTCTGACTCTCCCTTTCTTTCTCTCACACACACACACAAAATACAAAATAACCAGTGTATACTTTCTGTCAAATGCATTAGATTTTGATTAAATCCAATTTTCCATTTCAGTTAGTTGTTTGGTTACCCGCACTACCTCCTGTTTGAACTAATAAAAAACATTTTTTTATCGCACCATTTACTTCAGGCTAGACTCTACTGTTTCGTCAGAACCAAGGATAGTGTGCACAAAAATGTGTCTGTGTTAAGATGAAGTGGTATGCGCGACAGTTTTCATTTCACCCTTTATACTTAGCATGGTATTATCACTGAGCCTTTAAATTTATGGAAATATTTATGTATGTACTGTGACCAAAAAAGAAACCTCTGCATAATGTAATGCAGTCTTGTCTCCAATGCTCCAATAATTAGTACCTTTGTTCAAATCTTAATCTTCAACTTTTGTTAAAATTGTCTGGATGAGGAGCCAACTCTATAACACCATCATCTTTTTAACAATACGCTGTTTGTATCTCGTTGGTCTTTATAGGTTAGAAAATGTCCTGACATTATTTGAGATTAGATGTGAATCTTTCCAACTTTCATTGTTGTACTTGACGTTGTGGGGGTGATTAAATGGTGGAGCAGTCAAGATGAGCCTCCACACATATGCTGAACACACACATACACACAAAAACAAACACTGAAATAACATGTAGAGACAAGCTTCTGCTTTTGTTGAATACCCCAGCACTGAACCCATTTGGTCCACTCTCCACTGCTATGGCCCCCTGCCCCCACCACTTCCAAAGATTTATGACCATATAACATAACAATGCACACAGACACCATGGTCAATCTGTGTGTGTGTGTGTGTGTAGTGAGGGGAGAGGAGGGGGCCAGGCAGCGGGAGATGGATGGCTGGTGTGTGAGCTGCCGGCAGACAGCAGACAGGCCAGCCCAAGGAATCCTCCAGGGAGTATGGAACTCACATTTGCTGTCTGTCTACCCTGCAGCTAAACACAAACGTGTGTATGTGCATACATGCACGCACACACACACACACACACACACACACATAAGCACAGACAAAGTTGTTTTACTACCACTGCCTCTGGCTAGCAATCTTTGGGACATTTTACAACCATTCCCACCCTTGCCTTTATAACAGTGTATTAGAGGAGTCTTGACTAACTAAAAGTAAATTAAGAAGTGGATGAATAATTCAGGCAAGTTAGGAAGCACAGTGAGAGATGGTCTAAAAAAAAAAATCAACACTGCGTCAGTGCTAATGAATTATGAAAACTTTGTTTTCACGCTGCATTTCTTTGCACTACTTTCATAATGCTACAAAAGCCTGTGTGAGAGTGCGTGCGTGTGTGTTATTATGCAGACCATGAGTGCAGTTCACACTGAGTACAGCTCAGCAGACTAGACACAGTCAACGTGGGCTGGTCTCCTGGTTGTTGAATAATGGATCAGAGACGGACTCCTGCTCAGCCTAATGCAGTCTGATCTGATGTGACTGTGATCTCTGCTGACTGGTGTGGACCACAGAGAACTGACAGCCAGTTCTATAGGCCGGTCAACCACACACACAGACACACACACGCGCGCGCACACACACACACACACACACTGTCATGCATGAGAAGGCGAACACAGCTTTGCAAATGCACACAAGACGACTGGGGCATTTTTAATCAAGCGTAGAACATCACACGTTATGAAGCAGTCTACTTGGTAAGCAGCCTTGATGCCTATACACGTCCAAACCCCAGAGTTTTAGTGTCGATTCCTATTGAGCTGGTTACAGCCCTGAAATGAATCCTGTCGCTCATCTGGCCTGGCTCAGATTCCTCCTCCACATACCAGGGAGATGCCAGGGGCCACACAGACGCCAGAGGAGCCTTCCTAAATCACAGCCTTGTTACACTGATGAATGTGTGTGTCCCGTTCTGTGATCTCAGCTATCTGCCTCTGTGTGTTTGTGTGTGCGCCTCTGTGTCTGCACTTTTTCTTTGTGTGCATGTTCTCTCTTTTTTCCTCACTTAGTGTGTTTCTTCGACACCTCTGAGTCTGTTTTGCTTCCCTGTGTGTCTGTTGCTAGTTATGTGGTTATACCTGAAAATGAGATTAGAGATAAAAGTGCAAGGTGACGTGAAATTAGCGTCTTGTGTGTGCAGGTACAGTTTCCTCTGGTGTAAACAGTATACTCCTCTGTACCAGGCGGGCTACATGCCGAAGTCAATAGTCACAAAGCTCATCCTGTGGTAACTATAATAGGCCTACTGTCAACTCCACCGAGAGATGACAATTTTCTATCCACTGTCTACGCCATTCATACATAATTCATACTACCATCAATAATTCACCATGGTGACATTACCAATAATAACACAACAATACTTTGTTTTTCGCTGTGTGGTGTGAAATGTGTTGCCTTGGTTACAGAGATGAAACAAATATTCCCAGGAGGAGTGATGGGAACACAGGAAAAAGACAGAATTCCCTCCTGATCCCACTTACTAGTGTTGTCACTCTCTCACTCCCTCTCTCTCTCCCTCCCTTTCTTTCTGTCTCGCATACAAACTCACAGACCACACTTTCTGCACGCAGAAAAAAACTAGGTCAGATAATACAAACTCCTGAGGGGCTTTCTGTTTTGTCTCTTTAGGATTTCAGGGAAACTAATGGAGAGACTATTTTTGGGAGCCAAGCCCACATCTCTGTGCTGTCTCCTCCTCCCCTGCTTGTTCAGTAAATAATCATGGCTGCTGTTCTAAGGAGGAGAACAGACACTGAGAAACACTAAGGCAGATGTGATTATCAGATGGACTGCAGGATGTACACATGTTTGTGTGTTGGTGCATGTTTGTGAATATCAGGGATTTCTCACCTCTGGTGTGTTCTTCTTGAACTCACGGCTCAGGTCGATTAGTTTCTTCCTGGACTGTTCACTCTCATCCTGTCTGTTGGCAAGCTGTGTGGCGGTGGCATCCAGTTCTTTCTGCAACACAAAAGCAAACTTTTAGGTTTGCTGCAAAGAATCCTGAACATTTTATAGCTATTGTCGGTACTACAACTATAAATGCCAGCAGTCTCCTTGACCCATCTGGCACACTGCAGACTACCCAGCTTGCCTTGGCTGAATTCAGCCAGTGTGCTGCAGCAGCTGAGGCAGCGAACAGAACCACTACACCAGTGTCCTGCCATAGATAACCTATCTACACCAGTAGCTTGATCTGCAATCAGGACAAGCGTTATGTGAGTCGTTCAGCCCATCAGTCAATCAGTAACCACTGTGTTGGACATGACATCTTCTGAAGCAATAGACTGCTATACACGCAGTTCACAGCAATTATTGACTGTCTGCACTTGATGACCCCTCCCCTCCCTACATAACAACAACAACAGCACAATTATCAACAACAGCAGTGTTGTCAAGGCTGAGGCAGGGCTCGCCTTTATCCACATTCATGTTGCATTGTTATTAACAGCTATTTATGAGACTAGTTCCAGATGATGGCCCAAGAGCTGACATTAACAAGATACCCAGGCCTTGTAAAGATTCTATCTCTTTCTGCCGAGTGTGTGAGCATAGCTGGATGATGTTTCTGTTGGATTCTTTTCCTCTGTCACTAATGCTGGATCGAGTTGCAGAGTTGCCAGTCCAGAGGATGACATGAGGAAGGGACCTCATATTACGTATGAGGATATTTTAAATTATTTTGTGCTGTCACTTGCCGTGGATGGTTGAATGTATGAATAAAACAATAAATCATAAAAATCGGCTATATCAACTGTTACTTGGGACTCCAACTCGGTGCACGAACACCAACGAATCATCATTAGCTGTGGTTTTATCTTCTGCTGCTGCTGATGTCACCTTGGAGGTTTCACCTACAGCTGCTGACATCACCTTGGAGTTTTTACCTGCCTTTCATAGCGCAGAGGTTTGTAGGTTTGCTTTGAAACAAGCAGACATATGAATGCTTTAGTGACTTTGAATGCTTTAAGTGAAGTTTTCTGGAGGAGGAAAAAAGCGTATCCACATTCACATCTTGCTTGTTGCCGACGATCAAAACATTCTTGTTCCATTAAAACCCTGTGCTTAAACCAACTGCTGACTGCATACATGATACCTGTTGTCTAGAAACAATATTATCAGTCAATGTTTTGTCCTGCTTGCTGCATAAAGCTGCTACTGACCCAAAAGTCTCTCACATAAATAATGGGAGACATCTAGTTTCATGTTTCTGCCGAAAATACAGTCACAGAAACAGAGGCAGAATGAACAAAGCCAGGGGGAAAAGGACAGAAAATAAAGGTTATCATAAAGCAAATAGAACAAGCAAACTCCAAACACAACTCAACTTTTTTTTATTTTTTATAAAGCGCTTTAAAAACAGTCACAGCTGGAACAAAGTGCTGTACATAAATAAGAATGAGGAAGAAGGTGACAATGACAAAGACAGCAACAGCGAAGGCAAGAGCAATAAAGAGGAGGAGCTATCATCCCAAAGTTGCGTATCAGTTCTCGTGTATACGGGCCCTTATGTGGTGTTTCCATCATGGTACAGTTCGGTTTGGTACAGTACAGTACCATTTCGAATAGTAATGGGCAATGCCCGATTGCTGCATAGCGTGTGACAAACGATGACATCAAACACAACACAATAGACAACAATGCTCTTTTTTTTCCTACTTGGTTTGTGGCTGTTTTTCTCAGCGACATGTCAAGCTTTGTATGAGAATAGACCGCGGGCGGTTGCCTATACTTCCATGGGATATTTACACTGATAGCAAGGGAGTACATTTTTCTGTCGCACAATCAGTTGACTGTTGTGGGTGGAGCTACACTGAGCTATACTGGTGCCCCAATTGAACGGTACCAAAGAATGGATCGGTTGGGGCCAGTTATTCTGGTACCGTCCTTACTCTGCTTTTTCAGATTATTTTGGGTTTATTGGTGACTGGCATCATGTCCCACCAAGTAATTAAAGAGTTGTTACATTGTCATTCATGAGCTCTCCATGTCATTATGTTCTACTAAGGAGCATCAACTGAGTCAACACCTCGTGGGATAATTCTTTATACCAGTGGAGCCAAATGTTTGGCTTAATATCAAATCAGTTTGAATTTTTATTTTTACACTGGCCAAACCCATTAAGCCCCCCACCCTTCCCATACCTAAACAAATCATCCACTCACTCAATCAGCCAGTATTTTCTTCTCCTCCACTTAAATCTCTCTCTTCTCCCTTTCCTCTACCTCCCCCTTTCCTTCTCCTCCCTCCCATCCACCTCCTGTGAGGCTGCCCACCCCTGAGAGCGATTAAACGCTGCTGAAGGGCCGTTATGCTAACTAACACTAATCATTTAATACACACATTACCACAGGGGCCCTTGTGGCCCAGTCTGCTGACAAGGTCCCAAAACACATGCACGTACGCGTGCCCCCCCCCCCCCCCCAACACACAAAAAAAATACAACCCTCTAAAAAAAATAGTGTGATCAAGAACTAATTAGGAGAGTTTTTCCTCCCCATCAGCATTAAATTCAATTCCCCGTCCAGCCGTGATCTTGCTTTATCCACAAACCATAAAAAAAATATAAAAAATGGACTCTGCAATGGATTTTACGCAGTAGCACAGGATGTTGGAGAAAAAAAGAATCTCACTTGCTTACATACGATCTTGCTCCCCCTGCCCACAGAGCAGTTGATGTAGCAGCCTGTGTGCCCATGGCCATGGAGCAGCTGCACTATCTGTTAGTGAATTCGAGCATGCACACAAGCTTGTGCAACCCTTGATGAAAGGAGGAACCTAATACATTTTAATCATGTTAGATTAATTGTCAAAAAAATTAATGCTCTAGTTCATGATTAGAGGTGTAATTATTATACTGGTAAAGATTAGCTACAGAACAAGGACACAAGACCCACTTGATTCAAAATATTAACATCAAATTGGCAGATATTATATGATGAATTAGGCCTAAGGCTTCCTTTCTAGGTGGTGCCACATCACTAAAATCATTTTAATATAATTAATCAGTGAAACACTTTAGTTATAAGTATATCTAAATTCGGAACACAATCAGGATACATTTAGGTATATCCCAAAAGTTAAGATATAAAGCAGTCAATCATCCAAGCAGGGCCGTTCAACACAAGGAATAAATTCTGAACGCCTCCCTCAAGGAGGGGAAACCATGGTTAACAAAAACATTAATAAATGCCTGCAAGAAGAAAAATACCCTGTATAGACAATACATAAGGATGGAACAGTCAGAAATGAGATACAAACGATATAGGAACAAACTAAATAGCATCCTAAATGATCGCAAGAGAGAATACTACAGTAATCTGCTAGCAGAAAACATGAACTATACTAAAAAACTATGGGATATTCTAAACGATGTGATCAAAAACAAAAACACAAAACCTAGCTACCCTCCCTACTCCAAGGATAACAACACGAAGGAAGATAATATGGAAATCATAGCAGAAAGATTTAATTAATTCTTTGTCAATGTGGGGCCGAATCTGGCGTAGAACATTCCTGACTCACTCCTTCACCGGGACCACTTTGATAAGGACAGAGGCAGAAACCCCAGCACAATGTTTCTCACCCCAGTGAAGGACAGAGAGATTAGACACCTGGTCAACAAATGCTTAGCAAAAACATCCACGGATGTAGATGACCTCGACATGAAGCTAATTAAGAAAGTAATAGATGGAATCGTTCACCTCTAACATATGTCTGCAACCTGTCATTTCAAACTGGGACATTTCCCACCAAAATGAAAGTGGCAAAAGTAGTGCCATTTTTCAAGAAAGGGGACATACACAAATTTACTAATTACAGACCAGTCTCAATACTACCACAACTGTCAAAAATTCTGGAGAAACTATTTAACGATAGGCTAGACAACTTCATTAACAAACACAATCTGCTATACGATAGCCAATATGGATTCAGAAGAAACCACTCGACGGCACTAGCTTTAATTGAGTCTGTGGAAATCATTACTGATGCTGTTGACCAGAAATTAGATTCAATAGGACTTTTCATAGATCTAAAAAAAAGCATTTGACACCATCAACCATGATATCTTGATAGCTAAACTGGAGAGATATGGTATTAGGGGCATAGTACTGGAATGGGTCAAGAGCTATCTTCACAACAGATCTCAGTACGTTAAGATGGGTGATAACACATCAACTTGCTTGGACATAGTTTGTGGGGTCCCACAGGGGTCAGTACTGTGTGCAAAACTGTTTGTTGTATTGCGCACTAGTCTCTCCATACCTGCAATACTGTACAGAGGTTTGGGGACACACTTATAAAGCCACTACTTATTCCCTGTTTATACTCCAAAAAAGAGCCTTGAGAATTCTACATTATGCCAATTACAGGGAACATACAAATCAATTATTTATCAAATCAAAAATACTCAAATTATATGACTTAATAAACTACCGCACAGTACAGATGATGTACAGGGCTGCCAACAAAAGCCTCACTCACAATCTACAGATATTATTCCTGACCAGAGGGGAGGGACACAATCTAAGAGGGAACATGATGTTCAGGCAGAGACGGGTAAGAACTACATTAAAATCCTTTACTGTATTGGTCACGGGTGTCAGACAGTGGAATAATCTGGATGAGGAGATAAAAAAATCAGCAAAACGGAGTATATTTAAAAAGAAGTATGTAGATATGACTATTAATCGATACAGAATGACCCAGGAAGAAAGTATGATAAAGGTCAGAGACAAAAATCAGTAGAGACTGTGTGGAGACGGCAGAGGAGATAAAAAAAAAGAAAGAAAAAGAATCAAATGTACCCAAACAACAGCTGAGATTGATAAGCACAAATGTCAACACATGAGAAGCATTTAGCTGCCCCTGTGAATCGAGCCACTACAGAGAATCAATTGATCCAAGATGGAAATTGCTAAACTGGTCACTGAATGCGATCGACAGAGTGTTCTCAACAAGACGTGCAGGTTGTAGTGAACCTACATGCCCAGATGGGACCTTCATGGCTGGCTGGATGGATGGGAAAAGTGGAGAGTCGTGTGCCTTGCCGCACTGGATGTAGAGGATGTCAAGGATGAGTACATATTCACATTCGTGACAATCGGAATGCTCTCCTTGGGATGTGGTATGTTCATGCAATATCGGAAAATGAGAAGGATCACCACTGAGCTGATCAATGTGAGGGTGGAAAGCGCCACAGCTCAGAGGGCTATGGTTGGGCTGCGCTCCGACGTCTCCACAACCCTTGAGTATGTGACAAGAATGGTGAAGCTAAGCGAGGGGAAAGCTATAGATGAGATGGATGACTAAAGGGAAAAAAAACTAAAAAAAAACAACGGAACGGGCTCTCGCACCATCCAAGTTAATAGTTAACCTGATGAATTGATCTCTATTGATTGGATCACTTTGTGACTTTGGGACGTTGTAACATGCCAGGCAACAAGTCAAGACTGTCACTCACAACGGAATAATATGGACACATGTACAGACATACACGTAGTCTGATTGATAAAAATATGTATTCTGTGGGTAATGGGGGCGGGACTAGATACGCTTTTGCTTCTCCCGCATTCCCTTTCGGTTATGTGTATTGTGTGAACTACACTAAGATGATGTGTGATGATGATTGATCTAACTGACATGACCGAAATAAACATATAAATAAAATTCCAATAATCACAGAATTTGTTAATACAAAGTACATTGCATTGGTCTTAGGGCATCACCAGCCTTGTTGTTACTGTCTGTCAAATTCTGTGATCATTGGTACTATTAAAAATATTTGGTTATAAGGAGCAAAGAAACCAGAAAATATTCACATTTAAGAAGCTGAACAATTAAAAAGTGATGGGGGTTGTGTACCCTGCGCACCCCAGCCCTTGACCTATGATGGGATTTGAACCAGTGACCCTGCGCTTACAAGCCCAATTCCCTTCCACTTGGCCATGGGCTAAAGAACAATTCTTAAACACTGGGGTAGTGTGGATGCCAACACATCTGAAACAGATCTCATCCTTTTTAAATGAAAACATAGTAACTTCTTTGAGAAGCTATTTGTAGTTATTGTCTTGACAAGGGACTATGTAAATTAAGTTATTTTTGTTGTTAAACATAAACTCATTATGTCAAACCAAATTAATACACTTCCTATAAAAGTACTTTAACATTACTTTCAATAATGTTGCCCCTTTTCCTCCTGGAGAGATTCTCTTCAGTTTTAAAGGAATATTTTCTTTCTTTTGTAAAGGGATTCCAAAAACTGGCCACAGTTTAAAAGAAGTTGACAAATACTGAAATATGAGACTGTAAAAAACAGTCAGTGGCCAATTGGTCCATTGGTGAAGTGTAACCGGACTTTAACGTTTAACGTTCTCCGCTGTGACTCAGTTGCAGCAGGTCTGTGTCTACGTGTGAAACTCCAGTTGTCACAGTGCTTGAGTGTGTGACAGGCAGCTAGCCCCGTCCCCTGCATAGACAGAGAGACAAGTGCAGATCTCTCCTTAAGACCGGGAACAGTGAAAATCCGTCATGCGCATTCTGATTATGTCCAACGCCATTAACACCACCGTTAACATCTGCACTTAATGATACTGCGGTATTTCAAAATTTAGCCCCGGAGCCCATTTAGTATCGGGTTTCAGTACCATCTCGGAGTGTAAAGTAGCAATGAATAGCATCCAACTCTCAATCTGCATTTTGGTAAGAGGACGCACAAGAATGGTAAGAGGGTGCAGCGCCCCCATTACCCGGTTCAGAAAAAAAAACCTAACTATTAGAAATGTTTTGGTTTGACTATTTGCAAGCTTCATCAATCTCTAAAGGTTTGGAGGAGAATGCTGTTAACATTCAACAAGGCTGCACTACAGGAGTCAAAGCCATCTGGCATACCGCTGGGATTTTCTATCTATCATGTTCTGTCATTAATGACTGACATCATGCTAGTCTGATAAATCACACAAATTAACATGCTAGACAAGCTGCTAACACAAGTGCAGAAGCTGTCATTAAAAAAACAAAAACATAAAAAGGAGTCTATGTTTTATAATACATGACTAATATAATGACAACAAATGTGTGTGTGTTTGCCGAGTTTGGGCCTTGAGGCACAGTGTCTGAGGTTGACACATTCTGGCTCTTGTTGGCTTTTACCTTTCCAATTGGAAAACAATTTAATTGGCTGGTGCATTACATTATTTAATCATTTACATTAACTACAGGGATATTTTTTAAATTTGTCTATGGCTAGTTATGACTACACTGTCTAGTTTAGCAGAGGATGAAATATGGTGAGTGCAAGAGAGCATTAAGTGGGCTGTAATGTCTGTGTGATTGCTGTAACAGCTCTGCTTAGCTTGGCTGGACTGGCCCACAGCAGCAGTCCCTGTCCTGGTTCATTTGGTCGTCTGGTCAGCTGTAAAGACGATTGGAGCAGATTGCCAACAGTCCCCAGAGAGACTTCAACACCGACGTGGCCAAGAAGCCTCCTGCACACTGCTCCACACGCGTGTGCTCTCACATGAATGCACTCACAGACCGCTGCTGTCACTGGGGGAGCCCAGTCTTTCCACATTCTTTTGAACTCTGTTTCAAAAGAGGAAGTCTGCTAACATGTTCACCCAGTGAATTTTGGCAGGGTGAGCTCTATTTGCAGCTACAATGAGAGGCTGGGCCAAACAGAAATGAGTGTCTCTCAGTCCGACCACTGAGGTAATAATACTAATCACAGATAACAGTCACGGGTAAACAAATCCTATTACCACTGGCCATCAGACCCAAGGTGTACAGTATGTGTGTGTGTTCATCTCTCCTAATGAAATTCCTTTCACTCATCTGCAGGCAGAGAGGGGCGTTCTATCTGACTAATATGCTCTAATTACACTAATGAGCCACAGGTGATGATACAGTGAGACTGATTAATTAAATGGGAGGCACCAATCAGGCATGTCTGATTACGCCAATCATAGTGACTACAGACTAAATGAGATAACAGGAGACAGACGCACTTTAATTGAGGTATCAAAACTTCATGGAATTCTTTATGCCCTCACGCTCTGACGATGCGTAAACGGATAGGCGGGTGGAATGACAACAAAGTTACTGTTATGTACACAGTATGAAGTCAATCTGCAGCTGCTGTATGTACTGCCACGGTGACCAGGAGTGCACACTGAGCTCAGAACACCACACCGACACCAAGGATTTGCTTCAGATCTCATCGCTTGTAGAATAATTGGGCCTGTGACTGCTAGAAACACTTTGTTTACACCCAGTCTGCAGTCACACATGCCAAGTTGTCTGCCACTACTCCTTTAATCCAAACACAACCTAGGTTAACTGCTCCACATTTAGTGTTTAACACATCCATCTAATGGGAATACCAACCTTGAATTCAAGCCAAGCACAGAAAGACACATTCAATTCTACTCTATAACACTAACACCAAGTTAGTCACGCTACAAAAGATGCTAATATTTTAAAACAAAACCTCATCACAAAGTGAGAATCCATTTACAGCCAATGAACTTGGCAACATGTCACAGATGAATACGAAATTAAGTTTTCTGTCTCGTCGACACAGCCTGTAATCTTTCTTTTCATCTCTGACATGTCTGAGGCTGTTATGTGGTTTTGATAGTAAACAGAAAAGGCGTCTGGAAAGATGTCTTATCTTAAATCTACGTGTCCTATCTTTCAAACTCCCCCTCCATATTCCCTCGAAGCGTTCCACCTCCTATGTGGCTAAGTGCTCTGTATGCCAAACCTTCTGTGTGGGGGTGGAGTCATGGGGTGGTGGCTCAGTCAGGAGCAACAGCTATGCTTGCTACAACAACATGGTACATGATCACAGATCACAGGCACGCCCCCTCAAAACACAGCACAGATAAGAGACTACAATTCCGGCTGCTTGTCTGTCTTCCTACCTTTGGCATAGCAGGGTGCAGAACTTAACATGTGCCAGCAAATGCTGCTTCTGAAAACCACACAGGGTGTAAAGATGCAAGTTGTATCCTCCTGAATCTCCATTTTTGCTTTTCCTCTCACCCACTGGAATCGAAGCCACAAAGTTTTTCTTTACCACAAGCTTGCACAATAGTTTCACTGTGACAACTGAGGTCTGAACACTTTTTTGTATGTGTGTGTTTGTGCAACTGTGTGTGCGTGCAGAGCAATTGGGGGTGGGGGTCAGCCTACCACTCTCCACAGTCTAACAAGATGCTTGTGGTCCCTGAGCGTTTTGCTCCTTTTTTTGAACACAGATCCATATCTACCAACAGCACAGGAGCTGTCAAGGCTCACCCCGCTGACGCTGACGCAAGCCTGGATCAAAAACAGCCTTTTTACACCACAGCCTCATTCGTATTGATCCATGTTTCACTGCCGAGAGACTGGTTGTTGTTTTATCTCCCCAACATTCAAGCCTGAACTCTCCTCAAGCTTACTGAGAGTTAGTCATTATTTTTGCCTGACCTATTGTCTGACAAATGGTTTCAGAGGCCAGGCTTGAGCCTAAACACAAATGTAATGAGACTAAGATCGTTTCTGGCATACAGGAAGTGCAGCATTCTTGGTCTCATTTTGTAGACTTTGAATTTAGCTAGAGGCTTGTGTCACAAAGGGTGAGTGGTGTGGAGTGTGCAATGGGAGGAGAGGGGTACGGCGATATGCTGGGGTGTAATGCATTGGTGAAAGGGCAAGATTTTTCATCCCTGCGTTTACAGGGTGGAACGGCTAGGATATTGAGATCTGAGATAGGATCAGAGGGTAGTGAGCTGTTGCAGCTACGATAAAGGCCACGCATTACAAACAGAGCACAGATACAGAGAAAGGGAGACCCTGAGAGAGAGAGCCAGAGAGACAGAGAGCGAGAGAAGAGACTATCACACCTCTCATCCCTGAATTAATGCCTCCATTCTGCCAGGAAGCTATTCTGTACCAGTGAGAGGAGATTGGGGAGGGGATGAGTGCAGATACAGACTAAAAAATGGAAACTGTGATCATGGAGAGGGGCGATAGGGATTAATCAAGTCGAGAAGAAGAGTGAGGCTCTCCAGGCCACATAGCACACAAGGCCCAAGGACTACTAAAGGCAATTGACTTTGCTGCAATTAGTTTACGACATCAGATGCAAATACAAGTAACAATGGTTTGGTGAATAATGACACAGTCACAGGTGCAACCTACCAAGGACCTTCCTCATCATTCTTCACTCATTTTTTGACCTAAAACATGTGTGACCTTTATGACCCACTAACAGTAGAGCAAAGCTCAAACGATGTTCTGACATTTCGACAGATCTCAGTTTGTAAACCTCTTTGATTTGATGTACTTTACTAGGACATGCGTGTAAATTTCATGCTCGTGGCATAGTGTGCATCACTCCCATGTGCCTCTGACACATCAGATCCATACTCTGCTTGATGCCCTTTTTCCACATTTTAAATTAGCCACGTCTGTTTTCTTCCAGTAATTTTGTAGACGGTTGATGATGACACATCAGCATGAGTTGTGCGATGGCCAATGAAAGAGTCATACTGATTTCCATGCATAAATAAGCATATAAAAATGGCTCATTAGGTTGAATATATCTAGGCTCTTAAACATGTCCAGCACATGTTGTCACTATTTTCTAGTGGGACTTAGTCTTCTGACTGAGTTTGACACCCATAGTCTATATGATCAATGTCAACAGAGCATGTCCTAGTCTTACTCAGCCTTGATGAGTAAGTTTTCTGCTCTGCTTGCACGATGTTTAAGAGGAAAGGCAGGGAAACGCTAAGAGAGAATGAGCATAGCTAATCCTTACAGTAATGACAGAATAATTAGCTTGCATTAGGCTAAGTAATGGGTTGTAATTATATCATTTATTCTGTGTTGAGAAAATGTGATATAAAGCCAGCACAATGAAGGAAGAGGAATTGAGCTCGGTGGGAAGTAAGATGGAGCATGTGTAAGAGCTCAGGCTCTTTCTATTGATTGATCCAAACATCAAACGAACCACTAGAGTAATGGGGGGAGTGAAGGACAGCTAAAAGCTATTTGGAGCCTTCAATGCATAAAAGACTTGACCTGTTCCACACAGCCTACATATCAAAACCATCAAACAGCAATCAATAGACCAAAGCGGTCAACTCAACAAACCGTCACCCTACTAAAACATCAAACCCCCAGCCCAAGCGTCAGATGATAGGCTACACTCAGCTTATCCATTACCATCAGATAAAGAGGAGATAAAACACAGAGCCTAATCCTTTCATGTGTCGTGACAGCCACAGCAGCCTCCAAGGCATTCCTTCAGTCTGGCTCTCAAATAGTTTTATGGCGGAAGACAGCCATTCAGTCAGCTAGCCAGCCAGTCAGGGCTGTTCTGGTCTGTTTGTCTTATTTCACAGTTTACACGCTGTTTTATAGGTAGTTATTATGGTCACCATGGTGATGCCATACGTTTTTATGGTCTTTTGGTCTGAGGGCAGAGAGTAATAAATGAAAAAAACATACACACATGAAAACAAAGACTCACTAAACACACTCCTGCTGTGGAAAGGTCTCATGTCCCTCCCTTTCTCCCTCCCTTACTCTTTATCAGTCTCGCCAAATGCCTAGCTCCCTCCTCTCTGCTTCATGTGAAACATGGATAGGCTAATGTAGAATTGTCCTTTCTCATTCCACATCTGGAGCTGATCAGAGGGCCTCCTGGAAGTTGAGGCCTCTGGGCCTATTAATAACCATACCACTGAACTCAGGGTCAGACAGCAGTCAGCGGATGAGCTTGTGTCTACTAAACACACAGTCCCTTACCCATATCTCAAGAGGACAACTCTCACTTTTAAAAATGAGACAGCAAGCTACAGAACAAGGTTGAACTTTGGGATTCACATTCGGTCATTCTCACAAACTAAAACAAATACACAAGCAGAGAGAAACAGTCTGGGCTGGTTGAGAGACAATTTTCTTCTTAGTTCTTATTTTTCTTCTTTCAATGTAAAAACAAGTTCAAGTTCAAGGAGGCTAGACCTGTTTAAGGCAAGACAGATGGTGAAGTCATCATCTGTTGGCTCTAAAGGTTAGACCAGTCAGACAGACCAGGTCATACAGAGGTCTACAGTGTCAGACCACCTCTGACCCCCAGAACCAATCTGACAGCTGCTCAGGTCAAAGATCAGAGAGAGGTCAACATGTCATCTGAGGACATTCAATAAATTTAACAGATCCAGGTCTGCATCATTATCATAGAAATCCCCTTGTGTTAATGGACAATGTCAGGGACAGATACAGGAGTTTTTTTCAAAGTAATTTTACGTTCCCATTTTATCAGATTTTCACTATTTAAATTATTATAGGGAACATTATAGTCAGTGCGTTTACATGCATCAGACTAAGACAATAATTCGGTTTTCTTAATGTCATGTAAACACGTTAGGCCGACCAAAATTAAGCTAGTTTTAGTCGGGGTAACATACCTGGATAATGCGATTCATAGTCTGATTACTCCTGCACATATACACTTAGTTGGAACAGAGTCAGATTTGGCATTCAGCATAGCACCATAATTTCTACCCAGATCTTGGACTAGGAAGTAGAAGTATAAACGGCAGTAAAAGTTGCCGTAAAAAAAAAAACTATAACACAATGGTGTTGGCGAGAACAAAAGTTACGGCGAAGACTGATGTACTGTCCATCTTGTCGATGTTTTACTATGACATAAAGGTCAACAGATAAATCTGCACTAACTTACAGAAAGATGCAGTGCAAGTTCTTCGATTGCTCAACTCAGTTTGACTACGGCCGTAGCTCGATTAAACTGTGCATGTAAACATGCTGACTGACTATGCCTCACCTAAACCCAAAATAAGAAAATGCACATAAGAAGTTTCAAAGCTTCTCTAACTGAGCAAAGTTTCACTTACCAATGGCATCCTATAATTGTGAATACCATACTGGACACTGAGAACAATTTATTAAGCATGAGCCACCCCCATCCAAAATGCACATACATGCACCTGTGAATACAGGGTCGTTGAATCATCATAATCAGTGGTAGTTTTCTGCTGAGCCCAGTCAGCAGTCTGTGTTATTTTTAGAGGGCTGACACAGAAGCAGGCCGTCCATTTACTCTGTGAGCTGGCAGCAGGACCATCACAGCTCTGGTTGCCTTTAAACTACCAAAATGGGAATGAGCTCAACATAAATACTGCGAAGGTGTGGGCACTTACAGAAATGAATTTAGCCGAGATTCGGGGCCATTACAATTCCATTACCTTAACATTAGGCTCCTTTTAAAACAAGGAGGTGTATGTAAATGCCAAGTCCACACAGTTACTGACTAACCACAGAACAGAGGTCAAGATATCAATTAACTTCTCTACCTAATCTAACATCTGCAAATTGATGTTAACTTGTTACTGAAACATTCAACTTTTGTTCAGATAGCTGTTAAAATGAATGCTCATGTATTTAGGAGGGGAAATAAGATGATTAGTGGGTTTTTCCAAGGTGTGGTTTCCATTTATCTCTTATTTTCAGAATAGTAAATACATACAATAGCAAATCTCAAACTCAGTACGGGAGAAAGAAAAAGAAATTGTAGTGAGAACTGAGGCTAAAGGTTGAAGGCTGTTCCCATCTGATGTGACTGATGAGTTGAGCCTGAAGGCCAGTGATGGATCGAGCAACTGAAGCCATGATTGACATTGAAAATTACACAGAGTGAGCTATTAACAGATAGCAAGCCATATCATAATTCAGTTGCTACACCATCAAAGTGCACCAATATCATAATTCAATACCAAGAACCATTAGCTTGCAGCACACCAATATCATAATTCAATCCTGAGGCCATCAGCCCTTGCCAATATCATAATTCAATACTCAGACCATTAGGACACACCAATAGGCCTATTAGAATTCAATACCAATGGTCAATGATCTAACCAGACACTGATACTGGAGTCATGGGTTGATGTGGAGTTACACATAAAGATCCTCAGGCCTTATTTAGCCCAGACTCCCTGATAACAGTGAGATAAACAACACTAAAATAGGTAGGGCTAATGTGGTTCCCCAACAGCTTGGGTACACTGGACGTGAAAGCCACAGAGTATTTGCTGCAGAAACAAATTTTAGCAGACTTATGCAGAGAGACACATTTATGGAACAAAATGCAGCGTGGCATTAGACTCAAACTCAGCATTGCAGTCAGCCAAACTTGTCAAAAAAGTTTCGAACACTGGCCTCCAGTGTGTGACCGTATGCAGTTGGTCTAAATTATCACATTGTGGTACCTTGTGGTAATGGTTCTCCAATTCATTTTCTGGTCTATTGCTTCTGTTTATATTTCCATATTAACTTGTTCTTTTTTAACTCCACAAAATACTCTGTCTCATCCAGGCTTCCAGACCCTTAGCTTGGGTCATTAGAAATCTGCAACCTAACAACCAATCAATCGAGTTTTAATTTCTCAAAGTGTCACCACATATTTATTTGCCCAGTCGTTATTACTACAAGCATAAAATGACTTTGAGAAAGTAAAATATAGCATGGACTGGTCTGTTTTCCTGCAAAATAAATATTGAATTGTAATACAACACAATAAATTGTTCAAATTAATGTTTAAGTTAATCTTTCTAACAAACCCTCCAACAGTCATTGGTCCCAGCTTATTAACTGTTAAGATTCACAACTTTCCTGCATTTCATTTACTCAATATCAAAAAAAAAATGTTTTTCATGCTTGCATTAAAAGATGAAAAGGGGTGTTAGATTTGACATTTAGCTTAATGATTTGTAGAATTAAGTTCTCTGATAGTTGGAATTATAAATGAACCTAATCTTGATGAGATAGCTAAAACGATGAGTGGATGAGTAAAAGGTAAGGCCAAACGCACTAGAACAGTGACCTGATCATTTTGTCAAGTATAGGAGGATTTTCTGCTCCCCATTGTGTGCATTCTTACATTACCAATCATCTATGAAAAACAGACATTTATTTCCCCTTGTGAATGTAGGATTTGTGTAGAAAACTTGAAGGTCTCATATAAATATACAAGATTACATTAGCCCTGGAGGCATTGTGTTCAAGTGTACACTTGATTTTGAAATGAGGTGGGCAGCATCCTCAAACTTACAAGTGGAAACGAAGGAGAAGTGTCCAGTCACTGAAACACTAGGCTCTCTACTGGAATACAGAGCAGCAGAATAATGGATGCTTCTGTCATGAGATACGATGAAACTCTATGATGCTGTAGGTGAGAGTCTCCAAGTTGGTCTGTAAATAATGCCTGCCACTTGAAAATAGGTCTCTGGAAACTGCCCCATGCTCTTGTTGCTGGTTGTAGGACGGAGGTATTGACTGTGTAATTACTTTACAGTGTTTTAGTTTTAAGTGGTGGGGCACATGAAGACATTAAATCAATATTTGGGGTGATTATGACTCCCCCAAAATATGAATTTCTATCATATTTTGATCGAAATAAAGTAGTGCGAAAGTACCCGATTCCAATCTTATTTATGCAAAAGAAATACAGTCAGCCCTGCAGCTTGTGGGATTCAAACAGCAAAGCATAAATTAATAACATTTTATTTAAGTATTGACTAAAGAAGCCAAAACTTACGGCTGTCACACAACCCTCAAGAGATTTTTATTTTTACGATTTATTTAAAGGTAGGATGGGAGATCATTTTCTGGAGCATCATTTACTGTATTGCTTAAAATCCTCTTCACAACCTGATTGTAACCAATTCATTAATGCATTGTCACAAAATTAAAAATGTCAGTCACCGGTGGAACGGACAGGCCCTCAAATCATATTGATCAGCCTGAGCGCATGCATCAATCTACCTGGCATCTGGTGTATGTCTTTTGAGAGTATTTGCATCCAAAAACATTAGTGTTACCTCCCACAATACACCTATATAATTGTATGCAATTGTTCCCAGGGAGGTCGTGGGCTGGGAATTTCAGGAATCTCACACATATGTGATTTTAGTGGCCACTGTTTCTTTGTTTTTGTTTGTTTGCTTGTAATTTGTTCACTTTGTATGTTTATGGAAAAACTATAATAAAAATATTATTACACAAAAAATGTTAGTGTCACCGAAAAGCACAGAAAGTTACAGATGCTGTGCAGTGCTCGTGAATCTGTGTGCAACCAGCGCTCTTCGTGAACAAGCCTTGCACATTTCTGTGCTCTGGAGGCGTAGCTTTGGAGGGAAGTCTGAAGAAAGGGGCTTGGAATTCAAAATGTAGCCTGCTCAAACTGTTTTTCCAGAATACCCAACCCTAGACTATAAACTTGTGAAGTACGAATGGTTCAATGTTTGAGTAGAACATACACATTTTAGTAAATCAACTCTAATGGAAAAGGTTTAACATTTTTGTGGGAGAGCATAAAAAGCAAAATGGAACTAATTGTTTATAGACAAATACCACAGGTTTGATATCTTATATACTATATAAACTAAGACTATATGGCTCTTTCCTAAACTAACTACTACAACGAAACACCTAAGGGAAAAGTGCATATTACATAAAATGAAAGTCAATTTAAACATTTATTTTAATAGAAAGCCAAGAGAAACCATCCTCTTTACATCATGTTTACACAGTCTCTGTGCACTCCACCCTGACAAAGTTACCTCCAAGTCTCAGTACATTTCAGTGCAGGAGGAACATTACAGTAAAAAGTTAAGACCGATAAAAGCTGTTCAGATGTTTTATCAAAGGCCAGATACAGAAATCTGAGCATTTAAAGCTAAATGATACAACCCTCACGGCAACAAAAAGTAAACTGACAGTTCTTTGTGGTGTCATTTGACCTAGATTTTTCAGGCACTTTTCTATAAGTGTGCTCTGCATATGGTACAACAAAAACTATCAACTTATAGTTGGAATAAAAAAAAACTCTTTGTTTAGTTTGAAAAAGCAGTGATTCTTCAGTGATCACTAACACCATAAGAGACTATGAAATCAAAAAAGAAAAAAAGGTTCAAACTTTATTTAATGTCACACACTTTTGTTTACAGAAAGTCTGAATTAGGAGCTCCTGGCTCCATGTGTTTGGGTACACCTATTTTTAGACCTCTGTTAAGTGCGTTTTATTTTTTTGTTCAAATATCAAATGACAGTGATCAAAATTATAATCACAAATAATTGTATAACTAAGTAATTGAGTGCGATATATTTACTTCTTGTATAAAATCAGATAAAGAGTATGGGGTAGACACTCCTCAAAGTAGGGAGGGTGAAGAATCTGAGTCCAAGTGTGACGTACACTAAATTGCTGAGGAGTTGGGGAGTGTGGGCCTCTGTAGAGAATAAGCCACTGATAAGGTATATGAAGTTTTTTTTCCACTTTTCTGAATGCCGCACATTCTTCTCAGTCAACCGGACGTTATCCTGCGTAAGGACACACTATAACCTCTTAGAAGGTAGGGTGCGAGAGCCCTGGACCAAGGAGGACCGAGGGCAGACCAAAGACCTGACACGCACTCACCCCCTCTCTGTGACTCACGCTTAGTCGCTCACCACCCACAAACACAGTAAAACCTCAGTCCCAATGCCAGGTTTTGTCACTGGGCAGAGAACCGGCTGGCTACAGTAAAAGCATGACGTGATGCCCCTTCCTTTATGCTCCCCCAGCCTGTGCAGCAACAGAGGGGTAAAAATATCCCACCAGTGAGTTCAGACAACCAGCTCATAAATTAACACTAAAACTCCTGCAGACAACAGCGGGCCAGTCGCTGAGAGATTTAAACCACTCAGGTTGCCAATGTCCACAGCTCTGGGATCAGCTTACAAAACCCTTTTCCTAAATTTACCCATTAGGAGGTGGTGAACAAGAATGAGCTCTAGATCAGTTTTCATCGAAGTCACTATTTAGCTGTCCGCTAACAGTAAACTATTCTTAAAAATGGCTCTAGGGTGTTCTGTTCCTGTAGATGAGATGTAGAGGTGAGATATAGACTATTAGGCCCAAATTGGGAATTGTTTATAGCTGAATTGTGTGTTTTTAATTGTCTGAACCTTCATAAAAAGTAGAGACCTGGGCTCAACTATTCACTCATATCTTGTTCAGGTTTGCCTGTAACGCAGGGCAAGTCCTCATCGCTCTCATGTAGAAACACAATGTTCTAGCAAATGGCTTCAACGGGTCAAAAAAAAAGAGAAAGGGGAAAAAAACAAGAGAGAAGAGTGAAGATCCCCTCTAAAGAAACTCAACACTGTAATGGACGAACAGGGATTACAGACGTTAAAACCTCCTCCATCTGTAATTCACTGTCACCCTGCCATCATCTCTGAATCACTGATCCATTTTGCAAGTGTGCGAGACCTTGCTAAAAGCATCACTGTTGCACACATTTGTGTTTGTAGTGACGGGGGAAAGGAGGGGGGGAAAAATCACGAAGGGAAGACAAGTTAACAGCTCTCTGTGCTGTTTCAAAGCACTCTGTGTCCTGTAACAACCACCTAGCTAGCTTCTCTCACAGGGAATAGAACACGCTGATCAAATAGGATTTTAATGAACATCAGCAGTTGGAGCCTGAGGAATAGACGTTATGATGGCTTAAAGCTACTGACAACTAGGTTGGGTTGGATTTTCATCATCAAAAGATATGAAAAAAGAAAACATTCCTTTGCTGGTTCCTTTCACACAGACAAAACAGTCTGTGATTCAAAGTGCACACTGTCCGTTCGATCACAGGGAAGAAGAAATTGAGAAAGCACTGCGCTAAGAAGACCATATGTGGACCATGACCACTTCACGCTAACCTCACATTATCAATAATAATAATAATACAAAAAAAATTTCATACTGATACATTAAAAAAATAATAATCTGAATAAAAGAAAAAGGTTTTCCTCTGGAGGCATTCCTCTAGGAGCCACTCAGTGGGAGGGAGAGTAAATAAGATGTCATCAATAATAGACAGTGAATGTTCTGAGTAGTTCTGCGTGCGCAAGCACACACACATACACACACACCAGTTCCGAATGATTCCTATCCTGCAGACAGGCCTGCCAACCGACAGCCCTTTTGCACACGCTCAGATTCACTGTCCTGACTAATTGCTTGTGATAGGGGCCTTTGCCATAATTACCCAGGGCCTTATCACAAACTTATGCGATGCATTTTTCATGTCCTGGCTGCTGGCAGTGCCTTCACTGTCCACGCTGGCAGTCAATCTAAAAAAAAAAAGACCAATCTCACACACATTCACACACTAACACCAGTTCAAACAGGGCAAAATGGGTGAAAGCAGGGTGAAGGGCCAGAGGGAAGAGAGAGAAAAAAATTAAAAGGGTGGGAGGGGGATGAGAGGGAGAGAAAGATTGGTGAGGAGGAGGGGGGCAGGAAGGGGGTGGGAGATAGATAGCGCAGGAAAGAAAAGAGAAGGCAGTCACAAATGTTTTACATAATGCATGAACAAGGGGGCATGAGTAGGAGGACCAAACAGGATCAAATAAATAGGAGAAGTGAAGCCTTGATGATGTGGCATAAGTGCAACACAAAGCACGCCGGGAAGACTTGTTCACTGTCCTTTTGTCTATGCAGTCATAGGGACATCATGACCTAAATTAAAGTTTAAATCCCAAGCCTGGGCGATCTATAAAATAACGTATTAACAATCGGGCTATAGCCTACATAATGCATAATTATGTTAATGATGTCGGTGACTAGACTTCTAATATTCATAAATTGTGATTTAAAATTCAGCAATGCATGTTAAATGCCACGGGAAAAACACAACAGCGTCATTGTCTCCATGTCTTGTGATAGGTCATACAGGCTCTAATATACACAGGCTATAGTCGCACACGCTGAATAGGCCCAATATTTCCCTCACATCTTCCACTGTGCCTTGGGTCTGCTCGGTGCACACACAGATTAGTGACGTGTGGGGCTGGGACATAAGAGTTTCATAGTTAGAGGTCGAACAATGTGTGTTTTTTTTTTTCTAAGGCTGATGCCGATACATTTTTTTTTGGTCAATGTATCTGGCTAGTTTTCTTTTCTCCCTTCATCCCATAAAATATAGCAGTTTTATTTTTACCAAAAGATACACAAAATTGCTGAACATTAGGTTTGTTTTTTCCAATCTTCATTTTGGGATTAAAATGTGTATAACACTGATGATATATTAACTAAATATATGTATTCAAATCACTCGGCTTTAGGGTGAATAATAACATGTCTGTGGATTTCAGCAGCATTAGCTTTAGAACAAATTTTATAACATTTCTATGAATCAGTAATGACTGTCCAATCAAATAAGTAATATTCAAGCTAGGCCGAGAAAGACTGCTACAATGAAACAGTCATAAAAGGTAAGGTATCCTAGTTAGTCGATTAATTAAATGTTTTTATTGCACATAAAAAAAAAACCTCAATGAATTCTTAAAATATCACAATAAAGTGAAAAGTTCACATACCAATGGCAAAAGTGATTGAGCGCAACGGAAATATATTTGTTGAATAAAGGATAAAGTTTAGAAAATGATGTGACTAACACAAAATTCCACCTTCAACATTGAAATATATATAATCTATAATTGATAAGAGCATTTAGCAAACGTTTCCCGTGCTCCTTATTTACGTCAAGTTGCGACTTTTTATCCTTCTTCTGTCAAAACACACTTTAAATTTAGCGCCCCCTACTGCTTATATCAATGTACTTACAATTCATATTTGCTTGCTTGCATGGATGCACACATAATTACGCATTTTATTTGAACGGTTTTTAAAAATGTGTTCTTCATTTTAATAAAAGCCACTGAATGATCGCTCAAATATATACACAATTATTTTTATTTGATTACACCACGTCAACAAACGCTGTCCCGTCCACTTCCACAAACGTGGCAACGGCTGTAAAAAAAAAAAAAAAAAAGAACCTCTGTGTATATAATTGCCGTCAGGGGGGAAACTGAAAATAAAACACGGCCGAGTTGATCGACCACAATCACTGAGACGACTTCAATTTAAGTGCTTCAAAAACCATTAGCAGATAAAGCTGCTAATGTTCCCACTCGCGTCCAAGTAAACTTAAATTCGACTGTAAACAGGGGGAGAAAACACAAGAAAAGGCGCTGTTGTGTGTCTGTGCTGCCCGTCTGAACGGCTGGTGACACCACAGCGCCACCGTATAATGAGTCGCACTTATTTTTCTCCCTAAATTATCCAACCTTACAGCGGCTAAGCGTCGGGCTAACTACGGCTACTCGCTCCGGTAAAAGTTGAAGAACACGCAATAAAGATAGCGAACCGAAAGCTCTTCCCCAAAGCCCCGCCGTTTTGTTTTTATTTCGGCGCATCCCCGCGGCGTCGCCACGGCTTGCCCAGTTGCAGTGTCCGATCGATGTTGAATTGAACAAAGAGGATCAATTTCTGATCAGCGAGAGAGCCACTTTCATCAATGTGAGGAAGAGGTCTTGCATTCTACCCTGAAACACACGCGAGACGGCCGCCGAAAACACACAAAACACAGCCACCGAGAGAGGCGAGACAGCCGAGGCTGGTGGAGGATAGACGGTGTAAATAGAGGCTGAACTGACCTGTAGTTGTTGTAAGTCAAAGCGCTTCCAATATTGAAACATCGATCCTGCATTGGCCGCCATCTTGAGACATATTGAGACAGGAATGAGATGCTGATAGAGAGCGCGGGGGTTGGAGTTCAGTGGAGAGGACCGGGCGGTCGGAACACCCGGGCCGGATTGCTACCACCGCTCACCCCGACAACAGCCAGTGTACGGAACGGAGTCGATGCACAAGAGTGTTACCTTAATAACGCCATTATAATTGCTTAAATAGCATTTTACCAACGCACAGATATTACAGGTAAATAACACAGCTGGTAGTGAAATACCCTTAGTTTTACTATGCTGAAATACACGAAGTTGTGATCAACATACGTTTCATAGTGTAGTAACATCTGTCGTATGTGTGTAAAAATAATTCCAAAGGAGGTTACTTTGAAGCCATATGTTTAAAAGAGAAGAAGAAAGAAAAACACATTCAGGACTGAAAAAGAACGTAATTTAACATCTAATCATGTATTACATTCATAATCATAGTTCTTTCAAATTAAAAATGACTGGCAAGAGTTTTCTTTACTATGTTAATGTTTTATTTTTTTGTCTTGAGAACAAACTTTGAAATAGGGTTCAAATAAGTGCAGGCTGCAGCAAATTCTGAATGTTTTTGTTTGTTTTGAATGAACCCAGTGAGAGAGGAACAATTGAAAGGTGTAATGTAAACAAAAAAAGTACAGACAAAAAGAATGTCTGTCCAAACCATCCACAAATATTAAAATCAACCAAAAGTAGTAATAATAAGTGGTAATGACCACAATCTTTTGGATTTAATGATAAATGTAATTTTTATTAAGAGGATGAGCGTCGTGTACAGACATTATGCACGAAGCAGGCTTGGACAGAAATGAAGAGGACATATATTTGACACAAGGCATTTTCTAGTTCAGGATTCATAATTATTTAATTAGGAAAATAAACCCAAAGTTCCTGTTTTCTCCGATACAGATAATAATCAGATTAGTTAATTCAATTACATGTTCTTGTGTGTTTTTAATCCAGTCATTGCTGGAGCTGGGCAGCCCAGTGGTTACAGTGTCAGTGTGTATACATATCTGTTTCTGATGTGACCTTGAGCGACGCACTGAACCCTGGCTGCACCTGAGGCGTCGCTCCTGCTGGCCTTGTCCTCTGACCCTCACAGTGTGTGTGGAAGTGCCCCTGACGGATATATTAGAGTTTCTAATTACACTGGATATAAAAAAAAGTGTTCGAAATTCCTCCACCAACAACTGTATCACCTTAAAATGATTTCCGCCTTGGCTTCAGCCCCCAACTGCTCTGCGCACCCAACAGAGGTGAGCTACTCGGGCTTATCAGGTGAACACATCTGTTGTACACATTGTTTTCATTTTTAGCACTTTGCGGCTTCCCAAATTTAACTTGTCAAGTGCGTTGTGAGGCTGGTCTTTATGGAAAATCCACACCTGCAGTCACCCTTGGCCCTTTTTCCTTCTCGTTAATGCTCGGACCCTACAGTCTTTGTATCAGCCCAATGTGTGCCAAAAATATAACCGTTTTATTTTATTTTTTCCTCCAATCATTTTCATTTCTTTACAGCCATTACACTTGAATTGCATTCTCAAGAAATCACACAACAATTTGCCATAGATAATAACGCCTCTTTCACTGCTTTCGGTTGCATACAAAGGTGGTCATTTTTGTGCTTTGAATTAGCTCGACTTTAAGGTCGTTACTCGATTTGATTAGAAACGTGTTTGCATTTCCCTTTTCTGTGGTGTGAATGGTGCTCAGTGGCAGCGCTAAGTAGTTTTGCCTTGTTATAGCCTTCATTATAGGCATTTTGCAGTGAATTTAAGTCTTTATTTTTTTCCCCCTCACACCCAGTCAGTTGCTTTTAATAACATGTACTGTGTGTGAATTACACTTTCAATCATTCAAAAAGGGGAGAGCTAATTTAATTCATCACGAATTAAGACACAGCAGCATGATTCATGTTTGTTTTGGCACGAGCCATTGTTACCACATTGTAACCGTCTTTGGAAAGACTGTGAGCAAACGATCTGCACCGAGATAATGTCTGTAATAAATACTGTACATTTTAATAAGATAATAAATACTGATTTAAAAACAAAATCGTTGTATAATCCTCTCATGTCTTCCCCGGGGTCACACTGTGGTGCAGTGGCTTACATTGTTGCATTGCAGCAAGACGTTAAACGTTAAACGTTAAACACTGTGTGGAATTTGCATGTTCTCCCCATGTGTGCATGGGTTCTCTCTGCTTCCTCCCACAGCCCAGAAACATGCAGACTGGGGATTAGGTTGACTGGACACTTTAAATTGACCGTAAGTGTGAAAGTGAGAGCGAATGTTGGCCCTGCAACAGTCTGGCGACTTGTCCAAGTGTGTACCCCGCCTTTTAGCCTCCATCAGCTGGAATTAGCCCCAGTTCCCCCCCACAGTCCTTCTGTGGAGGATAAAACAGTAGACAAGGAATGGATGAATGACGTCTTCCCCCCTCCACCATGTTAATCAGCCCGTTTCCTTGGCCTGGCCTGCTTGACTTGTGATGCTACCTGTCATTAAGTCCAACCAGAAATACAGGTTTGAGATGAGCCACACAGGCTTAGTAGCTCTGCCGGTTGCCCATTATACTTTTTTGTATAGCTATCTATTACTTACAATCACAAAGAAAACACATAATAATAAAGTAATAATGTGGTTTTATGCCAGTGATAATACTCAGACTCAAGGCTGTTTTGTCGAAACTGACAGTTGAAAATAGTTCTACAACTTGAACAAAGGGTTCTGTATCTTTTGCTTATGTTGGAGTTTTGTTTGTCTCCAGCTGATTTCTTTATTCACCAAACGTTTGTGGCCCATAAATCATAGTTTACTGACCAATACAAGACAAACTGAACCTCACCTAATCTAAATCACACATATCATTTCATTTGAATGGCAATTGACCAGAGGTCTTTGAATTTAAGTTCAACTCTGCTGCAGCCAGCTCCATAAATTGCAGTAAATTAATAAAAAATTATATATATACCCCCCCATGTTTTATTGTGAATTGTAATTGTGTTCAGTGAAAGAATCATTTCATTTAGTAAAATATTGTATTTCAACATACAGCGTTTCCATAAGGATTTGACTGGTGCCTCAGCAGGCGTTGGATGTCTGGGAAGCAGCAGGAGGTGCACAGTGCAAGTCGGTAAAAAAATAAGAGTCTGAATTATCAATCTACCTACAAATTATCACGTTCCTGCTATTGAAGCTCAACTTGTGTGGGGTTTCCCCCCTCCCCCCCCCCACACACACACTTGTCTTTTTACTGCACCATATGGTAAAATTAAAGAGGAGACAAAGTACATACATTTTCCATGACAAGGACCATAAAAGGAGCATGTCAGGGCTCAAAGATTTAGCCCCATCACTTCATGTATACACTATATTTTGTTTAAAGTTTAAACACAGTGAAATGAACACCCAGTCATTGTGTCAGTGCCATCAAACAACGGGATCTTACACACTGACTAAGCCACAATCTGTGCTTTAGCTTTCTTATTTTGTTCCTCTTCCTGCTTCTCACAGACTCTGCCTGTAAGGTGCTTTTAGTGGACCTTGGTGACCAGGTTAGAGATGGATGTGTGGCCCTTGGGAGCTGCAGGCAGAGAGCAACACTGATCATGTCAGACAGGCTAGGGGAAGCTGTATAAGATCATCATCGCCCAGCAGTGGAGTGAATCGCCGCGGTGGCACTTTCACACAACCTCTGACCCCTGGGGTAACCTCTAAGGTCATGATCAAGGTCAGGGGTCAGAAAGGGCCTCTGATCAGCGAGACCGCAGGCCCCTCCCGCCTCCTCCTACTCTTTTTCTCTACGTTTTTTTTTATTTTTTCACTCCCTTTTCTCTTGCCCTCACCGTCTATCTGTTCCTCTATCGCTCACACTCTCCTTTACTGGCCAGGACCAATTGAGACATCTCATCCCGTGGGAGTGCAAAAAGGGAAGGCAAGAGAAAATCAATAGGGAAGATGAGTGAAGACCTAGGGGTCCCATCAAAAACTGAATGCTGCTCCCTGTGCTGGTATGATTCACACACACGCAGGAAAAACACACCATCACCTTTGAGATGCAGGAACGCAGCAGTGTTTGTCAAACTGCACAAAAACACATGTGGATCTACTTTGTGTTATGTGAGTCATCATTATTAAGCTGCAGTGTTGTGTTGACAATGTAACATTATTTGTACGATGTGTCCTTCACAAGCAAGACTATCAGACCTGAGTGAGACCCGGGCATTTGTGCAGGCCGTGGGCACGAAGCATTCATCCCAAACTGCTGAATGAGCCGTTTAGTGGACGCTTCTCTGTGTTTGACGTCGTACTCCATTTGGATTTGATCAGCTTAATCACCGATGTGTGAACTCATTTGACCGAGGTTTGAATGTAACAGACATGTGTTATGTTTAAACGTTATGCACTTAAGTGTGAAGCACAAATGGACAGTAAAAATGGGGAAAAAAGCAACCTCTCCTTGGATATTCAAGGTCTGCAACAGTTGATGACAAAGCTTGATGACCCAAGTTATTTTCCTACAAGAGAGAAGAAGAAGGATGAAGGGAGCGTAAATGCCAAGCTTTTGTGTATCTCACTGGCTGTAATTTCAGCTGAACAAAATGTCACCACATAAACAATCAATCCAGCTTTAATTACAGCAAACTTTCAGCAGGTTTCTGCGTGCTTTTAGTGCAGCGTGTGATTAAAATAATCAAAACTCAGAAGCGGAAAAGAAGATAAACACGGCTAATTCCCGCGTGTCGTCTGTTGACCTCATCCACCTCTGCTGTTTATGTCAATCCGCAGCATGTATCCATAACTCTTGAGTTGCTGTGTTTTTTCCTCAGGACGTTGACTGATCGGCTCAAAATAGCGCTGCTCAGATGAAAAGAGAGGATAAATAATGCAGAAAGAATAAAAATGATAAAAAAAAAACCTCTTATGGGGATAACTAGTCACACACACATGCACGCACACCAACACACACACACACACACACACACACACACACAAGGAGATACTTCTTTTCTTCTCTTTTTTTCTCGACGGTGAAGAAAAGTGAATGGATGAAACAGGAAGGAGGAGGACCCAGTGGAGAGGACACACATGCTTCTTTGCTCCATCTCCTCCCACTGCTCGTCTGTCATTTTTCTCCCCCCCCTTTCTTTGCTCACATTCAGACTTCGTGACATACTCTGTGTCTGTGGGGGGAAATAATGTTGTCCCAGTCACAGTGTGTTTTTCCTGCCCACCAGGGCTCACACACACACACACACACACACACAGGATCTCCAACACTGTCGCCTCATCATTTTTTCATGACTTTCCATAAGAATTCATCCACACACTAACAACAAACTGGACAGCTGATCCCCGTACAGAGATAGTCGCCGTCTGAGGGCTAGATCACCCCCCCCCCCCCCCTCTTTTCCTTCCTGTATTTGTTGAGGTTAGATCATCAAATTAAAACTGAATCATTTATTAACATTAACATTAGTGGTTAGAGGGAATTGCAGCGCCGGGTCATATTCAATACATGAAACAGACAAACATTTTCTAAGCCTCCCAGCTGCATGCCTAATTTCCAGATGAAATGTTTATTCATGAGACAAATTAAACATGTATGTCTGGAGATGATTCATAACGTCCCCTTCACTCAACAGGAAGCTTTGTGCATGTGCATGGAGACACCTAGTGGTGAAGAACCCGCATAGCACTGAGGATGCATGGAGGATTGAGAGGCCCTGTTCATGTCACCGCCTTGTCAAAAAGTTGAAAAGGTCAACCAGTGAAAGTTGAGGAACTGTTCGCTACTTGCACTCACTGGCCAATTTATTAGGTACATGTATCGAGCTGCGTGTGAACATGAATATCCGTTCAGCCAATCACAGAGCAGCACCTCAACACATGTAGGTATGTGGACGCGGTCTGCTGAGGTTCAAACTGAGCATCAGAAAGCGGATTTCAGTGACTTTGAACGTGGCATAGTTGTTCATAGGTGCCAGACAGGCTGGGGCAGAAACGGCTGATCTACTGGGATTATCTTGCGTAACCATCTCTAGGATGGTCTGAAAAAGAGAAATGATCCAGTGAGCGGAAGTTTCCTGGGTGTAAATACCTTGTTGAGGTCAATCACTGAACACGCACGTCAAACCTTGAAGCACCAATGTCACTCTTGCTACTTTATTAGGTGTTAACTGTCCAATTTAAATTGAACTCAGACTCAAGTTTACTTCCAATTCTCCAAACCCCAAAGGCCCGTGAGTTCACCTCAGGCCTTCAGAGTTTTCTTTTGAACAAAACAAGAACGACAGTTTAGGAGCAAAGTAAAAACGGTGTCCTGTTTGAAATATTTTGTTTATTCAATCATTACGACTCCTCCCTTTACTAAGGTGTTTACTCAACCAAATAGTGCCTGGGTTTGGGAGGCAGCAGCAGGGCTCAACAAACGCCCTATTCACTGCAGACAGGATGTTGGTCCAACACTGCCACGTCAAAACGGATGAGCACACAGCAGCACAGCCAAAGTGTTTTACTCCGTTTCTGACCGAGAAGACAACAAGAAGTTACCCACACGTGCAGGACAGACTGGAGGCAACAATGCAGCCAGAGAAACGTGTTGGGGCAGTGGATTCTTCTTTGTCATTTTACCTGGTAATGTATCTGGTTACAACTTTCCAGGCCGGTCATGTAGGAGTGTCAGCAGGCTGCAATAACCTCTGGGACTGATGAATGGACACCAGCCCTGTGCCTCCTTCTGGACAAAAGGAAACTGCAGGGTAAAGGGCGTCTGTGTAAGCTGTGTGACTCATGGGAGAGAGCAGAAGTTGCAGTGGGAAACACATGGTGCTGCACACCTTTAAACCGGCTATTCCTGTGTGTGTGGCCACTGTGTTGTTTCTGTTGTTGCTGGGAGTTTGCCTTCTATACTTGCCGGAGCCGCTCACCTCACAGCCGCAGGTCGAGCACAGCAGCACGGTGACGCTCCTGGTTTGGAACCATCCCTTCACCAGACGCCAACAACTTCCCAATTGCTATGAGCGCTTTCAGATCAGCGGGTGCGCGCTCACTGACGACAGGCGCGCGTACCTGTGGGCTGACGCCGTCGTCGTCCACCACCGGGAGGTCGCTGTCGGCGCCGTAGAACTACCACAGGAACCGCGGCCACGTGCGCAAAAGTGGATATGGATGAACTACGAGTCTCCCTCTCATACGCCCCGACTGTGGCTTTTGGAAAGTGTGTTCAACCTCACAATGAGCTACAGGACAGACTCGGATGTTTTCCTGCCCTACGGTTACCTGATACCCCGCATCAGTGGAACCAAGGACGTCCACAGCCGCTCCACGCACCTGCTCCACAGACCGAAGCGCATCCTCCGGCCCCGCCTCTTGGCCTGGGTCGTCAGCAACATCTCCCAGTCGCACGCGCGCGTGGCCTTCTATTACCGGCTCCGCCGCTACATCAGCGTGGATGTGTTTGGGCGCGCGGGTCGGCCGGTACCGGAAGACAGCGGCGGCGAGAGCGTGGTCAAGCTGCTCGGTCGTTACCAGTTCTACCTGGCGCTGGAGAACTCGCAGCACACAGACTACATCACGGAGAAGCTGTGGAACGCGGTGCAGGCCGGTGCCGTCCCGGTGGTGCTGGGTCCGACCCGGAACAACTATGAGCGCTTCCTGCCCCCGGAGGCATTCATCCACGTGGACGACTTCCCAACAGTGCGTGGCCTCGCGCGGTACCTGCTGATGCTTAGGCGCAACCCGGTTCTCCTGAAGCGGCACCTGGACTGGAGGGGGCAGTAAGCCCTGCACCGGCCCGTCATGTGGGCTGAACAGTACTGTGCGGCCTGCAGGGCCACGAGGAGGACCAGAGGCGGGACCCACGAGGTCAGAGAACTGACAAACTGGTTTTTCTCGTGACCACAGCTGCAGAACCTGAGATTGCACAGGTTGTTATTATATAATATACAGTATAAGCACTCTCTGAGTGAGGAGAACATTGTTGTTTTCCACAATTGCACAACAATCCAAAGCCATATGAAGGGCCTTTAAACAAGGTCACAGAAACAACATGGATCATCACCTGCAGGAAGAAGAACGGCTGATTCTATAGCTTCACCTTTTATAATAAATACAATTTTATAACACTGTATTATACTGAACATGACTTGTGTTTTAGACTTTCCACACCCAAAAGTCTCACCTAATTCTATCTCAGTTATCATTTGGATCAGGTTTCTCATGAAATGAATAAACAAAAGGGGAAATAAAATTTTCCACATGTCTTTCCACATTCCTCATTTTTCTTTTTTTCATAACTCCTAATCAACAATACCTTCAGAGGTCAAAGTCTTTATTTTCATTCTGAGACACTTGTAGGCTTTAGTTTCTCAAAGGATACAGTTCAGTTTTCACCTTTTTAAAACTTTTCCAGCACTTTCAAAATTCAAATTCAGCATCACACAACTTACAGTGCAAACTTCCTGAAAAATCATTTATAAAAGAAACTAGATAACTGTATCTCTCTCTGACCTTCTCCACCTCCTCCCGCTCCCTCAGATCCTCCTCCTCCTCCATCCACCTCACTGTGCCCTCCGCCTGCCTCAGCACCATGGGGAGCAGCACTTTCAGCCGCTCTGCTCCTCATCTCTGGAATTCACTCGCACCAGACATCAACAACTCTTGACTCTCTTCCCCTCTTCAAATCCACACTCTAAACCCACCTATAATTTCACTCCATTATCTGTTTACTGTGTCGTCCTGTTGTCTGTTTTCTTATTGTAGTTTGTCTTTGTAAAGTGTCGGAAATATAATGTATTATTATTATTGTTATTATTACAACAACAGTTTACCTCTGGTACAACATGTCAGAGAGCAAGACGGCCACAATAACCAATAATAACAAATCCTCCAGTTTTTAATTAAGCATGACAGTATATTCACACTGCTATGCTAATTTCTTATCTTTTCTTTTCTCTTGTTTTTATTATCCTCTATACTGTATATTATCGTAGCACAGCCTGTAGCAATAAGGCAGAAAAACCTGATGACGTGAGAAGAAAGGAGGTGACCGTGTGTGTGTGTGTGTGTGTGTGTGTGTGTGTGTGTGTGCCTCAGGAGTCATAGGAGTTGATAGACAACAGGAGCCGTGATGTGGATCATTTAAATTTACACCTCCGCTAGTGCCCAGACACAGAATTAACACTTAACACTGTCAAATGAAACATGTCCTGCAGGGACAGTGGCAGCAAATAATATTACGCCCCATAATGAGCTGATGCTGCGACAGCTGCTGGATCCACTGACGTCTGTCAGCGGTAATGCGCTCAGACAGCCTCCACAGCCACACTCCACAAATCTATAACAACATCACATTCATTCACGAGGGCTGAACGTGAAACATCAGACCATCCTGACTGTATCTGTAGGAGCAGCTGATCATCTGACCTCATGTCATTGTAATTCAAACAATGTCTTCAATCACTCATCCTCTACCGCTTTATCCTACACATGAGGGTTGCTGGCGCCAATCCCAGCTGACATAGGGGCGAGAGGCTAGGTGCACCCTGGACAGGTCACCAGTCCATCACAGGGACACAAACAAACAACCATTCACTCTCACACTCACACTTATGGTCAAGTCAGAGTGTCCAATTTGCCTAATCACCAAATCATCTGCATGTTTTTGGAGAAAACCAATGCCGTCAAATGATAAATAAAATGGAAAAACATGAGCACTTTGATCCGTCGCAGAATCTTTATACTGGATGTATTGCAGTAATGAGATTAGGATGTGTGTTTCAATAATAAAGCATGCCATGTCTCACTCATCCATAGGATTTATTTTCCCCACACAAAGCATGCAGCTTCTCGCATCATTCTTATCGGTTTATCGTCGTGTTTGATTTAAATTAAACACATTTGTCGCACGTGAACTGGGCTTCAAATGTGAACAAGTCTGTCACGTCAGTTACAGACAAACAAACCAGGATGGTCCTCACTATACTCAGCATTAGTCAGCAAAAGGGACAGAGAAATAAACACTTATAAGCTTATTAAGTCCTAATGAACACGGTACAACACGACATGCTCATCACGTACTGTAGAAATAAACATTAGCGGAATTAAAACTAAGACATTTTCGTGCAATAACATTTAAAAGAGAACCTGAGGGATTCTTTTGCTGCTCTGGGTTAAGTATTTCGCAGCCGTTAGTCACTGATACAAGGTTATTGTGTGTTTGATGTCTATAGTCAGTGTCAGTGTCAGACATTATGCACAACCTTATTCCATAACATGTTTGGAGAAAGTCACCGAACATGTTGCAAAAAAGGTTTAAGTGATTTTCTAATTCACATCCTATTTCCTCTCTTATACCTTCCAGAAGAAAAAAACCCCATCTGTGATCAGTGAGTCTTCATGTGTGCACTGCTGATACTCGACAAAGTCATTTCAGAAATGTCTGCAGCAAGGCTACGACTATAAATTTGAATAGTATTCCAAACATTTATATTTATTGTGTTGTTTAAGTGAATTTGGTCCGTTACTCATGCTGTGTTTTAGTTAAGGCTTTAGGTTTTTAAGTTTAATCTTAAGTTAATGGCGAATTCCAGCTTTTTCCAGTCAGGCCTGATGTTTACAAGTGTTAGTAAGTGAATGAATGGCACTTATGGAAGTTTTGGAATCAGTCCAGTAGATCATCATTCATTTAGGCAACAAAAGCACATTTATAAACACAGGGCCCCTGTTTGGAAAAAAGCTGGAATTTCCCTTTACGCTCCATTTATTGTTCTTATAAGAAAGTTATAATAGTTATAATATTATAATAACCGTTTTTTAAGGAAAAGCTGCATAGAAACAGACTTCTGAAAGGTTTCATCTGTATCTCAGTCATCATTGTGTCTTATGTGTGCTGCAGGAACAGTTGTTTTTGTCAGGAAGTGATCCAGAGGAAACTTCTCGCTCTCATCACCTTCAAGGTTTGTGACGCAGAAGGAGCGAGGAGTGAGCGTGTGGTTTTCTTCAGTCTGCACGGGCACTGCAGAGATTACTCTGTGGCTCGTGATGCCTCTCATGACAATTCATCACTCTGATAATAATGTATTAGTGTCATGTACTGCCAAAACATAAATCATTAACCAAAAGTTCCCCGGGATGTAGATAATGCATATTTCTGGTCAGTGAAATACAGGTCACGATGAATTTGAAGTCATAGACGTGGAAACGCTCATTTTTCTTCTGCGTATCTCTTCCGTGGGATGAAATATCACCTTGAGTCACAGGCCGACAAGTTTACAGAAGCTGAGGTGAGTTGTTGCCTGGCAACAAGGTGAAATATTGGATGTATTAATATGAGATAGAGATTCAAAGGTACCGATGGTGGTGATACCATTGAACAAGCTGAAGGTGAGCTTTGATGAATCCCCAGCATCTTGGGCAATTTAATTTGATTTAAACCCCTTAACTATGAGCTACGGCTTATTACAAAGATCATTCTCAGCTCTTTTTCAGGCCCCCTCTTCAGCAACAGCACCATTCATAACCTACATGGCCCCTGGCTAGAGACACAGTAATCTCATTTGCACAGCAACAGATGTTTCTCTTAAAAACATCCGTTGACTGGGGAGCGAAAAAAGTCTGCCTCTCATTCTCTCAAGGGATCAAAGAGACCAGTCTAATCACTATGAAATCTGTCGCGTTCGCACTGGTTTGAGGAGACATATTGACTTACAGTAGGTCTCGCTGTGTCGTGAAACGTAAACACAGTCCTCCTGCCGCAGTCTGCACATATTTTACAAGGAATCTTTCATGTTTCGGTACATCAAAAAGGCTGCGGAGGGGAGGTTGCATATGAAACAACAAAACCCCTACACAAATAAACAGCACAGGGTTCCCATGGCAGCGTTGTGCAGTAATCTGACGGCTGGTTTCCCATGGCTGTGTCTCCTTGCCCCACAGACCTCCACTCTGTCTCACTGATGGTTCCTGTGATTGCAATCATCCATCTTACTGTCAAAGGCAAAAAAAGGGCAAGAAAGGGGAAATCAGACACACCATCTCTCTCTCTCTCTCCCTTGTGTCCAGCAAACAAGCCACCCCACTGTGAGCAGAGCGAACACTCGGACAACAGTCTCTCTCTGTGTGTGTGTGTGTGTGTGTGTGTGCCCATGCTTGTATGATCTACAGAGAGTGAACATGTGTGGGTGTGCATCTCTGGCTGTCTGTGCGTGTCCATTATGCTGCATGATCAGTCACTGGAGTGTACGCAAGGGAGCCATGGACATGTCTGATCTTGCAGCTGATCAAAAACTCCAGAGATTTGTTCCCTTGTGGTTGTGCAGAAGCGGGCCTCATATCAACACGTCTCTGTTCAGCAGACAGGAAAAACACGGGGAGAGAGAGAGAGACAGACAGGGGAGGAGGGGAGGGAGGAGACAGACAGAAACAGGCAGGCATAGCATAGATGAAAGGATGCATAAAGAGGCCAGAGTGGGATATATGACAATGATACATAACTGCACTTATCTCAATGTTCTGATCAGATAATTGAATGGCAAAAAAAAAGCAGTTCTGTTTTTGTCTGTAGATATAATAGCGGGCACACGATCCCTCTCTGTGCAGGCCTGACAGCTCTCCTTGTCAGAGAAGCTATGAATGTTAAAAAAATAATAATAATCCTTTACCTTTACAAGTGAAACAAACGTTTCCCATGTAACTGCAATAAAAAAAAGGGTGTTAGATCACGCACAGAGACGACTCACTGAACAAGATACGGAGGATGATGATGGTGAGGAGGAGGAAGAGGTGCAGAGAAACTTCAGTCTCCTCCTGCTGTGAAGGTGTGCTCACACAGGAGGTGTGAATGTAATTACACGCAATTAAGTCGCGTCTCGAAAATGAATCCCTTTTGTTTCTGTGACTTTAGTGTTACTGTGACAATCGACACGGATAAATATACAGTACAATGTTTTACAAATGGCCTGCTACACATAACAAATGACATTTACAAAGTAAATAAAAATACAATGAAATGTGTTCAATTTGAATAACTTGCTTGTTTGTCTTAACATCAGTAAAGTGAGTGGCTGTGTCAAAATATGACTTTTATATTCACTTGTTTTATTTTGTGTATATTATTGTCATTTGTTTTGTGATTATGATGATTGCTTTATATAAAGGGGCAGAGTAAATGAGATTCTTCTTCTTTCTGCTCCTTTTCACCTTTTCACTCAAGACTTTTTCTTTCTTTCTGTATTTGTGAATGAAATGAAATAAATAAACTTAACTAAACCAAACAACAAAACAGCATACATCAGAAGACCCTACCATGATATAGACCAACTGACACACTAAATTGCTCTAAATGGTGATTATTTTTAATAGTATTTATCATTCCATTTCAAAACAAACACTTTTATTTTGAAACTCTGTGAAATATTATCACCAATATCATTTTTGCAATAATCATATTAAAATATTATATCAGTTTGAGCTTTTTTATTTTTCAATTGACAGACCCTCTATTGACCAGACTAGATGTTCAGTGCCCCCCCCCCCCAAGTCATTTCAGTATGAGACTCCTGCTCTAAATTGTCCATGGGAATGTGAGAATGTGTCTCTGTGTGTCCCTGTGATGGACTGACACATGTCCAGGGTGTACCCCGCCTTTCACCCTATGTCAGCTGGGATTGGCACCAGCGACCCCCCTGCGACCATCACTTGGAGGATAATATAGATGAAATGGAAACTGTGGAAATGCAAAGATGTACATCATATACATCAGAGGCTGACGTACTATGTTGCTCATGAGCACAAAATGAATGACCCTTTGTTTTTCCGCCAACAAACTAAGCCATCACACTCCTTCCTGGCTGTAACTTCAAAGGCAAGTGAACACAATTTAACTCTTGACAAGAACGTGTATAATAAATAGTGAATAGTTCCTTTAACATAAGGACCCTGTGATGCAGAAAACAAATATTGTATCAGCCGTAGGCACATTCAGAGACCAACAGGCGCTGTCTCTCTGACTTATTACACAATAACCTTATCAGTGGGGAAAGAAATCTCAGTGGCATTTTATGAAGCAGTCAATGTAATCCTGTCAGTTTTAATATTCCACCAGCCATTTCACATGAAGGTTTACT
This sequence comes from Solea solea, assembly GCF_958295425.1. Classification (NCBI taxonomy): domain Eukaryota; kingdom Metazoa; phylum Chordata; class Actinopteri; order Pleuronectiformes; family Soleidae; genus Solea; species Solea solea. The sequence goes on along the minus strand of NC_081140.1, from coordinate 16,219,354 downwards.
GGAGCCAAGCAGGTTCTCCGATTCGCAGGCCAAAACTCAACTGTTTCAGCGTTTCTTCCCTTTGCTTTCCAGATGTGCTCTCTCTCGCTCTCTCTCTCTCCCTCCAGATGTGATTCACTTCACCTCACTTTACGTTCAACAGATCGTCTTGGCAGCCCGTCATGTCGTACCTCAGCTTTAACAAGGCGCGAGACAGAGAGAGACAGACAGACAAAGTGGAGAAGAAAAAAAAATGTATTTGACAAGCTAACAAAAGATGAACCTCAAGATTGTTCCAACAGTGTGTTTGACACTAAAAAGTACAGGTCCAGCTGCCAGGAGCAGTCTTTATTTTGAGGGACGGATAGTGCCAAAACACTCATCCCACTTACTGAGATTATATTTCATTGTACATCACCAGGTGGGGGCTGCGGCTGCAAGGGTTATAGAGACTGAGATCATGAAGCAACAGATGAAATGCTCAACATCTCATGTCTGCAAAGAACTCTTTTTTTTTTTTTTATACAAAAGTACTCATTTGTGATACAAAAAAAAAGATCAATTCAAACATTATGAACAAATAGGACATGTAATATGCAATATCTATTAGAAAAAAAATAAAGTCATGATGATTTTTTTTTTTTAAAGGGGAGCTTGTCTTTGTTTCTCCACCGGTGTCGGAGTGTGAGGAGTGATTAGGATTTGACGTTTGGTCTTCGTGGCAGAGAAAGACAGTGGGTCCAAAATGCTGCCAAAACCAGATCCCTCAGAGATGTCTGTTTAAAAACAAGAAAGACAAGAGAAACAGTCAGTGGTCAAAGTGCTTTTCCTCAGATTCTCCCGACAGGAAGAGTTTGACAATTTGAAAAACTACACTCCTGGTGCTCTGGTGTTGTGATACCACAGCGTAAGCACACAGCACATAAAGTATGAAGCTATAGAGTCAGAAGGTGATGAGTTTAGCACAAAACCATAAGACGTAGGAATCAGAAAAAGTAATATGATACAATTGTGATGTTTTTAGACGTCATGTTTGTCAATGAAATGTCCAAAGTAAACCTAAAGGCTAGTTTATTATAATTGCTGATAAATGACACTTGCTTTAAATAATAATACTAATAACACTAATAATACTAATAATAATGACAATAATAAGCTTTTCTGTTTTTATTCCTCACCATGAATGCCGATCATGTGCTCCAGGATCAGGACCCTCTCGGCCAGGATCTTCAGTGCCTCTCGTAGCTGCTGCACTGCCTCTCCCTGAACAGAACCATCGTGTTTATGCATAATCTTTCAAATGAGCTCCACAGGGACAAAAAAAATTAAATAAATAAAGATAAAGATAAAAATAAACAAACTTCACTTGTTTCTTACTTCATTCATGCCTGCTCCTGGCTCTCCCTTTGGACCTGGTGCTCCCTGAGAAACACAGTACAATAATCAAACATCTCTGTGATGTTCATGTGTTTCTGGGGTTAGGGTTAGGTTATAAGTAAGTACATTTTATTTATATAGCACCTTTCACGGATATAAATTAGCAACGCGCTTAATAATAAAAATAGAATAAAATAACACGAACAACCAAAATACAGAACAGTAATACGACACGTAAAACAGACCCTTGTTAAAGTAAAAGCTTGTTTTAAAAGCCAGGTTCAGATCAGCAATTTATGAAGGAGTGTGACCATTTAAAGCTCTAAAAGTAGTAACCAGGACTTTAAAACATATTCTAAAATGAAGTGGTAGCCAGTGAAGGGACGAGAGTGTGAGTTAAAAGTTCTGTATATGCAAGTAGTGTTTGTGGTCATGGTTAAATACATGATATGTCACATTTCTGCATTAAAACATCTAAAAATGACCGGACTAATGTTATATACTTTGCTGAGTAGTGTGCTTACATGAGTCAAAACAGTTGCAACACTTTAAATCTAACCCTGTATTTCAATTTAAGGTAATAGACATTTTGTAAACATCCTTTTGGTTGTCTTTACAGAGAGTAAGTCTCAGCAAAGTCACTGTAAATCACAGTAAAAGGTGACGACACAACAACATACTTACAGGAAGGCCCTGCTCGCCTGACGCACCTCGAAGTCCCTTTAAAATAAAAAGAGCAGAGGAATATCAATGGACTCCTGCTCACACACACACACACATCTCACCAGCTTGTCTTCTTCGTCTTCAGTGCTAATCTGTCTCTTCACTAGATCTCCAATCTAAACTCATGCTAGTCGAGGAAGAGGATCAGGTTTAAAGGCAGAGGCCCACTAGAGAGTCACTTGAAATGGCCGCTCTGATTAGTGAGGCCTGGCCTTGGACGAGGGAGAGAGAGGAGGATTAGTCACAGCTTGGAGAGAGACTCTTTGAAGAGCAGCCTGCTCACCTTTAATGTGTTTAAGGTTGCATGACAACAAGGGCAATTTACAAAACATGGAACAAAAAAAGGCATTTGATAGTTGAACAGAATCATCAGGATGTGCAGTCTGTCTGCTAATACACTGACGATGATGGTTTCTGGCCTTACCCTTTCTCCTGGATCTCCTTTAGGCCCAAGATACCCAGACGCTCCTTGGAGGCCTTCCTTACCCTAATGTCAGACACACAGGATAACAGAAAGAGATGTAACTGTGCTGGAGACACATTCATTATTTTTATTGATCAGGAGACAGCTCTCAGTAACAGATACTCACATCTTGTCCCGGCAGGCCTGGTATCCCTGCAGGTCCTTGTGGTCCTGCAGATCAAATGGTGCCATTCACAAAAAAACATCAAATTTATCTCAATAAATGGATCTCGGTTTAATTCAGTGAAGTGATTTATATTGTAAAAAAGAGAGATTACAAAATAAATTCTTGATCTACAATCTTAGAGGTGGATGTGGTTTAGTAGGTGAAGTGGTCTTTCAGTGATCAGAAGGTTCCTGGTTTGATCTTGATGCCGTGTTATTGGTGTGCAGTCCATTCATATTTGTTAAAAAACATGACATGTATACTTTTCTTATTTCACATCCTCCTGTAAACTAGCATGACATGTGTTCTATGTGTAGAGATGTTTTCTATCTCTGACCAGGTTTAAAAGAAAGAAAAAAAACATCCAACACAGATGTGTCAGTGTTAGACCGAGGTCATGAGATTCTGAGTTATCTTCTTTTAACCATTGAGACAAATCTTATATCCATACCTTGGGGTCCAGTGGGACCTGTTGGACCAGGTGGACCCACTGTAATCTGAGGATTAGGGAGAGCTGGATGAGCAGGGATCTCCTCTGAGGGGGGGAAACGATAAAACATTAAAACAGAAAGTTTGATTTAACCTCACTGTTATTTTGAGGCCCTGCTTGTTCAACTATCTGAAAGCACTTATATACCTGAGCTAGGTTTGTCTATAATTACTCAAATTTTTGTTTGCGTTGACTTCAATGAAGACACAGTAGGATCAAAATGCACCTGTGTTTGCACTGTTTTAAAGGCTGAAAATATATCTGGTGCTCCAGTTCTCATACTTTATGCAGAAGTTTGATCTAAACTTTGTACCAAATGTTACAAAAACTGTGATAAGCAGCCCTGATACCAGAGGGTCCATGAGAATTTTGAATTCCTTGTCCTTCCTAATAACATTGTCCCCAGCTTCCTAATAAATATCTTAAAAGTTGAAATACTATTGTTTAGATTTAACAACACTATGCATTTACTGAGATTATTTACCAGGCTGCAACACAGCTAATCCCAATGTCTCCACTGCCAAAGCTCCAGCTTGTCCTCTAAAAGCGCTGTTCTACATACAGTAGGTGTCATTTAATTTCAGCATGAGTTTGTGATAAATGAGTAAGAATTAACGATCTTAAATCTCTACTTAAGTAAATACAACTGAATATCATGTCAAATAAAAGATAGATAAATCTTTGAGATACTCACTGAATTGAGTTTTTAAGTCAGATTCATTCTGATTTTGAGTGATCACTTGAATTTCTAACTTTAATCTATAACTTGATGCAGACACAAACAAATGATTTATCCACAAACAAAACATTGGGAACAGCATGAAAGAAACAGACTCTGTGACTCCACATTAGCCTGCAGTTACAGACACATCTGTGCCATGTCTATAAAATGCTTTATTAGATCTCCAAAAAGCCTTATAAATTGTAGTTTGTTGGATACAAATCTTTTTTCTCAGACTATCAGAAGAGTTGAGACATCCAGGGTCAACACTCAGACTGCACCACTTTCATCGGCAGTCAGCAGTAGGACTAAATCTGCTGTGACAAGTGATGGACAGGAACAGCTGTTCTGTCTGAAGGAGGTCCGGTTTAATGGAGCAGTAAATGCTCGGATAAAAACATGAATGAAGTGGAAGTTGTGCTTTGTTCTCAGCGTGTAAGATATTTTAAAATATGCTTGTAAGTATAATTTGTTTGAGATCATGCCACACTTCCACTTCCTTTCCACTTTACCATATGCTCAGGGTCAGTCTTTCACTCAGCTGAGAGGGGGGGCTGTTACAATATGGCTCCAGTCCACAGACAGGGTCTAGAAAGAGCACATTTCTATCTGGAACTAATTTTCTAATGTTTCAGTCTCCCCGAGTCTGGCTGCTTCCCCAAGAAACTCCACATGAGTGGCAGACTATGTCCTCCCTCGTAGCCAACCAAGCTTTTGGCTGCGAGCCACCGCCTGTTTCCCAAAACCCAGACTGTTGTGCTGACAGCTAACAAATTAGGTCTGATTTACAGCCAGTTGGCCCCCCTCGGCTTACACAGTCCCACAGACCCAAATCTACATAGTTCCAGACCCGCAGACACAGTTCTGGGCTCAGAAAGACAGAGCCAGCCAAACACCTAATCAGAGCCAGAAGCCTTTGTGAGGTAATGATTACAGCATGGACTTATACTGCCTCCCTGTGGTAAAACCAAGGGCTTAAAGTAACCCTTGTGCACAGACTGGTAACACTGACACAGGTGTTACCAGTCAAAGTATTTTTTTTGTTAACCATTTTCTTTTTTTCTGTCCATTTTGTCAATATAACAACATCACGTGTATTTCTGTGTACTCGTGCGACATGACATCCATCCTTTTGTTCTCTGCAGTATTAGAGCAGAGAAAGAAGTGAGCTGTGTTAAATTGGATACGATGAATGAAAAATACCTTTACATGTTTCCCTAACTGATTCAGTCCCTGAGCTATTCCTGAGATTTATACGCTGGTATTTAGCGACGTTGTTGGTGGTAGTGTTAAATGAGGTTGCAGTAAACAGTGGCACAGCGGCAGCAAAACACACGGAAAGAATTAAAATAAACCTAAGCCAGACGTCCTTCCTCCAAAAACAATACTCTCGCCGTTAAGTCAGCCACTTAAAGCAAAAGACCCTTATTTCTCATTTAAACATCAGCTACTATATGCTTTATTCTCTGTGCTTCCACCTGCACCACCTTAAAATAACTGTAACATACATGCATGCATGAGGCATGTGAGTGTCTGAAGTGAAGAAACTCATGATTTGTCGGGGGAAGAACTGTAAGAATGAACCTGTGGTTCTGGCATTAATTTAAACTGTATGGAAACTGAATGCTTGAAGCATTTTTTTTTGGGCCAGAAATGAATCATGTGTGTACGATCTGTTTCTCATTTCAGTTCATCTAGGACAATTTAGTCTTGATTTGACGGATTCAATTTGAAGTGGAATAGTCTGCACACCTTCGTTGTGGACTTGAAAGACATCACCCCGTAGTCGTAGAGGAAAGGAGCTGCTCAGCCCTGGAGGACCCGGTGGACCAGGAGGGCCAGGGAGACCTATTTCTCCAGGTGAACCTCTGTCCCCCTTTGGTCCTGAGCACCATTGAAGACAAAAAGAGAAAAACAATCAATTAGTGGCATTAAGCAGTTGTAGATCTAAAAGAGATTCATTGTCTGATGATGGCGTTTTACCGATGGGTCCAGGAACGCCTGGTTTTCCACTCGGACCCACGGGTCCTGCAGAACCAGGAAGTCCTGGAGTTCCAATGGGCCCTGGAGGCCCTATACCTCCTGGTATGCCAAAAAAGAAGAGACAGTCACAACCAAATGTATAATTAATAATAGTAATAAAAGTACCACCAGGTCTGAAGTTGAGATATACTGTAGATAAAGAAAACCATCATTTTTTTTACTTTTTCATTGATTCATTTTCTTATGTTCAGGACTTAAATAGTAAGAAGATAAGATGCAAGAAGGCTTGCTTTTCCAAACAAGAAAGTGCAGTATCTATCTCCTTATGTTGAGTATAATCAGAATACACAACATACAGAACATGTTTGGTTCCACTGTAATCTGACTCTAAGGTTATGACCTAAATTATGTGGGTCATTCAAACATGCAACAAGTTTCAATTTCAATTTACTGGAGGAATGTTTTCTTAATTAATCAGTTAATTGTTTCAGAGATAAAAAGTCGGAGAATAATACGTCTCCAAAAGCCTATGGTCCTGTCTACAGTCAAATGTTTGTTATTTCTAATAAGCAGAAAGATACATTCTCTTAAATTAAAGGTGTTATTATGTTATTGATCTGCATTTACTAGTGATTAAGTGCGATACAAACTTTTTTTCAGTATAACCATAACACATTAGAAAGCACATTTTTGGTGACGTGTTGGTACCTGGTGGAAGGTGTGACGGTGGTCCAACTGGGGTGGGTTTAGGTGCGTCCACCTCATTGTCAGTTGAACCTGCTGGTAAACTGTTGACTGTGGGCATGGAGGAACGTCCCTCTTCTAAAAGCCTGATCTGGAAGAACAACAGGTTTCAGACACGTCTGCACTCAGTTAACGGTAGATAATGCGGCATTTTCTGAAAAATCAAAACAAGTGTAGCTTATTCCAACAGTAAACCCTGCCAGTCATCCTTAATGAGCCACTAGAAGTGTGTCGTGGTGTTTCCATCTGCAGAGATGCCGACCTCTGGCGTTTACTGTTTTCTCTTTGGTTTGTTCTGGGGGCCAACGTTTGAGCTGAGCAGATACTAAAATGTGATGTCGACAGACTGCCAGCCACTAATTGGTCAGAGAGTGCGACATCTGACTCAAGAATCAAACCAAACAATGCCGAACTGCAGATCAGTTAAAAAGACTTAAAAATCAAATGTAACTGTCCTACAATAGTATAGTTTGAGTTTGGAAACTACTGATACTAACTGTAGAGAGATGGTTGACTTGGCTGCATTTACAAACACCAGCCCATAACTAATTCATACTCTCAATCAAGTCACGTTCATGACAATGGCATGTCGTCAGTCTTCTCACAGGGGAATCCTCCTTACCTTTGATTCAATTGCATATATTCTGCTGTTCATGTCAGTGAAGCTGGTACAATTCATACACTCTGTAAGAAAAGAAGCAGACAAGGATGTGTTTAGTCTCCACATTACAGCAGCAGGCATACATGTCGCTGCTTACTCTCCGTCTTTTCCTCACATTTGGCGCCCCTTACATTTCTGTTGTTTTGTTTTTTTTCCTGGCACCGTCAGGAATACCTGTCTCACACTGACACTGAGCAGGTCAAGCCAAGAAACACAAGAACAATACTCATCAAACCAGCCCCAAGAATTTGTTAGGAATCTCTTCTACAGCAAATCATGTCACATACTCGCAGTATAAATATTATTGCACCTATCATCTAGCTCTCTCTCTCACTCACACACACACACACACACACACACACACACACACACACACACACACACACACACACACACACACACACACACACACACACACACACACACACACACACACACACACCTGTTTGTCTCTTGACCTCCTGACTCAGCACGTTTTCTGTCTGTCATCCTCTCACAGTGATGACCTACTATACAACGTGCAGTATTACCCACACCCACAGTTTAACCAAGATAACCACGTGTAGCACAAGGAAACGTGGATAAACAAACACATTCTGGTTTTCATAAACTCAGAGCACATTATCACCTTGAAATGTCATCATTTACATTATCGGAACTGGTTTTTTGTCGACATAAGGCAGAAAAGTCCCCATAATGTGACCGTGTAAATAGATTTAGGTCCCCACAGTGTAAGTAATACCTGGGACACACATACAGAGTAACATTTCCAAAGGTCAACAATTTACAGTTTAATTTAAATCATGACAATTACCGTACTTGGTTGATAAAAATGTGGTTCTACAGTACCTGGGGGGATTCCTTTTATTGACAAGTAGTTTGATGATTATTGCATCAAGATATTTTTTAAATATTTAATGAAATGTGAAAAAGGGGCCTTTGCCTTACGGGGCACCATCCACATCATTTAATATTTAAGTAGAAAAATCATTTGAGGATGGATTCCACAGATCGTGTTGGTTTTGGTCTTTTTCCTTCTTATTCTTTCCCCAGATTCCCTCATTGTATTTATATGACGGTTTACATTTCTTGTTTGCAACCAAGTTTTCTTGTTATTTTCAGTCTGTTTTGCAAACTTTGGTCAATTCGTTCAGAAATTATACCATTCTAGCGACCACTGAACCGCAGATACCTGATGCCATGCTGTGCAGCAATTGTGGGTTGTTTTTACATGAACTGTAACCCAAAATCCAAGAAAGAATAGCACAGCTACATACAAAAGCACTGTATTTGTTCTAAATCTGAGCCTCCCTCTGGTCAATGGTTCATATGAACTGTGGAATGTCAGCTGTCCGTCCCTCCAATGGGACCCACCCACTTTGTGGTCATAGCGGGGACACATAGAATGAGGAACAACTGGTGCTCATAAATAACTAACTAGCAACAAAATAACCCAAACAGCTCTGGTTTGCTAAAATCATCGCACCCAACCGCGACACAGGTCACTAACAGCAGCCGCTGAGGTTTCTGTCTCACTGAAATAGGACAACAAGGAAGTCTGTGCCATGTCTATGTGTCTGTAATCATTACCATCACGTCTCGTGGTGTATCAGACTATGTGGGTGTGGTTTCTGGGTGCCCTGTTTCAACATCTACAGTCTCGTCCTGGAGTGTAGCCACAAACGGAAACAACAATCAACAGTTCAACCAAAACCACATACCTTGGGATTCGTCAACCCAAATACTGAGGCCTGTTCAACCACCAAGATCAAAATGACCCCACACGACCTGCTTATTGTGCCTGACTGCACTGAGGTTTCTTCAGTGACTGCGACATGGACATCAAATCCACTCACAACACAACAGCATGACTGCGGGCGATCACAGGCTCTGCTCGGCGACAGAGCCGCTGAGTTGATACGCCTTCATCTTCTCCACAATTATTTATCACGGGCCACAGAGGAAGTCTCCACCCTCTGCCACTGTTATATACACAACACCAATCTGTGTTACTGTGTGATGTTTTTCAGCTAAATTAGTGTTGTGACTCAGCAGGTGCCACTGACAGCTCAAGACCTGAAATAAGAAATTGAGACTATTATCTATTTCAAGAAAACATAAATCAAGTGAGAAGTAGGCTCAATTTCCCATAGACTTTCATTCAAATTGGTTGCAATTTTCAGTGTCTATTTTCATATACAGTCTGATTCTTTCCCATGAGCTGAGCACAGTCCAAGAAAAATAACCATGTCTTATGTTGCCATGGTGTAATTATGAATCCAAATAGACTCCATAACACATTTAATTTGAGTGTTTGATGAATGAATGAATGAATGAATGAATGAATGTGGAAGGTCATTTAAAACATGGTGTCATCAGAAAGTGTGGAATGGAAGAAAACAAAGCTTCTCTCAGGCACACAAATGATCATTTTGTACCTCTAGTGGTGAGTGACAAAAGCATTACTATTAGTGTCTGACATTTTTATTTACTGCTTACCAGTAACTTGGAAATAATGAGCGTCTGTTTCACATGGAGCAGTCGTTAATTTGGGATTTTGGACACAGCCTTATTTGGTTTTTCATTCAACATTTCAAGAAGCCACAGAAAGTTGGACCTCAGGGAGACTAGCAGCCACTTTGTGGCAGCTAATGAGGATTCTAATAAAGAACAAAGCGAGCTGCCTTGTAGCAGCTTTTCTGTGAGTTAGTTGACGTGGAGAAATTAGCATATCGGTCTTGTCTGTTGGATTTCTGCACCTTGTGCCAAAAGAGGAAGCTTCTTTGGCTCAATACTTCACTCTTAAACAGGTCCAGTCTTCGGCTCTTGTCCAAGTACAGCTAGAAATAAGCCAGTCATAATTGAATATGCAATAAACACACACCACCATCCAGCATAATTGTGAACCAGAGCAAAAAAACAGCATCTCATTTTTTTCTATAGGTGGCGGGGGGGACTTTCTGTTTCTACAGTTGGAATTTAATTATGCTGGGTTAGAAAACCAAACCTCTGCAGTGCTTGAGCTGATGTTTAGAACGAGACCACAGTTATGGAGTCTATTTGGATTCATAATTACACCATGGCAACATAAGACATGGTTATTTTTCTTGGACTGTGCTCAGCTCATGGGAAAGAATCAGAATAATGTTGTCTTTAGTGGGAAGCAAACTAAACATCAAAGAACAGTGCAGCTTTTCTGCTTCAAAGTGGAGAACATATGTGCATTTATCTTTGAGGGGCTATTTCAAATATTCACACAATAAAACTCCTCTCATCTTCATAAAAGGTTGCTAAAAATAACACAAAGGAGGCGAGTAAAAGAAATTTGATTCACAGATGTGCATGAAATGCAATTAATTAAACTATCACTTTGATGGGTGCTGTGTCAAGTGATTATATGACAATGTGGCACAGAAGCACTGCTGTTTGTCTCAACTGCGCAATGAAAACCGACAGACGGGAGAAGACATGGAGAGGTTTGATCAGACTCTACCTCCAGGCAAAGTTTTGAGTATTAAAAAAAGATAAGAAACTCTTGGTAGACACGTTTTCATTTCAGCATCAGAAGAGCCAAAACAATAAGCATGTGTCATCGCGGCAAACTATAAAAGCGCCGACCTGTTTAATGAATCATTCCTGCCATCACTGTGTGATCTACAAGACAACACAGGATGCTTTGGCAAGACTGTGCGTCAGTCTGCGGTTACACTTCTGACAACAGACCTGGAGGAAGACAAAAGAAATCACCTGCATGTGTGCATGTGTGTGCCTGTATTTGTTGCCTCTTTAGGACCTATTCTGGTATAAACACTGACCTTGTCAGGACCAGTGGTCATCATCATGAAGACAAAAGTGTGGATAGAACCTAATTTCTGAGGAACTGACAGAACCTGTGTGCATGTGAGAGCCTGTGTGTAAAAGGGAGGGAGGGGGAGAGAGAGAGAGAGTTATTTTGATCATTTTGGTCACTAAATATTTGCTCTGTCTGTCTGGGGAAAAAACTATGTATTGATACATCTTCTTGGACCAGCTGGAGTCACTGTCACATCTCCAAGATACACAGACACAACTTGCCAGTTTGTGTATGTCTGTGGGTGCGTGTGTGCGTGTGCGTGTGTGTGTGTGTGTGTTCGTTCCTTCTTGTATTTGTAGCTTTGAGAGGACAAAAAACAAACAGGGAGTGGGGACATTTTGGCTGGTCCTCACATCTTTAAAGGACCTTTTGTAGGTTTAGGTTAGATATTGTGTTAGTTCAAGGAATGCATTATATCTATGAGGGTGCTCACTACAAATGTTGTGCAAACAAGTGTGTGTGTGTGTGCCTGCATATGGCAGTCCCCCTGTGGAAGCTGGCTGCATCCCAACAGCCTGTTGTCTGTCAGCCCGAGTCAGCTATTGCTGGCATGAAGAACAGCTGGCACTGGACAGACATGCACAACACACACACACACGTTTGCGCAGCATTCGTAGTGAAGACATTCATAGAAATAAGACATTCCCTAGCCCCAATTTCTAACACCACCCCTGAAACCAAGTCTAAGCCCTTTTAAGGGGTGACAGAATGTGTGGACCAGCCAAAATGTCCTCACTTTCCCAAAATGTCCTCACTCCCTATGGTTTGTAAGTTTTTTTTGGTCTTCACAAAGATACACATACAAGAACACACACACACACAATGTCACAAACTCTGTTGCTCACTAAATCACACACCCACTTTGACTGCGGTGGCTGGTGGAGGATAGTGAACAAAACATGTTTTGAAAACCAAGATGTCCACAGTGGGACCATTAAGTCTTTTTCACCATGATGCCATCAGACAGGCCACACAATTGTTACATAAACTCAACTCAACAAATGCAAATACTTGTCGAATATCATTACGGTGTAGTCATTTCATACAAAGTTAGATTTGGTCACTGACTTTTCCCTCATGTGTAATCACTGAGGTCACACCACTTCTGTGCAATACTTCTGGGCCATATGTGCAATATGTATAGGTTTTTTGTAAGTAGTGTTTTTTCTTTGTTGTACTCTTTTCTCTTCCTCTCTGAGACACTCCTGTGTCATTTCTCATACCACCACAGTGCATCATGGGACCGCAAACTGCTGCCCTGATGCGGAAACCTTAGCAACGCATCAGTCGCAGCGCGGGACGGATGACCTTGCTGATGCACAGACATAGGGTCATTGTGATGCTATGAGATGATGTCGTGTGAATCTGGTGAGGAGAGACATGATCACTCTGTGATTGGATGATACGAGGGCGACATTTTTGAGGTCCAAATGGTTTTACAGCAGCGTCTAATGAAATGGAGGGGGAAAAGGGCGGGGAAGCTGAAAGAGGGGGAAAAAAAGAAGCTGCAGAATATCCCAGCAAATAAGTCATATCAGAAATATTATAATTATGAGATGAGAACACATGAATGTCATGACAAAACTGGAACTTCCAAAATTACAGAGTTTCCCATGAGCCAAAAGCTGAGGTGTTTATGTTTAATCAGTGTTAGCTTCTCACTCCAGTGTGAACACGCTGTACAAACATTTTGAGAATAAGCTTATTAAGAGGCTTTTTGAGTTTTGTGCACAACTTAGGGACATTGTCAAGCCACTGATGCTAAGAAAATCTGACAACCACAAAAACAAAAACAAATAAATTCATGAGCAGGAATCTCACAACAACATGCTAAATACAAACTACATAAACCTGCAGATTACACCAACCAACCAAAGAGAAACATCTGGCTCTCTTTGACCCCTAAGAACCTTTGTGGAGCTTAACTTTGAATAAACATATGTGGAAAGTCACAGACAGAAAGACATTAGGACACCTGGAAAGATATCATTGAGAGACAGGAAGAAGACGATGATAAGGAGGTGAAGAAATGAAAAAAAAGCTCACAAGAAGCGTGAACAGAGCATCATCCATCACGAAGATCAGACAAGAACCAGAAACAGCTGAGCTTTCCTGCAGCTTCCAGCAGGTCAGAAGTCACTATCTGACCTGTATTTGAGCATAACCAGGGATGTAACAGAGACATCAGTCAGACCCGTTGTATATATATATCTCCACAGATGACTCTGGTTTATCAATTTACTCTAAAGAGATGTGAGAGGGCGATCTAGAGAGGGAGGAGACAGTGAGCAGAAATACAGAAGATAAGGAGGCCAATAGATGCAAGAATGAGCATGGACACGATGAGATGAACAAATTTAAGTATTTCAGAAAAATGATATATAAAATAGCTGGTGTTAAGATAATCTCTCATACAACAAGGCTTTAGTAGAGTTACCCTCTCATCCAGCTGCAGGGGAGAAACCTTCATGGCTGCAGCATTAACAACTTATCACATTGGACACTTTTTCACCTCTGAAATGAAAATCACCATTAACTCTGGCACACCCAGCTTTAAACTACGTTAAACTTCTTTTCCTAGGCTTTTGCATGACATTAAAGGTTACCTCTCTCACCAGGGGAGGTCCTGGCACTCATTCCTTTAAGATTACGCTCCCCCATACACAGATGTTCCCCGCAATGCCTACTGTTAATGTGATCGTGTGTGCAGATAGACAATGGGGTGCTGCTGATGGAAGCAGGGAGGAGGGGGCAAGGGCCAACGGCAGGAAAATTACCAACACATTTCCCCCCCAACTATGTTCCATGCCGTCATGTGTGAGCACAGCTCTGCTGAGAGCAAAATGTAAGTCTCCAAATGCACTGTACATAGCCAGCACAGACCAGACTGTCAGAAATATTGACGGGTCAGGGTGTCAACTGAATGTATTCAAGAAAACACCCACTTTCCATTAGCAGATGCAGAAAAATCCAGGCTCTGTGACCTGCTCGGCCTTGGAGTTTGGCCACGAGTGTGACGATTTTTCAGCGCGTCGTAGGTTTATACTGTAAAAGGACAAAATTAAAAGCAGTTTCAGTCTCAGCGTGTCAGGAGAGTCGCACACAAACACACTAGAGGATTTGTTAGAGCCAAAACAAACAGAAAATACTTGGACTAAGCAGCAAAGCCTCACAAATCGGAGGCTGGAATGAGTCCAAAGCTTTTTTTGTTTGTAAAATGGCAAATCAAAATGTTAAGACTGAATATTTTTCTATTGATAAACGGATTAAATATTTGCCGAAATATTTCAGCTGTGAACAATTTGTGCTGTGAAACCTCTCTTTGGTCTGATTTTTAAGGAAAAGGACAGAATCTTAAATATGATGATGAGTGCATGATTGCCATGCAAGATTGGCTTCTATACGGTCTTGTGTGCCCAAAAAATAGTAATGTGTATGGTCCACATCCCCTTCATAAAAGGCTGTTTTAATTTATGATAACAATAGACTATGTCCTCCACGGGCGGACGCGGAGGCTGCGTGTGACGTCATCCACAGCGCTGTGGCTAAACTACAAACACAGCATCCAGAGGCTCTTGTGTTAATCTCTGGGGACTTTAATCATGTAACTCTGGACAAAACACTGACTGCTTTCCACCAGTACGTGGACTGTAACACCAGGGGGAATAGGACTTTAGATCTGATGTATGCAAACGTGAAGGATGCATACACAGCCACCCCTCTGCCTGCACTGGGGAAAGCTGATCACAATCTGGTCCTGTTAAAACCCCACTACATCCAAAGAGTGAGGAGGCTGCCTACAGTCACACGCTCATTCAGGAAGTGGTCTCCTGAGGCTGAACTGGCCCTACAGGACTGCTTTGAGACCACAGACTGGGATGCTTTGCATGGATCCCACAATGAGAACATTGAGGCGGTGGTTGACTGCACAACTGAGTATATCAACTTCTGTATGGACGTTGTTGTTCCTGTAAGAACTGTACGCTGCTTTGCTAACAACAAGCCCTGGATTACAAGCAACATCAAGGGTCTTCTGAACCAGAAAAAGATGGCTTTCAAGGATGGTGACACCCAGGAGCTCAAGCGGATACAGAAGGAACTCAGAGTCCAGCTCAGAGAGGCGAAGGAGCAGTACAGGAGGAAGATAGAACAAAAGATGCAGGAAAACAACATGAGGGAGGTGTGGGAGGGCATGAAGACAATCACTGGCTGCAGCTCCAAGAGAAAACCCCCCATGGAGAGCGATGTGGGTAGGGCAAACCAGTTAAACCAGTTCTTTAACAGGTTTGATCACCCCATCCCATTCACACATCTGAATGCTGATGCCCTCACCCCTCACCTCACCCCCCAACTCACACAAGCCTCCACTAACACAGATGAGGACAACTCCCAACCCCCCACCACACCACCCACGATCACGGCAGCTCAGGTTTATGGAGAGCTGAGGAGGCTGCGTCCTAACAAAGCTGCAGGTCCAGATGGAGTGTCACCTCGACTGCTGAAGGCCTGCGCGCGGGAACTAGGTCACCCCCTTCAGCACATCTTCAACCTGAGCCTGGGACTGGGGAAGGTTCCCCAGCAGTGGAAGACATCGTGCATCATCCCAGTCCCAAAGAAACCCCATCCTGGAGAGATGAACGACTTCAGACCTGTGGCCCTGACGTCGCACGTGATGAAGACCATGGAGCGACTGGTGCTTCATCACCTCAGGCCACAGACCTGCCATGCCCTTGACCCCCTACAGTTTGCTTACCGGGAAAAGGTGGGAGTGGAAGATGCCATCATCTTCCTGCAACATCGATCTCTCTCTCACCTGGACAGAGGCAGCGGTGCTGTGAGAATTACATTCTTGGATTTCTCCAGCGCCTTCAACACCATCCAGCCTCTGCTTCTGAGGGACAAGCTGTCCGGGATGGGAGTGGGTTCACACCTAGTTGCCTGGATAAGTGACTACCTGACCGGCCGACCCCAGTATGTGAGACTGGGGGAATGCAGGTCTGACATGGTGGTCAGCAACACGGGGGCGCCGCAGGGGACTGTGCTCTCTCCAGTCTTGTTTACCCTGTACACGTCTGACTTTCAGCACAACTCAGAGCTCTGCCATGTGCAGAAATTTGCGGACGACACAGCCATTGTTGGCTGTATCAGGAGCGGAAACGAGGATGAGTACAGGGAGCTCATCCAGGACTTCGTCAAATGGTGTGACAACAATCATCTGCTCCTAAACACCACCAAGACCAGGGAGATGGTTGTGGATTTCCGGAGATCCAGGGTGCACCCAGAACCAGTTCTTATCAAGGGGGACTGTGTGGAGGTGGTGCACACCTACAAATACCTGGGAGTACAGCTGGATGACAGGCTGGACTGGACCACCAACACAGATGCTCTGTGCAGGAAAGGACAGAGTCGCCTGTACTTCCTTAGAAGGCTGGCATCCTTCAACGTCTGCAGGAAGCTGCTACAGACCTTCTACCAGTCTGTGGTAGCGAGTGCCCTCCTGTACACAGTGGTGTGCTGGGGGGGCAGCCTAAAGAAGAAGGACGCTTCACGCCTGGACAAACTAATAAGGAAGGCAGGCTCTGTTGTAGGCACAGAACTGGACAGTCTGACATCGATAGCTGAGCGACGCACACTCAACAGGCTCCTGTCCATCATAGACAATCCACACCATCCACTACACAGCACCATACACAGACAGAGGAGCAGCTTCAGTGACAGACTGCTGTCAATGTCCTGCTCCACAGAAAGACTGAGGAGATCATTCCTCCCCCATGCCATCAGACTCTTCAACCTGCATCATACATGACACATACATGCAAGCACACATGTACAGCACACATGTACATCTCATTCTACAACGCCTTTATATTTTTTATATATTTTTTCTTTTTTCCTTTTTATACATATGTTTCAGTTTATATTTAGACTGTACATAGACCTGCATGCCTCTTATGTTTCTATCGTGTAACATATTCTGGAGCTGCTGAACTGTGAATTTCTCTGTGAGATGAATAAAGTATCTATCTATCTATCTATCTATCTATCTATCTGTCATGTTGCATAAAATGACATATTAGGTAGAAAATGAAAACAACTGGTGGGAGAAGGAGGAGGGCGGAACACCTCAGCTTACACAGACTTAAATCCTGACTCTTGCTTTCTTTCTTTGCCCCGTCTCTGTATCTCTGGGGGCCACAGGAACCTCTGAAGTGGAGCCAGAATCTCATCAAACTAAAACCAGAGGTGATGTCATCTTCACTGACTAAGGCTGTCCCCACTTGCTCTGATAAAACCGCTGGCTCAGATCCTCACTGCAACTTTTCTGCTACTCGACCTTCATGTACAGCGTTGGCCTGGTGACAGACTTCTGCTACCAACCAAAAATATTATCCACACTTTCAAGAAAACTTTGATATTTCTGAGAAAACCCCCCCAACTTTTTTGCATGGAGGAGAAAATTGTTACCACTTGTGTGTCTGTTTATTATAATGAATATGTATATACATATGTAAGTATATGAAAGTTAAAACAATTATGAGTCCCTCAGACATGTCTACATGTGAACCAAAGAAAAGATTTGCTGCATCTTTCTTCAATTTGTTGTACAGAGGTTAACCTACACGCGGAGAACCGTGCAGACTTTGTATTTCATGTGTGCAGTCTGATCTTAGCACGGTCACGTATGTTAAAACGTGTCATGCTCATTAATCTCAGTGGGGCCATTTTCCCACAGAACCGGCTCTCTGCTCTACTGCCGTCCAGGCAGCTTGCAGCAGCTGGAGTCCTGTGGGATAAAACCACTTCTCATTACACTTTTCTATTTCCTTCTCCCTAAATAGTGCGCTGTATAGCAGTCTGTGTCTTGCCAACTCTAACACCTTGTTGTTTATGTGCTGTGGTCCCAACTCTCTCCCTTTGGTGTCCTCTCTTTTCTTTCTATAACTCTGACACAGCGAGCCCTGCCTGCTCTGCCTCTCCGACATCAGCCTTTGTCTTTAAAGTCTTCTCACAGAGTCCAAACTGGCCCTGTGTCACTGCATATGGAGGCGATTTTCTCTCCTGCACTGTAGCCATTAGAACGTGCAAAACATTTCAGCCAATGTTAAATAAACAGTAAGATTACTTCTTCACACTCATGCAACCACTTTGGTCTCAAGTGAACCATAATCTCGAGCATTACACACTCGGCGGATATAACGATGTATTAATCTTTGCGAGGAATAATATCCCCCAAATAATGGTTTCCAAAGTCTCCGAGATAATGTCCACATGTGTTCATACCTTTTAATATTAATGCAGGTTTTCTGAACTCATGGTAAATCAGACTCGTCCAAGTGCAACAAGGAATCATTTTGGAAAATGGAACAAGATGGTAATTATTACCAATAGGCAAAACTTGCTCATTGAGGTAAGTGTTAACCTTGGACAAATGTACAAAAGTCTGTATTTTTTGACGTGCCAATTGCTGTATTTCCCAACACA
Source organism: Solea solea (assembly GCF_958295425.1). Lineage (NCBI taxonomy): Eukaryota > Metazoa > Chordata > Actinopteri > Pleuronectiformes > Soleidae > Solea > Solea solea. The sequence continues at coordinate 16,200,712 of NC_081140.1, read as the reverse complement.
TAAAAAAGTCAATCATGGATGTTTTAAATAGAGAGAATTTTGATCATTTCATTTTTCTCTACACATTTGTTATAACTCCGTTTGCTTATTTTGACTGAGCAGTAAAGAGTTCTTGTCACTTTAAACTTCTTCCATTCAAGAATTATGGTGGCTACTGTGGCAGAAGTCTGAAATTTCAATCTGTGCCTCAACACAAACCTGACTTCTTTAAAGATGTCTCTCCAACTTAAAAGCTTGGGTTTTGCTCTGATATGCATTGTAAACTCTGAGAGCTTAAACAGGTGTGTGTCTTTCCAAAATCATGACCAGTCAACTGAGTCCAAAGGTGGAGAAACATCTCAAAGTACTGTAGATGGGGAGAAATGCAAGGCACGTGAACTAAATTTCAACTTGGTTATGGAGTTGAAGTGAGTGAATTTATATTCTGAATGCACTGTATATAAACAGCTGAGTTATGGCAGCCATACATCAGATCACCGTCCACCCTCGCACTCTGTGGCTTGATGCTGACTGTGGTGGCTGAAAATGTTGGTCTTCACTGGCTCAGAGTCTGTGGTCTGTGCTATCCAGGAATGGTGCTGCCCAATGCCAAAACCAGATTACCTCCCACTTTACAAACTGGCTGTTCCTTTTCATTCATTCTTTTGACCAGAACAGCCACAGTGATATTCAGGCTAAACTGCATGTGTGAGTAATATAAGTGTGTGTGTGTGTGTGTGCACAAACCCACACACATTTTTGCAGCGAGAGATTGTGATTTTACATCTTACAGGCAAAGGAGTGTCTCAAATGCATGGTTAGAAAGCAAAAGGTAGAGGATCCCTTTTGACTGCTGTTCTAATGCAATCGGTGTTCCCAAACGTAATCCAAACTCCTACTTCAAAACAACTTCACAGTCACGTATAGAAGCCGACAGCTGCACAGTAGCACGATTAGCAAGATGCCCAACTACACACCACAAAACATAAAAGAGCACTTATGTGGGAAAGGCTGCCTGGTGCTGCTAAAGAGACACAGATGGGTTTGAGCAAAACACATGGCCTTTATTTCACAGACTACCCAGTATGCGATTCCTTTGTCAAAGTTATGAGAAAGTTGCATCATGTTAAAAAAAGGGAAAAAAACAAAAACAGTGACATGAAACTCACCCTCCCGACACTCCTCTCCCACAAACCCTGGGCAACATCTCCACTCCAGTGTGGTGACTTGCTTGTAGGCAACCTTGAAGGAAGGCCTGATGAGGGTCCTGTAGCTGGAGAACAACACATTGCAGCTGACTACACGCTCACATATGCACATGCACAAACAACTGACAGATATTTATTTTATTTCTGCTTTGACTCAGCAGCAAAGAGATGAGTGGAGACAGGAAATTAGGGAGGAGTAAAGAACAATAAATGACCAGGAGAGGAATTTCACAAGGGAATATTGCAATTACATGCATTAACTTGAATGAATACCTTTTATTTCAGTCATTTCTACTCCACAAAACCTAAAATACATCTCATTAGCTTGATTTTCTGTTAACGATCTTCTCCAGCTGCTGCTTATACAAACATTTTCACACAGAGAAATGCTTAAATACAACCATATAGTATTCTTATGTATGAACAACCTCCCATTGGTATCCACAGGTAATGCATGTATTCTCTTATTCTGAAACCCTTCTATCATCTTTTCAGTTCCTGGTAACTGACACCACTTCTTTGCTCACCTTATACCCGTTGCTTGCCTGTTTTTCCTTCTCATCAACACTTTTATACATGCTGTGTAAATCAGGATTCAAACCAATGACCTTCTTGCTGTGAGGCAACAGTTCTAGCCACTGCCCTGCCATGTCAACAATCCTGAATGGAATGTCTATTGCCAATGATGGAGGTTGACAGGTGACACATCCTCAACTCTTCCTGCATGTACACACATCTGATTTTAACAGCTGAACATAACAAACCAATCACAGTTGGTGTGATGACGCGAACAAAATTGTGTGTATTGAACTTTAACCGGTGGGAGAATTACAATTTAAACCTTGTTTTGAGGCAAGCTTGTGATATACATTTTTTTAAGACTTGAATGATGATAAATGTTGTAATTTTTAAAGTGCAGTAAGGACTTACTCCTTTTTCATTTAGGAACCTGGTTTTAAAAGTCTGATTTACTTATGGACACACAAGAAAAACACAAAATCCTCCCCTGGCATCCTTAGACTTGATTCTGAACAGCCAAACAGTAAACCACACAGACAAAAGGAGACAATGGTGAGCAAGGACTGTGAGCTACAGTACCTGACGACTTTGGAACAGGGTCCAGGCCATCTGCAGCCCTGAAATACTCTCTGCACAGTGGTTTCTGTCCCATTGTGCACCTGACAGGTCACTGTTTTGGAAACAGTGTACTGACACCAGTTCCTAAAACACACACAAAAATAGTTTCCACTATTATTATTGCAAAGCAATTTTACATAGAATAACAATCGTGCATATTGGAGTACATCATGTACATCATGGTGCGAAAACATTCTGCAGCATCCAAGCAAATTTCTTTGCAACGTTTTTGGTTAAATCATTTTGAAATAAATGGTAATTTTTGTGCCTGATCTCTGAGGCAGAATATTTCACATGTATATTTGGAAGTGACAATAATTAGATTTTGAAAAGGTGCCATGCCCAGCTGTGCTTACCTGAGTAGGGTACGTGACCCGGTACCTGGTGGTCCGGTGGTGCCGCTCTGTTCCGATTTGATTCGCTGCCGCTGCACTGTGATGCTTGGAAAGTGATACATAAACCCTGTTCCCATCGAAGGAGAGACTAAAGTTATCCACACGCACAGCGCGAAGAGCAACGACAAACCCATCATCTCCTCTTGTTTTATCCCTGATATAAATGCCTGTCGACGGCGTTCAAGTAAATCCCGAGGTTGTACAGTAAAGCCCTCTTTGAAAGATCACAGATACAGTAAATGGAAGACGTGCGCAAAAAGAGTCTATGTAAATAACCGATCTGTTAAAGAGTTGGCCATCTAGGCTTCCCGACTACAAACAGACTGATCCTCTCATGAGCTCAAAATGAGTGACACACAGCCTCTTCCTATAGAATAACGTGGGTTCCTGAGGTTTGACATACAGTACCGAGGAGTCAAATATCCAGCGTGCGTAAAAGCGCGCTGAGTGTGAGACCGTGCGTAAAAGTGTGCCTCGTCCCGCACGAAAACCACGAGAATCCACGCCAAACTGACGCTCTTACGCAACTGTAGCATTGTTTTTATTACCCTGATTCAAGATGAAGCTTCAGTGAATCGCGACGGGACTTATTTTGATGCATTTATGCTCAGCCCACAGAGCCAGTAACAAAGACAGACATGGTTTGTTTTGGGGGTTTTCACCACTTTGTCAAATATCCGGTTACTCAACCAACTTCTGACATGATCAAAAGCTATAATGGCACGACAAACTAATAAGATATAGCAGATTTTAATTCCGCTAGTGAACCGTCTATTTACAGTTGAAGAATAGTTCCAGTGTCAGTTTACACATTCCAGTACGACCCATAAAGCCGTAATATCATAATATGCTTCACTGAGCACTTGCATTTGCATCACTTCTGTTGTGTGTGAGCAGAACGTGAGTAAGAAGTTCTGCACATATTTTATTTTAAGCAAAAACATCTTTGTTTGTGGGGAAACATTTTAACAAAAATAAGTAGCAGTACTTTTAGATGAGTCATGCTGTTGTGAGCTATATGTTACTCCATTTATGTGCTATATCATATCACGAATATATAATAACATATATAAATTAAATATTCAAACGTCAGCTGGACCTCTTCACACTGTTGCCTTTTGACATCCTTTGATCCCACGTTTCAGGCTGCTACAGAATGACCTTGTTCTTGTATCAGAATAAGGGCCAGTGTGAGGAAAGTAGACGAAAAATCTGTCATTAAATACAATCGACTACTTGTTTAAAAGGGTCCTAAACACAGTGGGAATAGAAAAAACTGTACATGCTGTGAGCGGCAGCGCTCCCTGCTGACGTCCCCGGCTCTGCGCAGGCTTTAGAAAGAAGCAGACGTGTCCCATACTCAGGGTAGTTTGCACGGCCAGATGGAGGCTGACAGCACCGGGGGAAACATGCGAGGAAAACCAGACGTGGAAATGGCAGATAATCCACTTGAGCCTTATGTCGAGTTCCTTCGTCAACAACTGGAGGACCAAGACCCGGTTTTTCTAATTGGAGTTATCGTGGCTTTGGCGGTTGTTATCATCACCTGTGGTAAGTAGGTGAAGTTAGCATGCTAATAAAAGTTAGCTGGGTCTGCCCGTAGCTTAGCAGCGAAGTACATGTTTTACTGTATTTTCTTAGCATGCTTTGTAAGCTAGGCCAGTAGCATTACCCTGGCTTAGTTGAAAAACTACTATCGGTTGTATAGTGGTTATTTTAGCAGGCCAGTGCTACTTTTACCAGCTAGGCCTGTAGCGTTAGCCTGATTTAGCTTCAAAATGCCTGTCAACATGGTGTCTTAAAATGAAACCGTTTCACAGATGAAGAAGTAGTAGTAGAACCAGTAGGCTAACTGCTAAGCTAAAGCAGAGCCATTCAAACGTGTTGGTGACACGTCAGTGACAAACCTTCCCCCTTTTTCCCCTGCAGTTTTTCTGAAGTACTTTCTTAGCAGTAAAACGGTCCGCAGCGCGGTGCTGCTCGTAGGACTGTGTGACTCCGGGAAGACGCTTCTCTTCAGCCGGGTGAGTTGAAGTAGATGTGAATGACATCTCTACGTTGTGTGGCGACCAGCTGGTTAACACACCTTTGTTTCTTTTCAGCTGCTGTCAGGGAAGTTCAAGCGGACGCAGACCTCTATTACTGACAGCAGTGCTCCATACAAAGCCAAGAGTGACAGGGTAAGTTTATGACAAGTCAGTGGCATGCACAGACATTTGGAAGGGCAGGGATGGTCACCTACTGCACACCGTTGGGGCAGGTGCCATAAATATATAATTACCCACACCTGTGTATGCCAATACAGGGACTTCCTTTAAAATACAGCATCACTTAATATCACTGAGATGGACATTTTCTATACAGCATGGAACACTCTTTTAGAACAAACACTTTTTTTTATTTATATTTTGCTTAGATGCCACAAATGAATGGCAGACAGTAGGGCACTTCCTCATGTTTTTACCACTCTTGAGGGTACACTGGCGTGTGTCTTGAGACTCAGGAGGGAAGAAGTCTTGCAGCCTGGTCTACAGTTATTCCTTGTCTCTCCGCTATTCAGGGAAGCACATGGACTCTAATAGACCTGCCAGGACATGACAGTCTTCGTTGTCAATATCTGGAGAAGTTCAAATCTGCAGCCAGGTGAAAACATGACAACATGATCATATATTTGTAACACTAATGAGGTTATGTTTTTGATGTCTGTTTGAATTTAAGCAAGGTTTGGTGTATTTTCTTAACTGTTAACTTTGCAGGATTTAAGTGAAATTCTTAAATTTTAGGACCTGAAATCATCAAGCATTTGTAATTTTTGCTTCAAAGCTTGGCTAAAGGTTTTCTACAGCTGCTGGTTTACTGTTGCAGCTCTATTTTATACAGTACTATATTGATCTTGTCATTTATCTCTTCAGAGCATTCGTGTTTGTCGTGGACAGCGCTATCTTCCAGAAAGAAGTGAGAGATGTGTCAGAGTTCCTGTACGATTTGTTGACGGATGCCGTCATTTCCAGAAATGCTCCGGCTATGATTGTGGTGTGCAATAAACAAGGTTAGAAATCTCTTTTGCAGTCAAAATAACATCAAACAGTGCATCATAAAGTTTCACTCAATTCAGCCTTCATCTAAAACTCCTCTACTGTTTGTATTTTTATCTTTGTTCTTTAGATATCACCATGGCAAAATCAGCTAAACTGATTCAACAGCAGCTGGAAAAAGAATTGTAAGTAAATCATACGTCCTCTGTTTTACAGGAAATACTTACCATACATAATACTGAATGTTTTGATAGTCTCAGCTCAGTTTTCATTTTGTTTGTTATGTTTTTTCCATGTTCAAATTTTATTTAACTTCAGCTTGTGTTCACCACAAAATGCTAATGTTGTAATTGGTCATGTGATGTGTTATTTAACACCAATTGAGCTGAGTAAACCCGAGTAAGCCACGGGCAAATCGCATTACTCGCATATATCCAAGTAAAGTCATATTTGAGTATGGTGGTTTTTAATTGTGATTTCTAAGATAAACTTATTAAACCATTTCTCACAGGTTGAGTAGTTTCCTCCCTGTGGCAAACATTTGTGATACTAAAAAGCTAGTTGGGTTAGTGGATAATGAGCAAATAAAGACAAGTCCTCACTATCTGTTCTCTCACAGAAACACCTTGCGGGTGACTCGTTCAGCAGCCCTGAGCTCTCAGGACGGCTCTGTGGGCGGCAGTCTGTATCTGGGGAAGAAAGGCAAGGACTTTGAGTTCGCCCATTTGCCAGTGAAAGTAGAGTTTGTGGAGTGCAGCGCCCGTGGTAGCAAGGGTGACGACGGGGAGGCTGACATCAAGAACCTGGAGAAGAGCCTGGCTAAACTTTAAAATGATTTCTTCATCATCCTCAAAGGCACAGACCTTGGATCAGGTCAGATAACCTCACCTCAACTCAATGCCCACAAAGGAGGGACGGTCAATGCATCTTTCTGGAGGCTTATTTGACAGGAGTCATCATGGTCCTGTCTATGCTGCGTGTCATTGTAAAGCATAAAATGACATACAAGTTAGAATATTGTTTAAGACAAATTATGTGGAAAATACAGAAAAGACTGAAAGGAGTTGATCATGCTGTTCTGCAGTGTTGAGATGGTCATGTGGTTCTGGAGTATAAATCCTACTGTGAACAACTACATTAAAATGCTTTTATTTGAATTAGCTTAAATATGTTTGATAAAGTTACTCTGTAATGTCTTAGCGAGTCTGACCAGTGTGCTGCCTTGAGAAAACAAGACTTATTCCTTAATTTGAACAATCATCATTGTGCCTTCTTTTCCCCTAATGTTCTTAGGGGTTTTGCGTGTTTGCTGGAGAACGTTTACTTGTGTGGAAATATCATGTGAATACAGTGTATTTGCAGTGAGTGTATGCATATTATTGTTGCCGTGAAAGAATGAAGTCTGTAGTTTCTGGCTTGCTTTAAAAATTGGAAGTATAAAGTTTCAGATGATTGATTTTGATATGGATGAAGCCCAGAGAGGAAGAGAAGTTTAACTTTATCAGTGTTTTGGCATGAAAGAAATACAGTTAAGCTGTAGAATAGTCTTAACAGATTCAGTCTGTGAGGATTTACTGGCAGCAAAAACAATTGGACCATGCATGTACAGGACAATCAAAAAAAAATCTTGTCTGACCTTTAACAAAATGTTAAAATGATGCTGTTTTACATTCATTATAAAACCTGCACCACAGTTCCTCAGAGGACGTAGGCAAAATGACTCCAAGTCATTTAAGTGCAGTTGTGTCACTAAGTCCTATCAAATCTCTGAAGCAGTTTTCAGTTTACTCTTGGCTTTCCTTTCTGTCTAACACCTGGTTTGAATTGAGATGCATGTTTCTACTCTTGGAAAAAACAGACTTCATTAGATGTGAAATACAGATTTATTTTAAACAATGTGGTTGTTTCATTGACCACAAACATATGTTTACAAAAATGACAAATTCAGTGTCAGACTGCCAAATATATTTCAAAAGAGGAACTTTTTATAGGGCCACACGTACTAAACCTCCACTGAGCCAAATTAATTGAGTGAACATTGTATTAAATGAGCCTCAAACACATTCAGTACAAATCACATTTTGTGGATTTTGATTGCTGTTTAGGTAATGATTGCCGAAGGGTAATTTGCTTTACCCTTCTGGTGCTGCTTTCTTCATACGTGAGTAGAACACTGTTTTAATTAGTTTCTGCGCTTGTATAATAGAAAGGAGTCAGATCCTGATATAAGATGTCAGTCAAGGTTGACGGACTAGATAAACACTTTCTAGGAACCTTCTCATGTATTTCCTAAGATTAATTAAGTGACACATTGTTTGATTATAAAGAAGTTAAATGATAATGCATCACAAAAATGATAATTCATTTATTATTCCAGGAAACCATCTGTAAATCATAACTTTAATGGAGAAATCTGTAAGCTTTTCACAGACCACCATTAACATTAAGACCAGACATGCAGGGATACAAACCTTGTCCTACCTCTAATCCTCAAATCTTGATTTACAAGTTCTCTAGTCGGCATCAAGGCAAATACCATTAAATCAGATTTATTCATTTATAAACTGCAGCCAATAGTTACTAATATGTGATGAAGAGTCAAACTAATTAGGTTCTTGTGGTATAATTAATCATTTTGATACAGCTGAGATGAACAATATGACAGTGGAGTTGCAGAATCATCTACTAATCTTAACTGTTTCATTTTGATGATCAGCCAACTTGGCTGCCATCAAAATATGCTCTGAAAGCTTAATTATCCTTGGGTTTTTCCAAACCACTGATAAAGTTCTTAATTTAGAAAAAGCACTGACTGACAGTGATTGGATTCCAAACACATTCAATCTGAAGAGCTGAGGTATTTGAAGCAATAACACACAAAAAAAATACACCAAGTCAAAATAATGCACTGCAATGAACAAAATGGGAGAGTGAACAATATGGTGTAACAATCACGGCACTATAGGTGAGCCAGAGGATAGACAGACAGAACGCTGCTCTGATCAGCTACTACCACACACTGTTCTCCTTTCAGCACAGCAGGACAGAGCCAGTTCACCTTGTCCCCATGACTGATGCTCAATTTGGGCCCAGAACTGTCGTCTGTCACGTCCTCTGCAGCTGCTTCTTCATCCTCCACTTGAGCATCTTCTTTCTCTGTTTCAGACTTCCCTGGGGTCTTTGCTTTATCCTGCAATTGTTCTTTCCTTTTTGTCTTACTCTTGCTCTTCCTGCGTGGAGCTGTTGCCTCTCTGGTTTTGGCTTTTCCTTCCAGAGCCACCACTGGGTGCTTACTGAGATCCCACAGGGCGACCTGCCCATCATTTCCCCCAGTGACGAGCCAGTATGGGTGGGAAGGCAAACTAACAAAGTGTGCTTGTGAGGCTCCCTGACTGTGGGCTTTGACTGCACCATGCTGTTCCAGTTTAGAGCCGCTGCCGATCCGCATCAGATGTACTCGTCCATCCTCTGCTGCACAACCCAAAATGTTTCCACAGCTTGTCACAGAAACGCAGTGAGCCAGTGGTGGGTTAAAAAGCTGACCAGGACGTTGCTGTTGGTCACCTTCATCTTCAGCTACATCCTGGAGGTTCAGTGTCCAAAGCGGGCGAGTCTTCTGCAGACCCCACAGCATCACCTGAATTGTCAAAAAAGGGTAACACAAACCAGGAAAGAAATGTCATCAAATGTAGTGAAGGTCATGGATTCAGTACAAACAGGAAACCCCCAGTCACTTTTCTCTTACCTGCATGTCCAGTCCAGCAGACACCAGGTTGTTGGGTCTGTGAGGCCTGAAAGCTACTGAGGAGCAGATGTTAGTGTGTCTGCGAAGAGTCCGGCAAACTTTTCCCCCAGGAAGCTCCAGAACACGAACTACTCCAGAGTCATCAGCAACTGCCAGAGCTGAACCTGTATCATTTAAAGCTAAAGCATTGATCTCCTCCTCCCCTGCACCCTGAAACTCCTCCACAGCGCCCTTCAGGTTCCTGGGGTCAAGCACACTCACTGTGTCTCCATGTGACACGTACAGATGGGCCGGTGCCGCTGGTGAAAACACAACACTTGTGTTGTCTTCTTCACCAGGAAGAGTGAGTCTGCCTATGATGCTTCCCTCTTGGCCCCAAACCGTCACCTCTCCACCCTCAGAGCCTGAAGCGATGAGACCCTCAGGTCCCAGAGAAGCTCCAACACATAGGATGGATGAGGAGTGGCCCTCAGACCACTGCCTGGCCATGGTGACCCTGCAAAATGTAAGTTCACAAGAAGAATAAAACATGACTGATGGCCATACTTGTTGCTGACATAATAACATGTCATGTGTCAGTCCTTTGTCTGTGTTCTTATGATGACTTGATGCTTTGTAAAAAGGCTTACTGCATTGCTGTGATGCTACCAAACAAATGGGGCTGAAACGATTAAGTGATTAACTACTTTGATAATCGGATTGATTGAATTTGAGGGTTTAATCTAATTTCTAGTTTAGGTTCTAATTTTTAGCTTCTTAATTGTGAATATTTTCTGGTTTCTTTGCTCCATATAATTCAATAACTTTGTTTTGTGGACAAAACAACAACGTTATCATAATCAAAAACACAGATCAACAGATTTGTGGACCAAACAACTACTCGATTCATCTAGATAATAATCGATAGTTTCGTCGATTATGAGACAAATCGACCTACAGATACTGACTGGACCAGCCTCTGCCCACTTGTTAGCCTCGATGCTAATAAGCTATTTTTGTAGCGTCATGTTTAGCTGCGGCTCTAACTGCGGTAACAAACATTTTAAACGTGCAGATAATCTGTGTGAAAGTGCTGTGTCATTATTACTTACCTCCGGACCAGAGAACGACAGAACTTTGGCAGGGTGTAATCAAAACTCCCAGTGGCTACTGACAGCGACCATGCGGGACTGTCGCTGTTTGTTGACGTCACAAACAGCGTGAGGGGACTGACGTCACAGGAAGGTTTTTTTTTAGAGAGACAAAGATAAACAACACTACAACAGACAATTACGTACAAGAAATATCGAAAAAAACAATGCAACAACATAAAACAAATAAATAAAAATAATGACTAAAAAAAACTTGAATTAAAAAAAGGAAAGCAGAACAAAAAAGACTTATAGTATTACTTGAAGTACTCCATTTGTGAGGTCATTCTTTAGTAATGGATTAAGGTCTTTAACACATTTTGATTTCATTAATTTTAGGGTCTTTATATAGAGTTAGATTTCATTATAAAAACATGTAAATATTGGTGGGGATGAAAGATGTGGCTAAAATAAGCAAAACAATTAATTATTTGGTCAAATTTTGGACTCCAAACCAAACTCAAAAAAGCAAGCCAGTAAAACCAATCGCGTTTTTTAGAAGGTTCTAATTGACTTCAATTAATTTGAAATGTAATATTTATTTTCTATACACGGTAAACCCCAACATATTGAGCTTGAACCAGCTTGAAAAAGACTTGAAACCAGAAAATACCTGCACACTACATGCTGAAAATAAAGATGCTTGACATTTTTCAAGTCAAAATGATGAATAAATCATCACTTTTCAAGTGGGCGAGGTCTCCCTAAAGTGCAAGATGAATTTTCATAGTTTGGCTACCCAAAACAAACATAATTGACTGATCTATGAGGCATTAGTAATGTTTTAGCCTGATAAAGACTTTCATTACAGACTATTAACACCTGACAAGTATAACCTCAAAGCAAAAGTGATATATGTATATATATATATATATATATATATATATGTACAATGTATAGTTTATATTATATATATAGTCATGAATTGACTATGTATAGGAAAACTTGAAGTTCAATTAACAATTAATTGGACACTGCATTAGATTAAAAGAAAATCAGGGAGGATGTCTATCTTTAAATCATTGTTCCGTGTGTCCCCCACAAGAGCACGGAAACACGACCCGAGCCCGTCCCTCTCTCTTTCTCTCTGACAGTAAAAATGTGGCTCGAGCCCCCACCCAGCGTTCACTTCCACAATGGCTGCTCTCATCTGATTCATCCAAAGCTGTAGATCTGATGAGTGTTGTCCATTTCTGGGTCAGTGAGCAGCATGTCATACTATGACAATGAATAGAGGACAGAGAGGAGAGGCTATAGCTTTCAAACCTTTCCAAAACACACACATCAGTCTGTCAACCCATGTTCAAGTGCTGACACGGGCTACGTATATCCTCACTCAGCAGTAAGTAACCTGCAGCCATTTACCTTTTTCTGCTCAGCATCTGTGTATTATGTACAATATCAATGTCATCATTATCTTAAAGTATGAAAGACACTCTTGATGAATGTGAGCTGTGATGCTGAAAATGCTAAAACTGCTAAAACTAAAACGTCATTGTTTTCAGCCGTGTTCATGTTTGTGGTGTCAATTCCACACATCTCTTTTTTAACAGTTATACATATCACAAATATGTTTTCTTATTTAATCTGTAAAAAAAGTTTGTTAGACTTGGGATGGTTGGTATGTTTTATGAGGTAAGTGGTTGTTTTTAATGTTTTTAGCTTTGTTAAATGACAAATAATTGAACAATAGACAAAAATAGCCTGTATTCTCACAACTCTGATGTTTCACAGCTCGCATGGAGCTTCGGAAGTGTTTTGACCTTGCTGTGATGGTTGCGTTGGGAAACTTAATGCACATTAATAATGGATTGTTTTCCTCTGAAACTGGTCTTTTCCACAGATTGTTTAGTGAGATCAAATCTATACACCTAGAGTCTGCTACAGTATCTTTTTAATTCAAATTTAATAACCCCGAAAAAACTAAAACAGTGTCTGCACTTACAAACATGTACTCACATATATATATACATACATATGTATATATATAATTATAGGTTGCATATATAATACAGTTCATACATAGCACACATATGTATAATGTATATAATTTTCCATTCTACCTGCTTTTTACATTTTGAGTTTTCATAGAGTTTATGTTCTTTTCATTTACAGGTAATTTCTCCACCCAACACCCAACTAGTGCATATTACTTTCTCTGCAGTGGAAAACAGTTGCACCTCCTTTGTTAGCCACAGTCTTTAAAGTAGTCAGGTAAACACATATCAGAATAGAGAATACTTTATTAATCCCAGAGGAAATTGTGTGGTCACACAGTTGCTCCATGCCAGATTAAGAGATATACAGTTACAAGAAAGAAAGCAATAAATAATACAAAAAATTAGAAGTATTTCTATGAATATTGAAAGAGGCTTTGCTTGCTAATAAAAGTTTTGATGTTTCTTTTTAGAGGATTTGAAGGATAAATATTAACTCATCAGAGAGAATGAGGTCTCCCTATTTCCCAGCGAGGTCTGTGCTTTTCCACAAGGAGCCAAACGGCGTGACATACAGAGTCCCAGCACTGCTGTACCTGTCCAAATCCAGGCGCTTTCTGGCCTTCTGTGAGGAGAGACTTAGCCCGTCTGACTCCCACGCTCATCTGCTGGTCATGAGGAAAGGCACTTTCTACAGAAACTATGTAGAGGTCGGTATAGCTGTAGTGCCAATAGTCTGTACTTATGGTGCTTGAGTTGATAGAACATAATAATGAGTTCCCACCTCTAATCCCTCTCCCTTCTTCCCTCTGCTGCTCCAGTGGGAGGACATGCGTGTCCTGGGCACTGCTTTCCTGATAGGCCACCGATCCATGAATCCTTGCCCAGTGTTCGATGAGTTCACTGGTACCCTCTTCCTATTCTTCATTGCTGTTCTGGGCCACACCTCAGAGTCCTATCAGCTGGTGACTGGCAAAAATGTGACCCGGCTCTGCTACGTCTGCAGCACCGACGGTGGAGACACCTGGTCTGAAGTCACTGACCTCACCCAGAGAGTCATAGGAGACACGATTAAAGGTCAGCTAACAGGCACTGTGTTTTTCTAGGATATTAATTGTGAGGATTATAAGCAAACTTCAAGAATTGTCATTAATGTGTAGTACATAAGGTAGTGGAATGATCTGGTGAAGACTGGAGGTGGGTACTTTACGAGCACGAGTGGAGTCTTGATGAAGAGATGAGCTGCAGGTTAGAGAAGAAAGGACACTTTTTTCCCTTCAATGTTATGTGATAAATAAGATACACATAGTCTGATTCACCTCCAAAAACATCCCCTTTCCTTCCATCCTTGCAGAATGGGCCACATTTGCTCTCGGCCCGGGCCACGGTATCCAGCTGAAGTCAGGTCGACTACTCATTCCTGCCTACGCCTACCACATTGACTGCAAGGAGTGTTTTGGACAACTGTGCCAGAATACACCTCATGCCTTCTGCTTCCACAGCGACACCCATGGGAGAACCTGGCGGTTTGGGGAGGCGGTGCCAGGCCCAGAGAGTGTAGAATGTCAGATGGTGTCCGTAGATGAAGAAGATGGGACAAATGTGTTGTATTGTAATGCCCGCAGCCGTCTTGGCTACAGGGTGCAGGCTCTCAGTCTAGATGATGGAGCTGTGTTTCAGGAGGGGCAGCTGGTGCAGCGACTGGTGGAGCAAAGAAATGGCTGCCATGGTAGCACTGTTGGATTTCCTGCCCCATTACACCTGTGGGAAAGTCTTAACCATCACTGCTCCAGACACTGGACAACCTCCATGGCCCACTTCAATCAAACCATACCTTCCTCTCCAAGCTTCACCAGCTCGTTGTCACCCAGTCGCAGATCCTCTCCAGATTTCCTCACCCCCACTTGGGTTGTATACTCCCACCCAACATGGGCCACTGCACGCAAGGATCTAGGTGTTTACCTCAGCATATTGCCCCGTGATCCAGACAGTTGGCGTGGCCCCTGGGTGATCTACGAGGGCCCCAGTGCCTACTCAGACCTGGCCTATCTGGAGCTCCCTCCCTCACCTGGAGAGCCACCTGCTGTGGCCTTCGCCTGCTTGTTCGAGTGTGGAACCAAGACAGCTTATGATGAAATCAGTTTCAGCATCTTTACCCTCTATGAACTTATTGATCATCTGCCAAGAGATTTACAGCAGGAAAATGACAGTGCCAGTCATAATAGACCGAAGGGCAAGGTCCCTGAGAGAGGACGGAGTAGCAAGCTTGATGCTCAGAGCACACCAGTTACACATCATGTGCCTCATATGAAGAAGAGGAGGAAAACAATGAGCCGACTGACAGACATCTGCTCTGTGTCTTAAAAAGTTTCTCAGTTTTCAAAAAAAACCCCGATCTGTTCTGTTTGTGTAGTGTTACTCAGTTACTCAGTTTTTGTTTTGGTGCTGATAATTTGCTCGTTGAAAATTTGTCGAGCAAATGTTTTTCCTGACCAATTTAGAGTGATTAAAGCTGTAGTGTGTATCTTTTAAATATTAAACAAAGGTCCATTACATTGAAACCATTGTCAAATGTGAGTGAGTGAAGCGAGACAACACGATTGTTCTCTGAAAAATGTTCAACAAATGTTGAAAGAGAACTTAAGGTTTAAGAATTATTCTGGGTTCTCTAAAGTATAATTAAGAAAGTGAGACACTAAAATGAATGTTGAAAGAGAAGTTGGAATATGGACCTAAAGCTGTCTTCTCAGAAAGCTCTGCAGGCTCACATGAGGTGTGGGGAAAGGTGGGGTGAGTGAAAATCACCTCTTCCAGTGTGATTATATTTAATATGTCTATACAAACCTGGCGTTTTAATGCACAACTTTAGACACAATCACTTCTTAATTGTATATCTTTGACCTCATGTTGTCTTGCTTCTGTCTAATGTTGTATTCCTGAATATCCAGGTTGTTATTATTATTATTATTGTTAGTAGTAGAAGTAGTAATAAAACATGACAGATACTCGATTTAAACATATTTTCCAGGGAAATAAAATAATACACTTAAATTTTGCCTCAAATGTTTTTTTGTTTCAATGCAGAAAAAAGTAATATTTTAATTTACAAATAATAAGTACAAGGCGCTTATTAATATCAAAAAGACGGAAGGAAGTTAGTTTATAAACCAGATTATTACATGAATGGATGTGATATTTGCCCATTTGCTTGGAAAGATCATCTTTATATAGAAGAATCTGGTGTTCATCAAATGGTGTGCTATTTTTTATGTATGTATGTATATATATATATATATATATATGTGTATATATATATATACACATATATGTGTGTATATATATATATGTGTGTGTGTGTGTTAAATTGCATTACTTTTGGGGTTACTTCCTCAAAGGTACCTACGTAACACCGGAAATGACGTGTGCGTTGTAGTTAACGCGATAACATAAAACGGGAATTGAGAAGGCCGGGACTTCTATTCATTCAACATTTCGAAGTGAGTTTAATCTTATTTTCTTGAGTGTAGTAAGAGGTTTGCTGCTAATGTGTGAGTGTAGACCGCACAGTTGGGCGAGATTTTGCGTCATCGTGGAACTCGGCATTAATTACAGATGCGTTTGACTAGTTGCAAAACATTAGCTGTAGCTAGCTTTTAGGCTAACGTCCACACCACGTTAGTTGACTGGTTTGCTAACGTTAGCTTGCCGTTAGCAGTGCGTATAATTGGTTTAAGAAGACAATTTGAAGTTAATTTTGTAATTCAAACTCTCATCAGCAACTTGGAAGATGACCACACCGGATGTACGCCTCAATCATACAATCTACATCAACAACTTGAACGAGAAAATCAAGAAAGATGGTGAGTGAACGATGTCCGCCTTCCTGCCTCTTGTTCCGTGTACAGTATCAATATAATCAACCAAACCAACCCGCTGTTTTCTCTTATTCTTGCAGAGCTGAAGAAATCTCTGTACGCAATCTTCTCACAATTCGGACAAATTTTGGACATCTTGGTCGCACGAAACGTGAAGATGAAGGGTCAGGCCTTTGTCATCTTTAAAGAGGTTAACAGCGCCTCTAATGCTCTGAGATCCATGCAGGGGTTTCCTTTTTACGACAAACCCATGGTAAGTTCACTACACGATCAATACAAGATATAGAATCATACATTGATTTACCTGGCATATTGCTTATGGGTGGACAAGCGTAAGGTAATTCGGCTTGTAACCGTATTGTTCATCAGTTCAGATCTCTGGACAGTTCGAGAAAAAAACAATTCTTGGCTTTTGAAAGCCTCACAACGTGATTTAATTTTCTTACTTGAGAAAACGCACCCAGAGTGTGTGAATCTCCAATTGTTGAGTTTCCCTTAATACCAATACTCGTCCATGTCTAACAAGATTAACAGATTGATTTAGAAAATTCCTGATCCGTTTCTGAATTTGGAAAGAATATCTTCTTTGTTCCATAATCTACTTTCCCTGAAACTTTGATAACAAATCCACCCTTTAGTCTTTGAGCTATGCTGCTTTTAAACAGAAAGGTGAAAACATTACTTAAGAGGTAAACATGTTGAATGTAGTTGAGCGTTTTTAACAATGTTTTAGCCATGATCCTGATACAGGTATTAAATTGAACAACTATTATAATTTATCAATAAACCTATCAATAAAGCACATTTCATGCAACGATGTAACCCAATATGCTTTACAAAGTAAAATGAAAACAAATGTCCAATGAAAAAAGCTAATGAAGGTGTGGAAATATTGAAGCTGTGGCTTCTGAAACACACAGTCCTAAACTATGATTCTCTTTTTACAGCGCATCCAGTATGCAAAGCTGGACTCGGACATCATAGCTAAAATGAAGGGCACTTATGTGGAGCGTGACCGTAAAAAGGAGAAGAAGAAGCCCAAACCTGAAACAACTGGAGCTAAGAAGGGTGTACCAGGAGCACCTGCATCCATGGTTGCTGGGGTCCCTGCTGCCATGCCTGTTAGTAGAATTTTAAATGTTTTTGTTGGAAAGTATCATGCAGAATCCAACAACCATTCAGTACTTGCCCCTACAGTGAATGTGGACAGAGTAGCGTACTATTTCTCCTAAATGTCCCTTGTTTCAACTGAATAATTCAATTTTACAACCAGACTTTGTCTCGTTGCAAAGTTGCAGTTTATTCTGGCACAAATGTCCTCAAAGTGAAGTCACATTAGCATCATAAAGTAAATATGAATTAGTAATGATGAGCTGTAAATGGAAAAGGCAAACGTGTTTAGCTCTTTTTCACCATGCTGACCGATGTAAAAGATATCACCACATTTCCTTGCAGCAGAGGAATCTATTGTATTGAGGCTTCTTAGATTTTAGTGGAGGTAACGTGTAGCATTAGTTGGTGCATATCGGGGGGGAGGGCGGTTATTACATATACTGACACACTCCACTCTTGCATGTTATTTTTCAGGGAATGCCTCCAATGAGCCAGGCTCCCCGCATGATGCACATGCCAGGCCAGCCACCTTACATGCCCCCTCCAGGTATGATGCCTCCTCCAGGGATGGCACCTGGTCAGATGCCTCCTGGTGCCCTGGCTCCTGGTCAGATGATGCCCGGACAGATGCCAGGACAAATGCCTCAGCAGGTACTTTTTTTCAGTGTCATTTTGTTAAAACAGTTTGATGTAACTGTAAATCGCCTGACATGAATGTCAGTTGCTGTGCTGCACACAGAAATTCAGTTGAAGAATATGGCATACAAATAATGTTATAGTATATGGTTTTTCTTCATGAAGACAACGGTGGCAGAATAGCAACAGAAATCTCCAAGTGTTGCACACTGCATGGCCGTGTCGTTTGGTTATTTTTTGACTATTTTCTAACTGCTTTAATCCTCACAGGTTGCAGAAAATCCACCCAATCACATCCTCTTCCTCACCAACCTTCCAGAGGAGACGAACGAGCTCATGCTCTCCATGCTCTTCAACCAGTCAGTAACAACTTGTTGTTCGTGTTCAATTCTGCACATTTGTAATGTATTAAAGGCTAAGTCTGACCGTGTTGTTGTGTTTGTAGGTTTCCTGGGTTCAAAGAGGTACGTCTGGTCCCTGGTCGTCACGACATCGCCTTTGTGGAGTTTGAGAATGAAGTGCAAGCCGGCGCTGCACGAGATGCACTACAAGGCTTTAAGATCACACAAACGAATGCAATGAAGATTTCGTTTGCTAAGAAATAACCACTCTCAGGACTAGTCATTTTCTGCCATAATACCCCCCACACACACACACACACACACACACACACACACACACACACACACACACACACACACACACACACACACACACACACACACACACACACACACAGGTCTTTTTTTAAATCAGTTTTAGAAATATACTGGATTGGTGGCGGATTTTTTTCTCCCTCCGGGATTACATGTAAGTATACTTATTATTTGCATCCTATTGATGTGAATTTCACACATTTATTACAGTTGGACTTTTCTTCTTGTTGATGTCTGTCATAAAGCATTGCACCCAGAGTCTGGTCCACCAGACACTGTACCTGGAGCTTTTTCTTTTTTTAAATAAAACTTGTGATGATGCTCTTCACATAAAACATATGTTACGGTGTGATTGCTTTGTTTGTTTTTTTATCTTAGGTCAGTAGGGGGTGCTATTATTCTACTCCCCTCTGCTCCTGATATTGAGGTATGTTGTGTGGCGTGTAGGTGGTTGAAGGGAATAATTGGTTCAACAACATGGGGAGGGTTTTTCTTAATGTTTTTGTATTTCCCTCTTGTGCCTCATTGAGGTTGGAGAATCTTTAAATATTCAGGGTTCACTGAAATATAAATAATACATGGTTAGTTTAATAAATAATTTTTTATAGACATATACATTTTTTGTTTTTGTGAACTGGAATTCTCATAGATATCCATAAGTGGAGACTAGAAGTAACGTATTACACTGCAATTTAATTAATATTATCAGAACTTTTGAAATTTGCTAGTAATTGAATGTAGAAGGCAGATCTTGAATGTCGGGTGAACATGATGTCTTAACTTTGAAATATGAAATCAATTTAGTAATTAATAATAAAAGTTGGTTACACAGCACAAGAGTCTCAAAACAAGAACCTCAAAGCTGTTGATTACATTGTTGGCTGGCTTTTGAAAGGACTCCGCTGTATGGCGAGGTCAAACAAATGAATTCCACTGAGTCCAATGTCTTGCATGTTGACATTGTCTCTCAATATTCCAATTAGTGAATACCTAGTGTATGTTTTACAGCACGCCCTCTCTGTCTTCAATTGCTATAGGTTTGCAGAGTAATTGCATGCCAGTGGAGTGCACCTCCCACCCTCAAAGTCTGAATTCATGGGAGTGGGGCCGAGTGATGTGTGAATTAGGCCTGAAAAGCTTAACTTAGACTTGCACTATCAGCGGTGACCGGCTCACACTGGGCCCCCCTGTTGTAGATTTAAACTGTGCCCTGAATAATTGTCTTCAGGTCAGCTCAACAGTGTACACACAAATGCACATTCTTCTGCACTTTCCCAAGCCTTTCCACACTCCCTCATTTTGCCTTGAGAAAAACGCTGACCTGAGCTGCCAGGCTGCCGTTCAACAACACAGTGAGTTTCAGTTACAGGGACTGAAGGGCCACTCATACTTATCCCGTGGGTCATACATGGGAGTTGTGTCTGTCACACGATATAAACACTAGTACTGTTACTGTAGAAAACTGCCTCTTTTGGATCATTTACTTTTTTATGTCCAGACTTTTATGTAGCAGCTGAACTGTAAAATAAAATCCCCCCCAGGTTTGGGTAAATTTGCACATAAAGGAACTGCGTGGTGGGGAAAAATGTCAACGTTCTGCATGGGGGTTCACATGTTCTCCCTGTGTGTGGGTTTTCTCCCATTTCCTCCCACAACCCAAACACATGCAGAGGTTTATTGGACACTCAATTGACCATAGATCTGAGAGTGAATGAATGTTTCTCTCTATGTGGCCCTGTGATGGACTGGTGACCTGTCCAGGGTGTACCCCACCTTTCGCCCTATGTCATCTGGGATTGGCAACAGCCAATGTGTATGTTCCTCTCTCAACAACGCTCTGCCCGCTCTGGAAATTAGATTCAATACCATTCAACGTGCCTTTTCCAATCTTCATTTAACATTAGACAAAATGTTCACCCTGGATGGTTCCGAGAATCAATTTGTGAACTGCTACAAACACAAAGGAAAGCAAAGTGTCAAAATGGTGGCTGTACAAAGAGCCTATGTGGTACATGTACTGAAAACCAATAGCAGTGGTCATGACTTCATCTCTTCACTAACAGACTTGACATACTTCACACTCCTGTTGAAGCAGGCTAGTTGACTTGCTATTATACACCCTTCATGATAATTTATTATGAAGACGTTTTCTTTTCATGGTTTCAGTTGATGATGTTCACGCCAAGTGCTTTGAGGCTTTAATGCAGATCAATAATATTTATCTTCCTCTTCATCTTCTGTCCAGAGGGAAGCATGTGACCATTGGGTGGAGCCAAACACTCCCTTGAATGCAGTGAGACCCACGCAAAGCAAAGACTATTATTTATTTTCCCTCTTCTGCTATTGTGACTCTTCTTCAGGTGAAATCCACACAGCAGCAGGAGGAGCAGGAGCCTCTGGGCAGACCATGTGGTCTTTCTGTGTGTTTCTGGATACTTTGTTAGAATTCAGCTCATGTGTGGAGGTCACTACTCCTCTATGCAAATCAGCGCTGTGCTCCTCAAGAGCCCTCTGTTCGGCTGCGGGGTCACTGCGGAGCGCCAGGCCGCGGAAACACCAACGGTTGTCAGGGAAGCTCTTGGACAACAAGACCGTGGTAGACCTTAAAAAGCTGGAGGAGAAGGAGGGAGGCCGAATCTCATTAGATTCCCCCTCAGATAAAGAAGCCACATTGTGTGGGGGTCATGGCGAGTGCTGCAGGTCAGATGTAGAAAATATGCCATGTGATCGGTGCCAGTATTCAAAAGATGCCTATATGCACTATACAATTCTCTTTTCTATTTACCCGCTCGCCCTGCAGCGTCATTACAGTACAGGCTGACAGCTGACCAAACATGTTTCATGAGCATGTTTTCTTCGCAAACAACTTCCAGTGCAGCGTCCATCGCCGAGGTTATTGTAGAGATTGATGGCACCAGCTTCAAAGCCCTGCTATAGAAACGTTCGGGGGGCCACTGGAACCCGAGCAGAGCTCTATATGGTGGCGGTTAATTGGCGCGGCCGAGCTTTGAAGTGAGCTGAGGGACAGCAGAGGAGGTCTGAAACTGGAGGAGCAGAGGCAGCGAGGAGGTGCCGCAGAAAAGCACAGAAGAAACTGAAAACGCATTCAGGATAAACCCACTTGAAGAGAGAGAGGGGAGAAAAGTTTGGGGTTGGGCTACAGGTGGTTCACTGTGTATGGGGAGAAAGGGATGGGAGCGCTGCATGCGCGCTAGGAGGAACCATCCGGACCAGAGCTTAAAGACGGATATTCCCTGCCTCAGGACACACCCTCCATGCGCTCCTTTCTCTCTCCCTCCCTCTCATTGTTTCCCACACTCACCCTGACGCCGCCGGGCTTCGTATCGGGTTGATAAATGACGATCCAGCCGCTTGGATGAGAGGAGTGCAAAGTGAAATCATTCCGCTGGAAGACGCGCAACTTTGGCGGCCGCTTGAATGCTTTTTTCCCCCCCTTGATGTGGTGCGTCGTGGATCAGGCTTGAAGAGAGGCACAATAAGAAGAAAGGAGACAGTGTGGCAGCTAATTGGGATGAGAGTTCAAGTCAAGTGAAACGGCAGATTGGACCTTTAAAGCCTCTTAACGCAGGTGGTAGGAGGAAAACAGCGCAAGGGCAGTGTGTGTTTACGTGCCGCGTGTGTTTGTGTGTGTTTGTGTGCATGCGTTAGTCCCAGTGGAAATCCACCCAGGACACAGCAGCAGCAGCAAGGAGGTGATCAGGTGCGCGCTCCTGTGTGTGTGTGTGTGTGTGGGTGGGTGGGGGATAAATCAAAGCGCAGACACACAGAGATAGTTATGGTTTCTCTGAACCTGAAGCGATGAAGCGGCTCTGTGGGAGTTTCAGGGTCTAACAGCGGAGAAGGACGGACGCACGCAGGAGGGGACAAGGAAACCCGGCACCGCCGTCGCCAAAGCGCGCAACGCAGTCACCAATATCCCCCTGACGCAGTGATGGAGAGCCAAATTGCGCACAGGATAACTCGGCTCGATCCCGGAAAACGGAGCGGAAAGAACACCGGGTGGCCAGACATGAGCACTGACCGACACCGGGGAAACCACCACCTGCAGCGGACTATGCTTTTCCTCGTGGCGCTGGCGATACAACCGCAGGTAAGCCACCAATTAAGTAATTAAGTGCTATTATAGGGCGACGTGGTTTTAAAACCCCTAGCTCACTTTTAACTGTGGTTGAGCCTGTGTTAGTTGATCGCAGCCTTTAATGAGGTACACACGCACTGTCCCTCTGCCCTTTGTGCTGCCCTCATTCTGCTCCTCTGTGGCTCTGTGCCCACCTGTTGTTCCAGCCCGCTGATGCTGATTATCCCACACGAGAGAGAGACGTGCCTGTGATCCTGTTTCGGACACATGGGATTCACCCATTCACGCATCACAGTAAAAATATGTGTCAAACAGGAAAACCATAGTATTGTACAACATTATAGAGGAACAGCTGATTATTATTATTATTGTCAACAACACTGCAATACATCTGTTTAATTTTTGCCTTTTTAGTGAATAAAACCCCCAACTTAATTTATTTTCTTTTAAACGTTTTTGGTTCATCAGAGAAAGAAAAATCTTAATTAAACCAACCTCACACTCTCTGCTCAGCACCCACTCCATATTCATATAGTTTAATAAGCAGTAATTCCATCCGCCTGTCTCATGCCTGCTGGTGCATTGTCAATTATTTTTTACATAATTGTTTTATTCCCCTTTCACTCACTGAGTGTTTCCCGTGCCCCATCTGTCTTAGCAGCTATAGCGTGCTGACTTTCTTTTTCATTGAGTGTGCTTGGAGGTGCTCCTCGAATGAGTCGATGCAAGGACTTGTATAAATGTCTTTTTATGCCAACAAATTATTGCACATGGAAGTGAAACCACAACCATAAAACATTTGACCTTTTTCACGGGCAGCTGATGGTCTGATCTGGGTGAATAGGAGTCTGTGACAAGACTGTGCACTACCAGGAACAGACCCTGAGGTGCTCCATGTGTGTGTGCATGTGTATGTGCATGTCCTCTCACTGTGTGTGTGAGTGTGTGTGAGAGTGATTTTTTTTTTTTTAAACACCGAGTTCACATCCAGCATCTGTGTCTTGGGTGTGTGTGTTGAGCTCGGGGCACAGACGTGTAAACTCCAGGGCGTGTGAATGTTGAGCGTTCAGGCAGCTCTGCACCTCTGCAACCCCTTCACAGCTGAAGAACAACACACTCCACTCCCTCCATTCTCGACTGCATTGCAGTTTGAAACACGCTCAGGATCCTTCGCTGCTGCTGCTGCTGCTGCTGCTTTCGTTGTTGCTGCTGGTGGTGACCATTTATAATTCACAGGAATGGAGAACGTCCTCATGTCCAGACCTGTTTCAATCGGTGTGAATCATAAATGAAGTTCAGCTCTTTCGGCATGTTGTCCAGTTTTCTCACACTGCAGTGCAGGATACACCTCACTGTTTCAAGGTGATTTACAGCTGTGGTTTGCAAAATCAAGCTCACTCATTTTTCAAGTTAACTCTGGAATTTAAAACAGATTAGATCAAATGTTTGTCTTTGAAGCACAAAGAGAGTTTAAAATGCCTGACACACAATCCAGAGCAAACTGTGGACTTCAAGGATAAAAGACACATTTGACCAACTCCTTCAGCAATATTGTCTTTATAATCAGAATTCTATGTGGAATTTAATGCACAAAAACTACAAAACTGTTGTGGCTACACTTTTGCTTGAGAGAAAAATATATATTTTGTTGTTATACTGCAGGTGTTTAGGGTTTGAACCTACTTTAACCCCTGTTTTACCAGTCTGACACACCTGAAACCACAGTCAGAGCTTTCCTGAAGAGATGGTTTGAACCGGGACTGGGATCTTTCTCCCCCTCTCTCCCCTTCTGCCTCTCTCTCTCTCTCTCTGGACACACTGAAGCGCTGAAATGCTGGTATGTGGGGAATGGCCCAGGCAGTGAGAGTAGGAGAGGAAGAAAGGAGGATGTAGAGTGATGAGCACCCCTGTATCTCCAAAAACCTTTTGATGTAGAGGAGTCCACCCTCCCTACACCCTTCCACCCCCTCATCCCTCCTCCCTCACCCCCTCAACTCAGGGACAGGGTGCAGGCGAGGGACATGGAGCCAAACACAATGGGGCATGTGAGATTCTGGTGGGCACATGAGATCTCCCTGGTCTCGGTGATTGCTGTCTGTGACTGAGCACACAACACTGCAGGGGACACATAATTGGACGCACAGTAATGAGCTTTATTAGGTTTAGTGTCTGTAAAAATGCCAGGATGGCTGTGAATTATTCAGACGTATTTGTCAGGCACAGCGGTTTCATGGCAAACTGAGATAACGGCGCTTTATTTTTGTGCTTGCAGTCAGTGGAAGGAGCCAGAGCCTGTGTTTTATTCTCTTAAGGTGACACGCAGACACTGATAGACAGACATACGGGCACATACCTGACCCTGGTGCTCCGAGGACTCTCTGAGGGGCTTGTTAACTCTTGTGTGTGTGTGTGGTCTTGTATGGGTATCTTTGTGAGGACCAAAATAAATTATAAATCTGAGGAGGTGAGGACATTTTTGCTGGTCCTCCTATTCTGTCACCCTTTTAAAATGGCTTTTTGAGGGTTAAGACCTGGTTTTAGGGTTAGGCACTATAGTGAGTGTCCTTACTATAAATGCTGTGCAGAAATGTGCGATGTGTGTGTGTGTGTGTGTGTGTGCTTCATACTATTTACTAAGTGCAATAAAATTAAAATCATGAACTACTAATAACAAATGGGGATGTCAATGAAGTGCCATGAGTGCAACATCACTGTATACTACAGCATAGTATACTGCTTATAATGGTTTCCGCAGCTTCTGGAAGGCTGGTGGGCAGACATTGTGCGGACTGTACTCGTGCATGAACAGAACATGCACAGTCAGCTTCCGTTTCATGTGAAATCCTCTCTTACAACATACTGAAACTCCTCTCAAACTAAAGTCACACTAGCAACTGCGGAGTTTGTCAACTCAAGAGCTTTGTATCGAAGGATTTTACAATATTATGAGAATATTTTAGTGGCGTATGTTAGGGTATACATATCGATACATGGTCCGCGATATCAGTGATATCATGACAGTCTGTGATAATCAATGTATTTCAAGACAGTCATGTAGCGATACATCACGATATCTGAAGGAAATGAAACGTCCATGAAAAGTTAAAGTGCAGGAGTTCTCTATTTATTCACCACATAGAGAACAAAGTGCATGAAGTCTATGTATTGAACCCTCTTAACGCCGCTTTCTCCATCATTATCCCGCTGTGAACTCCATCTTCTTCAGATCGGTAACTTCTGCCCAAGTTTCCCTCATTCATTTGAGCAGTGAAACTCACAGAGACTTTAGAGTGCCTTCATTTATTGGTTCATTTATTGATATGGCGCCGATACATAAAACCAATATTTTGACCCACCCCTAATGTCAACGTATCTCTTCAGAACTGTGTCCATGAGTGTTTCAGTGAATTGTTCATTCTAAATCCATCGCTGAATAAAGAAAAGAAAAGTAGGCCGATGGGAAAAAAAAGACTGGAAACAATGCAGAATAGAGATGATTGCTGCAGAAAGAGAAATGACAGGAGCATTAGAGCTTGTTCCCAGACAGAGAAAGAAGGGAGGGGGGGGAGGAGGGGGAAAGGAGGAGTGTGAGAGCATGGGCTCCGAGTGTCAACCTCCCCTGGGAAGAGAGAAGTAAGAAGGGAGTGGTGGTAATGGAAGAAAGAATAAGAAGGCAAATAAAAGGGAGTAGAGAGATAAACAGTTGCATGATTACATACCATGCCTGTTGGTCTGTCTGTCCATAATTTCGATGGGAATGACAGATTTGAGCGATGAAGTTATATTTAAGAAATATCATTAGAGAGGAGCGCTGCTGGAATCAATGTCACTGCAGCCGAGGTGTGAACGTAAACACAAGGCCACAAAAGATACAAGATTTATTTGTTGGCAGTAGGAAGAGATTATGATTTTTTTCTTTTGGTATAATTGGTGTTTCGACTCTGCCAACACAAATAGTTCCACAACTGAACCGACTAGAATGTTGCCTAGCAACACAAGCAATGTGCATATAATTTACTTAACACATTAAAGCATCATGGCCTGCGACTTTGGTTCAGGTATATTGATTTTTTTTGTTCATATTTTTGTGCAACCAGAGAACAGTGTCAGTGTAATGAATGACTTTGCTGACATGAATATGAATCCGACGAGTTAACAACTTGATCTGCATTGTTACCTGTTCTCAGTGGATGGTGTCCAGCAAGTGGCAAACTGGTTATAGGAATCTGAGCTGCCATTTTGAAGCCTCGTGATTTGCAATTTGTCCAGCGCCATGTTGAGGCTTTGCAACCCAAAGTTCACAGTCACCTGCAATCAGGCACCACACGGTTTAATCTGATGTACCATTCTCATCTGATTTACTCTAAACGGGAACATCATTTTCTGAACTTGTACTCCATCATGTGCTGTTGAAGAAGACGGGGGAACAAAAGATTGGCACCGTTGACTTCTCAGGAAAATGTTTACTCATAGATGCATGAAGCAAAGACTACTGTACGTCGACTTTTTCCAGAGCATCTGTGGTCTCTTGTAACATTTTAGCAAACTTTCGTACTTGCAAGATCAAACAAGTTCTTGTTTAGGCTATTTTTTTGTATTCGTGACACAGTATAAATCATCATGCTCTGTTTGTGTTTATATAAAATGATCCTGCTACTTCCCCTTGTCCTTTCCTGAAGATATCACGGCTAAAAATGAAAATATGTACTAGTGTTTTTGACTTGAATTTGGTGTATTTATCTTATCACAACATTTCTTTTGGGCTTATTTACTTATTAAGGCTGATAAGATAATTTGACTTGTTTCAAGGTATTTTTTTCTTGTTTCAAGAAAACGTAACACAAAGATAATTTAGCTTGAAACAAGTCATTTTCCCCTAATAGTGGTTATATTTTCTTGTTTTTTTAGCGGCATTTTTTGCAGTGTATTGTTATTTCGGTAAAAATCTCCACCCTTTTGGTGTAATTCCTTACAGTGTAACTCATAGCTAGTGTAATTGATGATAATTATGAACACCTATGAAGTGTTTACTCCATATCAGCACTGATTAAATGCTGCTCCTCCAATCAAATGTCTTAGTTACTATACTATACTATTTTTCTTCCCCTCTGTTGTCACACACTGATAAAGGGGTGATAAAAAGGAAACATGCAAGCTGATGCAGAAGCAGGATGGTACACTTTACTCACAAGTAAAGCTGCAGTGCGTAACTTTGGGCATTCTGCCTCCGTTTAATTTGTGTTTGCTGCGTCCAATATTATCAGGCCTGACTGAGGGCGCATGTATGTGTATGCAGCGGCAGCACATGGGCACTATCTTGTCATGTTTGCAGCCGTCTCACTTTACTCGCACAATGTCGCTGTTGCAGGGGTCTGCCTTGACCTGAAACAAATCATTTCCTGTGTGCAGCGTGGTAATGTCACTGGGTCGTGTGGAGCTGATGGATCATTTCAGCATTGTTTAAACTCATTTGACAATGGTTTGAATCTAAATAAAATTACAGTATAGAGACACATTCAAGTTTCTAATTGTTTTGTGTTCCAGCTTTCGTTGGTCTCCTGCTGTCCTTAGTGGAATAAACTCTTCATTTAAACACACAGATGACAATCCATAAAGTATTGTAGCCCCATTGACTTCAAATGACCTCTAAATATGAATCACCCGTTCAGTTGATGATATAGTGATCTAGTTGTCTCCTTCCCATCTTCCCTTTCCCTCTCCCTCTCTCTCTGGCCTCAGGCTGTCTGTGCCGTGGGCCGGTTCGAGCTTCAGATCCGCCACTTCCAGAACCCACATGGACTCCTGCAGTCGGGAGAGTGCTGCGACCTCCAGACCAGCGGGGGACAACGTTGTTCTGCCAGGGACCAGTGCGACACATTCTTCCATGCCTGCCTCAAGGAGTACCAGGCCCGGGTCGTCCCAACTGGAACCTGCACCTTTGGCTCCGGCAGCACAGGGATTCTGGGTGGAAACTCCCATTCGCTCCGCCACCGAGGACACGATGGAGGAGGAGGAGGAGGAGGAGGGGAGGACGGGACAAATGGGCACATTGTCATTCCCTTCAAATATGCCTGGCCAGTAAGTACAGGGGCAGTGCTGGTTATCAGTATGGTTACCAAGGTAACGCGGGCTAAGCTTGAAGTACAACAATACACTCAAACTGAAGCTTGAGAGGAATAACAATGACATTCATTCACATGCTTTTACACTGTTTTTTCACTTGTGGGTGAAAGTGCTAGGGCAGAGTAACATAAAAAAAAATAATAATTATAAAGCAAACACCATATACCTAAATCTCGCTGCGCCTACATTGTAACTGGGTGCAGATTTTAAAAACCCTGACCTGCATCATCAGAAGAGCCTTTCAGTGTTTGCATCCTAATAAGTATCAACAAGCTCCAGCACATTATTTCCACAATCAGCCTCCTCTTGCCTGGGAGCACTGCCTGTGATGATTTTTTCCCCTCTAGGATGTGAGACGTTTTGTTTCTTAACTTCTTTTTCCATTCAAGTGAAAAAAATTCCTGCTATGTTATTCATCTCATCTTTTTCTCTGCCTTTGGTCGCTCTCTGCATGTCTGACTTGTTTCTCGTAATCAGCGAATTACTGGCACGCTGCAACAGGGCTCGTGGAAGAATTCACACAATCTTTATGTTTTGCACCAAAGCCAAGTGGGTGTGAAATACAGAAAAGATAATGAAACACTCTGCACAGAAACGTGAGGTTGTCTCTCAGTGGGTGTTTTCTTTGCTGTCGCTTGTTGTCAGTCTACTGTGGAGAACCTTTGAGATATAGTTATTATTTTTTCCCCATCTTTTGAATAGGTCATCTCTTTGTAGTCAGTTAGCATTTCTTTTTAGTTGTTGTGCATCTCATATTAAGTGTAATTTGCCTCTTTTTGGTCATTTTATGTCCCCTTGCGGTTGTTTTCTTTCTGCTCCTTGTCGTCTACCATATTGTTTGTTTGTGTAGTACATTGTTTGTCAGGTGAGACGTCTGGATTCCGCTCCAGGCCACATGACCAGCTTTGGCTCCTGGCTTCTTGTTTGGTTGGCCTGTTAAATATTCCATCCATGACTCCTATTGTGACTCCTAACGTAGCCACACAAAGCTGAGCCCGCACGCACACACACTGCATACACAAGAATGTCATAAGGAGTTGACTTAGGTTGCTTTTTCTTGATTAGTATAGGCCCATTTACCTGTGAGACTCTCGGAGCCAATTATCTCGGAGACAATCGTCCTCCCTTATCTGTGCACAGTTTGTCTATGTGTGCGTTTGTGTGTATACGCTGTATGCACTGTGTCACACTTTCCTTGTGTGAGTTTCCCTCCTCTTGTACATTGGGGAGGTGTGTGATTGGCAGGTGAGAGTGTGAGAAAGTTCTCTGACAGAAAGCCTACCTGGATTATTTACAAGGCTGGGCTGCAGGGCGGGCTGGGCTGCAGGAGAGAGAGACCAGGGACACGCAGTGGTTGCGACCTCGGCTGAAAGACTTGCTTTATCTGGCCGTCTCTGGGAGGTGGGAGGTGGAGGGCGGAGGGAGGGAGAGTGATATTCCTGCCCCAGGTGAGGGGATGAACAGGTGAGTGTAGTCATTATGAGGTAAGGTGAGCTCCCTCTGTCCCCTGCCCTCTTTCAGTTGTTCACTCTTTCTTTCTTCCACTCACCTCTTAAGGGAACTTGAGCAGTCAGATGTGTGGACCTGTGTTTGTTTGTGAGTGTAAACAAAGCTGTAATTTGTTGTGTTGGCTTTGTAAATAAGCATATCGAGATTATTTGGAGGTTTTCGTGCACTGCCAGGCTGCTATAAGTCTGTGACCTCAACACTGACAGACAGTGGTGCTGATGGAACAACATCTCAATCTCAATAGATTTTTGTAAAGGCTTTATTGGGCATACATCTTCAAGCAGGCAATTTAAAGTAAAAACAGCACATTCGATATTCAGGTGGTAGCATGGAGAGGCTTAACACGACCTTAGCAGAGGCTATTTTTTGTCTGAAAGTCAGATCTGAGGCAAAGGAGAACCACAAGAGAGTAAGGGAATCAGTAAGGGACATGAAGACATACACCAATTTACATATAGTATATATATATTACAGGATTTATTAATCTCTACGAGGAACCTTCCTACAATGAGGAGCAGTGATGGGGAACCATGGAGGTTGGGTACCTTGCTCAGGGGTACCCCAGCCCTTTGACCTTGTGGGGACTCGAACCAGCAACCCCCAGTCACAAGCCAAGTTCCCCTTCCACTTGGCCATGGGCCGCCACAAACTGATTGTTTGATAATCAGTTCATGCGTGGTTGTGATCTACACAGCTCAAAAGGCTCTTTCCACTCTGAATGGAGGCCAGACATGATATGATGTTTAAAATCCTCTCTCAGTCTGCATGATGAGAAAGAAACAATTATCATTATTATTATTATTATTATTATTAGTTAGATCAAACAGCCTCAAGTCTGAAGCTAAGCCAATTCTCTCTTGGCTTGATATCCATACTTGTGACGCAGGGTGTCGCATGGCATTGTTAATTATCACATCAATCAAATTATTATTAAAAAACATTCCTTTAATGGTGAGTGGGACACTTAATAAACAGTAGGCTGTGTCCCGAGTCATCCTCAGAGCAACACAACATTAGATGTCTTATAACGGAAGAATTGCAGGTAAATCAACTTGTGTTTAATTCACATGAGAACAATTATGACAGAGGAAGTTGGAACATGTCCTGCTGTCTTTGTCTGGTTTTTAAATTTGCCTCCTGGTCAGCAGTAATCTCACAGATAGTCTGAGAGACGTGGCTTCATTTTGACCCCAGATTGAAAACCACAGACACTCAGTGGTCTGGCATGTTTTAGCTGTGGCGCCTCCACAGAAATGGGAAAGTTCAAAGACTTCATAACAGTGAGGTAATTTCTCTAAGCCCTCTCTCTCTGGTGGCTGTTTCACTGCTGAGGGAAAGTCTGCCCGCAGCAGTGAAATTCTGAATCCTGATGATTCTGTTTATCCGACAGAAAGGGGTAAACAGTAAATCAGTAAACACTTCAGGGGTGTGAGGGGAAAAGATGAAGTAGGCAGGTACAGTGAGGAAAAACCCACGACTGTCGGTGGTACGGCCTAGACCACACATTGTGGGAAATGAACCTGATGTTTCCTTCCTTTGTCACTCAGAACTAGTTCATCAAGGTCTGGTTAGGACCTGCTCTTTTGTTCGAACCACTAGTGACAAATGACAATATGATAGGTGCTGCAGAAAAAAAAAAAAATGCTAACATGAAGTGAATAGAGTGAAGTCCCCACCGTTTATAATCCTCATGTCAAGTGTTAAAACTCATTCATTGTCAGGTTCAGCGCCAGAGGCCATAGCTGGCTTTTCCTGGGAAACATTCCCCTTCAACAAAGAGTGTGTTCAAAAATGTGTGTGTGTGTGTGTGTGTGTGTGTGTTTTACGATCTTTCAACATACATCCACTTTGTTCGTCTTGTGCTGTATTTTTGTCGTTCCTGCTTAACCATATCTATTTGCATGGATGTAAGTTTTATACAAAGGGAACTCAATGCTAACACATGTTTGTGGATGTGATGTTTGGTTTGTCGTCTTACTGTTTGTGCTACATATTAATGCCCTATGTCAATTAACCCTCAGGAAATCATGCTGTATGTTTCCTTTTAACAGCTTTATGGTTTCTATTTATCCCATGAAACCAGGCAATAATCCTTCTCTAATCTCACTGTAGTTTTGTGAATGCTTCAGTGGTATGTTCAACTTGTTGCAGCAGCAGCAGCAGCAGCAGCTGTTCTCAGTGAGATTCTATGAAAAGAATTGCGTGTTTTCTACTTGGCACCAAATGACAGACAAAACATTTCTATTCATTTTTATGCCAACATTAGCACACACATGTATTTTCCAAGTGCTGAGACGCCTTTTTGCCTTCTAAAAAACAACATGTCACAATATTTACTTCTACAAACAGTTGATTTACTTTAGTTTTTCGACAGTTCATGGCTCATGCCAGGTCTTTGATGCTTTGATCACCATAAATGACATTGCTCTCACTTTACAGCGTTGACAACAGGAGTAGATGATAAAATCAGTCTTCACCAGAGTCTTTTGAAGCACTTCCTCCTCAGAGGCAGCCTCCTGTTCCAGGTATCACCGAGTTCACTATGCAAAGTTCGGCCATCATGCAAATGAGTTCAGGTGTAATAGCTGTGGGACAAAGCTGCTCTTCACTCTCTATTGTCACTCTCTTACCTGATCTTAATTTATTCAAAGGAGGAAACAGCTCCTCTGAGTCCAGTGTTTCTAATCTTAACTTCAATTTACTGGGTAAAAAACATGTGCTTAAATGAAGCTAATCATCCATGAAGTTTGGATGTAAAATATGTCTTTTAGAAACTTCAGTACCTTAACAAGACGCTCCAAGTAAACACAGACAGACAGACAGGTTTCAGCCAACTGAACGCATAGTTAATGTAAGGGTAAACAAACATCACCATTGGATTTTTTTTATATTCCAGCTTCTTCCTGCTGTCTTAGTCTCCTGACACTGTTTCCTGTGTCCCTCTTGCTCTTTTTCATTGGGTGTTTTTCATTGGAGATTGGTAATCGGTACCCAGTACTTGATTGCATCCAGAGTCGGCTCAAAAACATGTTTGATTGACTGCGACTGAGGTCGTGTCGGGTTTGTTTCTCTCTCACACACTTGCTGATTTGAGTCTTTACCCCTCACACACTGACAGGTTTCTGTGCCAGTTAACCATGCCAAATGCCCCCCAACCAGCGCTGACTGGTGCAGACTCTGGCCGACTGTGAACCAAGTCTTGTAGTGGGTCCCCAGCTTAAGCGGTTTCCCCACTTTCTAGTCTTTATGTAAAGCTAAGCTAGCTTTATATGAGTGTTATCAGTTGGTCATCTAACTAACATGCGGGGCGTGTAACATGGGGCAGGCCATGGCCAAGTTACAAATGGCTTGTAAATGGAGGGATGCCTGTTCGAGTCCCCACCTGGCTATCACATAAAATAAACAATCATTTGGTTTGTGTTGCTGGGACAAACCAGTCAGAGAGTGAGTTTCAAGTTTCCTCCTTCTGTGTACCAACTATTATTTCTTAGTCAAAGCCTGAAGGCGGGAGATGTGGAACATGCACAGAGTGTCTATAGGTTAGCTTCCATCTATATATGTATGCATTAGTAATTAAAATCGCATTATCTGGGTGTGTCAGTCTGACTTTGAGAAACTGTATCATGAGAATTTCAGTTCCTGATGCTGTGTGATCAGTGTGTGATCAGTGTGTCTGTAAATGACTGACAGTGTCAGGTGCTTTGAGCGGCTGAAGATTTGGAAAGAATTGTTTACCATTTCTAGCCATTTATTTACCCATTAAAGAAGATAAAAGGACCTCAGAATTGGGACACACACAATTTACTTTCCACCACTGACACTAACTAGACAGATAGGAGACACACACACAAAGACACACACACACACTTTGTGGTTACCTGTGCATTCCTGCTGTGTGGGGGGAAGTCAGTGAAGGGAAGCGAACAGAGAGGAGAATAGTCGGAGCTTTCTTTCTCTCCCAAGTCTCTCTTTCACTTTTTTCTCCCCCTGTCATTTGTGCTCTCCTCTCTTTTGTCCCCTAATTGACTCTCTTGCACAGCCTTGCATACCTGTGTGTGTGTGTGTGTGTGTGTGTGTGTGTGTGTACGCCGATACTGCAGGGCCCGTCGCTTATAAACACATGCATGCACACAGCTTTAACAGACTGCATTGATTTCCATTAAATCAGACAGCCTAAACATAGCATATATCCCTAACCTTTACCATTACCAGCTCATGCCTAACCCCAACCTTAACCTAACCACAGTTGAAATCTTAGCTGGGAACTTAACCAGTTATTCAGGAATGAGGTGTTCTGCCTCATTAGGTCCAGGTTTTCGTCTCCATGAGTTCTATTGGTGCTGACAAGGTTAGTATTTATGCCAGAATATGTCCTAAAGAGGTAACAAATACAAGCGTGCACACACACACGTGCATTTTTCATTACACCTTACAGCGTTTTAATTTTCCCTAATACAGACAGACACCCCGGACACACTAATCATTAATTTATCAGCCAACACACACACAAAATACAAAGAAGGTTAATTTCCTTCCGGATTTGGAGCTGTGTTTTTTAGAGATAAGTTTGTTACTCAAGGGTAAACATCTCAGGGGAAGCATGTTTTAATGATTTCATTTGTGTGCAAATTGGATTGTGAGTATAGACTCTTTATTAAAAGAGAAAGGAGGCAAGAGAACCTTGATTTGCATCATCGCTGTGAAATGACAGTCTGCCTCGTCGTCTGGATGTGTCGCCGTGTGACTTTAAAGGACTAATCTGCAATTATCTGATATTGTCGATCTGTACCTTTTCTCGTCATACCTTCTTACCCTCCTTCCTCCACCTCATCATCTCTCAGCCATCACCTCTCTTGCTCTCTCATTCAAAGAGCTCTTTGTAAACCCTTTGTTCTCGGAGTCGCTGCTTTTTCCAGTGATGCTCAGCCTCATCACGTCCCTGTGGACTCCACTGAGCAGACTGTCATAAATCCTCCTCTTCACTCTGTGGTTTCTTGTGTTGCCGGAACTCGACAGGAACAACCACAAACCTTTTTGAGACATCACATTGTTGAACGCATTCTTGGTTTCGTCTTCGATTTCCTCCCTCATGTCTCTTGGTTCTTCCCTGGTCTGTTCCTCATGTCTCTTGGTTCTTCTCTGGTCTGTCCCTCATGTCTCTTGGTTCTTCTCTGGTCTGTCCCTCATGTCTTTTGGAGTATGTTTAATTCACCATCAGTGTGTCTCATTATCACACTGTTACAGTTTAAACCCCTGCTGTCGCTGTCTGAAATTTCACAAAATTAATCCGATTAAAAAAAATAAAAAATATCAGGTGTGTTTATAGAATTGGTGAAAATGGAAAAAAAACAAAAAACTTTTTCATCAGATGGTGAAAAAAAGGATATAAGACACTATATTCTTATAGCCTCTGTATAACATAGTAATGAGGAAAAAAGCAGCCTAAATGCTCCATGCTCTAAGGATTAATATTGTTTGGTGGCTACAAATAATTAAATATATTTAGGGAGGGGAAGAAAAAATACTTTTTGTTCATTATTAAAACTACATCAGCACGAAGGACACAACAACTGGTCCTTCACCGTGGCCCAGGACACATTTGCATATAAAAGACACTGAGGTGTACTCTGAGTGTGTACTCAGTGAAGCGTGGTATTGTGTATTGCTGAGTCAGAGATAAAGTAATGTAAATAAATCACTTTTACAATATAATGAATGAAATCAAATTATAGGGCCAAATCACAGCATACATTATCAAAAGGCAGAAACCTTACAATATTATAGAAAGAAGAGAAACTCAACAATTCACACAATGAGCAAACACTCAATGTCAGTGGAGAGAACAGAGAACCAGACTCAAAAATGTGCGGCCATCTGCCTCGACCGGTTGTGGTGAAAGGAAAAATGGGGGATGGAGGAGAGGTGGGGGACAGAAAAGGGGGGTAAGAGGGATGGGAGGTAGAGACAGTAGATAGAGACCAGGAGCAGATCCACGCCTCTCTTTCCCCCCAGAAATAAAAAGAATGTTGTTGTTCATTTTGATTGATTTGTCCATTTAGGTTAGCGTAGAGTCATTGTGGCACAAGATGGTGGCCTAAAGTGCATATTAAAGAGTTCTTCTAATTTTTATGAAAACCAAACATTGTTTGTTTTACAGCAATTTCACACCTCGTATCTCAAATGTCTTCCAGGGTGACACACTGGTCCTTTTAAACAAGAGTTTAGATTTCCCTTTATGTCCACACAAAAGCATTTCTGGATCCAAATGGAGCCGCAAACAGCTGTTTTCATTTTGTAGCAGGTTAGCACACACATAACAGAAGAAGTCATTCTGCAACATTTTCACCACAAGATTTCAGCAAACTAAATACACCCGAGCTTTGTGTGGTGTGACTTTTTCTGTTAAAAAACACACACACACACACACACACACACCACTCCCAGACTTGTTCTGTTTTCTTACTCATAAATAAAGTGCTCCTCTGGTTGTGAAGCGTCCAGCGGCTAGACAAGGTAATTTCCTGCGGAAGTCGGAGAAATAGGGTGGTCATGGGGGGGATTAGGTGGGGTTGAGGGCAATTAGTCTGGTTTGTGACGGGGGATGTGAGGCACGGGTGGAGGCTACTCGAACCAGTTGAGATTAATGGGCAAAAGGGTAAAGTTGATGTAAGCAGTGCAGAGGAAGGGAGAGTTAGATAAGGGAGCTAGGTGCGGGGCGGTTAGTGGATGAGCTCAGTGTGGGGCACAGGTGCCCTGGGTGTGTTTGTGTGTGTGTGTGTGTGTGATGGAGGACAGGATGGAGATGGGGCGGAGCCATGGAGGATGAGGGCATATCATGGCAAGAGGCCTCTGTTGTTTCAAACTGTTTGAAGTGGCTGCATAGTTTAGCCAATGTGAGCCAATTAACCCTGCAGGAATGTGGCTGTCAGACAACAGAGGAAAAAGAGACAACAGACACTGGCTATTTATTTTACTACTTATTACTATGAAATATTATTTTACATCTCCATGGATCAGTGGTACATCTGGTCATTTTACATGTTGAAAGTCTGAGGTTTGAGGGTTAATGGTCTGTATATATATATATATATATACATATGTATGTATATATATATATATATATACATACATGTTGCTTACTGCACTTCAAAATAAAAGCACTTGCAGTTCCATGTTTTGTCAAATTACCGTTAATAGCAACAGATTCTTTCACATTCACACATGTTGGATTTAAACCTCCCTTTTAACTGGTTAAAGCAGTTATGTTAACTTATCTTCAATTATTATCAACAATTAGTAATACAACATTCACAACTATCACTGATCTTTCATACCTATTCACACGTTGCCAGCACAGCACAGCCTTCAGGAGCAACGTGGGGTTAAGTATCTTGCCCGACGACACATCGGTTTGTAGACTAGTGGAGCTGGGAATCGAACCATTAACCTTCAACCTTCAAGTTGAAAGATGACTCTATAGCTAAAAACTATAATTCCAAGTGCTTTTAGTGGTCACCGACTTGAAAGGTGCTCTATAAATATTTTTAATTAATTAATGGTTTGCCATTTGTACACACACTAATCCTTGTTTCTATTGTGATTTCTTTACTTAATGTTTATTTCATGGCCCTTGGTGGATGACTCAATATCATCCAGCACTCGAGGATGAAAGTCTGCTGACATGGTGGCAGGGGTGGGTGTGAGGTCAAATAAAAACAAGATGAGGGGAAGACAAAGTGTGGTGGTAATTATGTTCACACTGATAGCGAAACAGAAAGGACAGAGAGAGACATCTAATCACAGAGACTGGGTCATCAGAGTACACATTGAGTAGTATTCCTCAATGTGTGTGTGTACATGTCTTATGTAGGCTGTGTGGACCAATTGTCAAGCAAACCTGTCTTTGTGAGGACGTTTTGGCTTGGCCTTTTGAGGATTAAGACCTGGTTTTAGGGTTAGCGTTAGGTGTAGGTTAGGGTTAGGGTTAGGGTTGAACATTTAGTTGTGATGGTTAAGGTTCGAGTAGGGGGCTTATGTCTATGAGTTTCCATACAAAGAATGCAAAACCAGCGTGTGTGTATGTGCGTGCATGCGTATGGTCACGCGCATGTGTTTGTGTGTGTGCGTGAGAGAGAGAGAGAGAGAGAGAGAGAGAGAGATTGCATTGGCTCATGTCCACAGAGACTTATGACATTCACAAATTAGCCATCATAAGACCACAACGCCTATTCTCCTGGGCATTGGCCACTTCTGGATCTAACAAGATTTATTTTTTTCTTTATTGTTATGAGCCTGGATTTAACCAACGACACATTAATCATGTCTGACAGAAGGCAGTTTGCTTTGTGGCTCTGCTGGGAGCCTCAGTGGTCATTTTTATCTTATACTCAAGAAGCCAGTCTGATGTGTGTCATTTTTTTCAGCTTGTTGGCTTCTCACACTGAGTCCACACAAACAGAATTATAATCATATTGTCTTTTTTTTTTTTTTTTTTTTTTACTATACTGGTGTTTAAACCATGTAAACCTGGAGCTGTGTCTCCTGAATAGTAATGGAATGGTTACTGTGGTTACCTCCACTGCTAATTGGTAGTTCAGGTGAGGTGTCGGCCATCCAATCCCGCTGCTGTCATGACAACTGTTTGTGTGTGTGTGTGTGACAGAGAGAGAGCGTAATTACATGAGCGTTTTAATGTGTTTTTTTTATTGTGTGCTAAGTGATGTTTTACTATGTGCATAAAGCTTAAGTGCATGTGTTTAATTACAGCATACAGGCTTTTCAATGAGTTAAAATTATTCCAATAATGGTACTGTAGTAAATATATTACTCTGACGTCAAACCTTTGCATTTTAAACCAAGGAAATCATTTTATATTTTCTTCTTTTATCACTTATCCGTGGAGCAAATAAATTAACATTGAGAATAAAACAGTATATCTACCTTCCTGATCTGGATACAGGAACACACCTGTGTCTTATTGGTATTGTATAAAATGGTGAGGATTTATTCATTAATTACATCGTCAATTATGTTGTTAAATAAAAAAAAATTAAATGTAAATAAATACTTGTGTTTGTAATAAGCGCAGCAAGTCAGCTGAGCAGACCATTCAACTTATTCCCAGGCTCGTTTCCACAGACAATTAAAGGATTAGCTTTTATTTGTTTAAGCATGAATAATGACTGTTTTACCCTAGCAACTTAAATGACAACATGCGTAACGTGAGAGACTTTGTTCATCACAGTGCCGACAGAGAAAATGATCACCTGAAGCTCCGATCACCTTTTATGAAGGTTTATATTACATTTCAGCATCAAAACACAGACAGAAACAATACACAGTGAAGTGTTTAGCAGCTTAAGACTTGAGAGATTAGTCAAATGACTCTGGTTTATTCTAATATCTAATATTGTCTAATAATCCAACCTGCATTTTCCATTTATTATATATTTAATTTTCGAAGGAGCCTTTTACTATGAAATTCTAAGGAATTATCGGCCTGTGCTTTGGATTATTGTTTCTTTAATGGCTCCATAGACAGATGATACAGTAGCTATTGTTAAATGATTAAAGCCAAAACCAAATCCTGTTGTCTGAACTGAATAATGACACATCCTGCCAACTACAATCTCTATTGTAGTACGTAGACTAATATTTTCAGGGCTTAATGAAGGCATGCATTGTATATTGGCAGGATAAATGTTGGTACCAGGGTGGTAGTGAATGTGTATGTTTGTCTCAAATGTGTATGCACGCATGTGAACACAAGCATGCGTGTGTGTGTGTGTGTGTGTGCGTGGAAGCATATATGCATTAGTGTGTGAGTTCTGAGGGGAAATTCCTCTCTCAGGGCTGGGAGTCCTTCCTGTCAGAGAGCTGTGTTTGTACAGCCTGGCTTTGTCGGGATATCCTACCCTGCCCATGTCTGAGAGAGGGAGGAAAAAGAGATAGAGGGAGGGAGGGATGGATGGCATAGAGGGGGTGGGGGGGTGTCTGAGACACTGGACGAGTGGAATGAGAAGTGGAGCAGTGGACGAGGCATTGGCTGGAGTTTGAATCCTAGAAAACTAGTTTGACATTCTTTTTTTTCTTAAATGTAAAACCTTCACATATGAGAATCCTGCATGTCATCACTGACGTCTGCACTGTGGTTTGAATTAGCATCGTTTTCTCTCCTAATCCCGAGCTTTGCCGCTGATGCAAAATAGCAGGTGGAAGGAGAGAGTGAGACAACCAGACAGCCTGCAGCCTGAGGGAAGGGCAGGATTATTAATCCAGACTAACGTTTTTTCCGTTGTCTTGTGTATTTTTGTGGGAAACCCCATGTTCTCTTGGACAATGACAGGCTCAGACCGTCCGCACAGGTCGTGGCTGCATGGCAACAATAAAATAGAGATCCTACTGAAAATGAGTTGGAGCAGAGATGCCAGGCTCACTCGGTGGTTGCTGCAGAAAAAACAAAACACTCAATAACATTCTACAGTGGAAGTGGTTTAAGAAGTGATTCTGGGTATCCTCTGGAGAAGAAATCAAATAAAACACTCCCAAAATTACTTTTCGCTCAGAGCGTCGCTGACACCTGTAATGATTACTTGTCTTATTGCATGCTCTGTATCACAACAGTTATTATCTCAATATGTTGAGATATTGATTTTGATTTCATTACACAAAGACCTTGTTACAGGTTTTCTGTAAGCGTTTCTGAGCTTAACTGAAAATCCACCACAATGTTTGGATCAATGTTCTCAACACGAGAACAAAGGTTCAAACGTGGAATGAACCTTAAGCTGAAAAGACATTTTTAACAGCATATATTTTGATTAAATCAGACACGGACAGACGAGCGTTCTACAGTGAGATGCCACAATGCATTATTTGCGTGTGAGCGTGCGAATCTAAAACTTGACACTGTAATATGAAGACGCTGTGCACAGTTTTATGGATTGCAATGGATTATCAGTTGAATTTTTATACATTCATTAACGCCAGTGGATTCGTCTTTCTTATTTCGAGGACTCGCTTATATTTTAACGCCATCCTTTGTGATCCATTCACATGCAGACAGAGCTCAGTATTGGTCTGAACTCTACCTGTCCATTTGAAGGTGTAGCCACAATCCCGAGTATGCACACATTCAATCCATCCTCAGGATTAGCGACTGCCTCCTCTGCTTTTTAATCTTATTTCATGTTACAGCAGCACGAGTAATGCTCTATTTCTCTCAACTTTTTTTCCTCTCACTTGCTCATCCTGTCACAAACAAACACTGACATTAGACACATCTGTGCAGTCACATTCATTGAAAACATCATTTTATTCTTGTGAACAGTCATGACATCAGTGTGTGTTTGAATAAAGGGTGAGGGAGTTCAGGTAGCAGGAGGTCATCATACATCCATCCATCCATCATATACTGCCTTAATCTCCACATGAGGGCTGCAGGGGTCAATCCCAGCTGACATAGGGTGAAAGGCAGAGTACACCCTGGACAGGTCCCCAGTTCATTGCAGGGCCACAGGAGACACATCCAGGACACATTATAATGCAGTTGTACTTCACACTGTCCGCATGAGACTGGATCACTGAGGACGGATGTTCTGCAACATTGGGACATTTAAAGGAATACCACACACACACACACACAGACACACACACAGTGAACTTTTCCCATGATGTCATTTCCTTGCTGTCATCACGTTGGCCATTATCACCACAAATGACACAAATAACACTGAGATGGAGGTAAAAATGTCATTGTGATCTTATCAGCATCTTGCATGTTTACTTTCTGATTTGTCCTCTGTGTCTGTGTGTGTTGTTTTATTTTTCAACACCCCATTAGGCCACTTCACCTATCCGTAGGAGTCCGTAAATGGGGTTTGGAGAGGTGGTTCAGGAAGTTCTTGTTGTGGGTGATCTTTCTTACACTACCACTTCATCCTCCACATGAGGGTCGTGGGGGGCACTGTGCCAATCTCACATAGGGTGAAAGGCCCTGGACAGATCGCCAGTCCATCACAGGGACACATAGGGACTCACTCTCACACTCAATTTGGAGTGTCCACCTAATCCCCATATTGCATGTTTTTGGACTGTGGGAGGAAACCGGAGAACCCGGAGAAAACCCACGCACACACGGGGAGAACATACAAACTCCACGCAGAAAGGCCCTTGTTAAGACCGAGTCACAAACCCCGATCTTTTTTGCTGCAAAGACAAGAGTGCTAACTTATCAGTGGTTGTTTTGAATTGAATTTGGTAAACTGTGGTTAACTATGGTCAGTTTGACCCTTCAAGGCTTCCATGCGTGGCTCCCTGTACCACTGACTGTACCATGACTTACCTGGCTGTGTGTTCTTGTAGGTGAGCAGGTGAGGGGGTGTGTGTGGAAAATAGTTTGAGCAAAAGAAAAGAGAAAGACTCTGGACTTCCCACAGGTCGTGACCTTTCTGTTGTCATTGGCAGAAAGTGTGGACATAACGAGCAAGCGACGCATACAGTGGATGGAAGGAAGGGTGAGGGTAGAGAGAGAGAGAGGGTGATTGGATAGATGATAAGATGAAGAGGCCAACAGTAAGGTAACGCTGTGTGTGCATTTTGTCATAGTGGACAATTCATCATAATTGCCCTGATTGTCAAAATGCTCCCAACTCCAGCAGCATTTAATCCTCACTTTTAAACAACCCGCTGCAGCAGAGACATGCTGGTCATACACTGGACAAACATTAACTCTGAAGAATTACTCTCGCACATGCAATTCATTCTTATGTGCTTTAAATACCTACCTAGAGGGGAGGGGAATGAGGGAAGATGGATAGTGAGGAGAAAAGGGCAAATTAGGGAAGGACAAGAGACCAAGAAGCAGGAAGAAGAGGAAGATTTATGAGGTCTTCAGAGGAAGTAAAACATTTGGGATGAACACAACTACTAACTAATATCCTATTCCAACTGGACAGATAACGGTTTTTATCCTTACTTTTTAAAACTAGGGACAAATAGTTTTCTCTCTCGTCATCCTCCTCTTCCTCACATACTGTATACTTCACACACTGGTAGAATGAATTTAGATTAAGATGGAGCGAGAGATAAGGTGATTTTTTTTGTTATTCGCTGGACCGAAGTAAAGATGCAAAATAACAACCACTGCAAAATTGTCACTGAGAGCTGATGTTGTTGTTTTTCTGCCCTTGACTTGATTTTGTTTCCGGTATGTGATGCTGCCGTATTTCTCCACTTAATCTAATCTCAGAACGTATCGTGTTTTCACAAAGACTATAGAACAAATGTCTGTTTACTGCTGTATTTAGTGGCCACAGAGGTTGCGCTCTCTAACCGCGTGAACAAAAATATTCCCTGGTGGGTGTCACTTGTCACATGGCGTCGTTAACAGTTCCACAGAGAAAAGTCCTAAAAACTTTACGGCAGATTTATGGAACAGAAATTTGCTTTTGTCCTCTTTCATACCCAATTAAGCATTTCATGAGCCTTCAGATATATTTTATGAGCCACAGGAGAGGAATCGACCCATTCAGTCACTGTTTAACTCGTGATTATTTACTATGCTGTCACTTCCACAATACTTTAGCAATGTCAAGTCATTTTGAAGTCAAATTGACTATTGTTTTTAAATAGATTCCAAATTTTGTTTTATTTCTCAGTGCACGATCAATTGCAGGGTTAACTGTTGCCTTCACATCACACTGAATAAATGCAGTAATAATTATTTTAGTAACTGTTGAATCATGCAAATGGCGGGTAAGTGTGTGGGCAACTATCATTTTCACTTTTGAAAATGGATTATAACTTAAGACGTGTGGTGTTAAGGATCAGGAATTATTTCACACAACTATGATATTAGCTACAGCATAAATGAACATTCTGATAATGCTACTCAGAATATTTGTTTGTTTGTTTTCTTGCCTATATATGATTTTGAATGTGTGTCCTTCCACCCCTGCTTCTGTGTAGAATGAATGCAAGTTCTCATTAAGCTCGGATTTTTTATCAT
Source organism: Solea solea (assembly GCF_958295425.1). Taxonomy (NCBI): domain Eukaryota; kingdom Metazoa; phylum Chordata; class Actinopteri; order Pleuronectiformes; family Soleidae; genus Solea; species Solea solea. Next base: position 16,156,127 of record NC_081140.1, on the reverse strand, counting down.
AAAGGCTGAACATAACTTGAGGTGAGAATTATAAGACTGAGGCTTCCTGACTCCAGCTGCTCCATCTGTGGCTTGCCTGCTTTCTGTGGACTTTAATGAACTGGCTATCTGCCGTCTGCAGCCCAGCACATCTCATTAGCCCCATGTCTTCTAAATACTGTGTGCGTGCGTGTGTCCTTCCTCCTCACCTACTTCTCTTTTCTTGTCCAATCACCTCATCTTCCTTTTGTCTTATGCTCTAATCTTTTCACTTTTATCTCATGATCCCTCCATTTCCCCTCCGTCTGACCTCCTCTCTCTTTCTTCATCACATCGGAAAAACCTCCAGGAGTCCTACGAATCGTTATTCCTCCACAGCTGCCGCCTCTGCTGCTGCAGTTGTCATATTTCTGTGCCCTTTGTTTCCTATGTAATTATACTTTCTCTTTCCCTCTCTCTCTGCATAGTCTTATCTTCTCTACAATCACTTTTCACCTTCTCTTCAAAACCTCCTCATATGTTATACACAAATCTCTGAGTCAGTGTTTTCAGCCACACCAATTTCATCCCCCCCAAACATTTTGCACTCTCTTCCACTGCAACCCTTCATCTTCTCCTGCTCCGTGTCCCTTTCTCATCTCTATTACTTTTGACAGTAGCGCAGACCTCCTGCACTCATCCTCGCACTAAATCCATCACTCCTTCACTTCACACCTTGCTCACCTCCTGTGCCCATCACATCTCCCCCATCTCCCCACCTAGCTGTGCACTCTGTCAGCAAAGGTATGACGACCGCACACATCCGTGCAGGCCCTCAGGAGGAACCTCACGCACGATGCACAAGGTGGAGAGATTTGCATGTCAGGCAGTGGCGCGTTTCACAAACGGAGGGAGGCAGGGAGGGATCGATGGCCTAAGAACAGAAAGACAGAAAGAGTTGTAGCGTTGGTGTGAATTATTCATTGTTGGATTATAGAATGAACATATGCATCAGAGAACGACGAAAATACACCTGCTCTTTATTATCTCTCCAGAGTGAAGCTCTGCCGTTATTTGAAGATGTCCCCTATTTTACTGCAGGATGCCCTTTAATAGGCAAACTTCATCTCTACATAAGAAACTCAATTTTCATAAATATTCAGATTGGATGAGTCCGCCCCAGCCATACACTGGAAACAGGATGCAAATACTTGTCAGAGTGTAAAAGAAGAAGCAGTAAAACGTTCAGCCTGGAACAACAGTGTGTTCATTACAGTGAACAGGAGTTTCTGCATGTCCTCCCTCAACACAATGATTTTTCCCCCTGCAGTGAAGCTCCAGGTTGAGATTTTCATCAATCAATAACCAGCTGCAGTCTATAGGCTCTTCATGGGAGTGAATAACCTCCTTTTTTCAGGTCTGAGAGGGAGGATATACACACACACACACACACACACACACACACACACAATCAATGTGTATGTTGTGTTTATATCCACAATTATCCACACAAAGACTCACACAAATGAAGGTCAATGAATTAAATTGAAAGAAGTCAAATACTGTATTAGCCATGTACTGTATTTGTTATGTCAGAGAGATGCAATCTGGAAATGAATTAAAAAATGTGATATTAAAGTTAAATATGTATTTGTGGTGTATGTCTGAGTTTCGTTTTTCTGTGCTTTCTTTACAGAAGTCCTTCTCCCTGGTGTTGGAGGCTCTCGACTACGACAACGACACAACAACATCAGAACCAGGTGAGTCTTCGTGTGTGTGTGTGTGTGTGTGTGGGTCTGGAGGGCTTTTTGAATTCACGTGTTGACAAGGATGTGGAAAGAGTGGAAATGAATGTGCAGTCATTCTGGTTTGGTCTGCACCAAAGAACACTAACTTAGATTCTCCAGCCTGATCGTTGATGTTGACTTTGTGTTGAGCCACCATTGTTTATGTGGGTTAAAGTGACACATTGTGGGATTTCAGCAGTCAAAATTATTTGAATGGTTCATCGTCTTACAACAGGGTGACTGGCACCTCTGTCAAAGCCTGAGCAAGTCTACATGCTCTGCATTGGCACTATGTAACTTCTGATTTCAGGTCTATGCCACCAAAAGAACTCCCAACATTGTACTTTATGGCATCTGTCACGGGCCCCCCACTGGCAAACAAAACCTTTACCAATAACAACCGTGTGGGGACCTGGAGAGCAAATCCTATTTGTGTTACACTTTAAAACTTCAAAGTGTAGTGGGTTGTATCCGGTAAGTGCCTTAGAGTCTTATTTGAGTCTAGACCATCGCAGAATAACCTCCAGGACATTTCTCTTTTTGCTGATTGGTGAGCAGAGATATTTGGTTTGAAGTGGTACAAGTTTGATTCAACCAACTTCTACTTCTACTCTAACCTCTGGGTGGCCTTAAGGTGTTAATATGGAGCACCAAAATTGCTAAAATTAAGAATAAATTAGGATAATAATGAACACATGAAAATAAAAAATCCAGGATGTCAAATATATAGATATTTTTGCAGTAGGTGCAATGATTTGTGTGTTTATGTATTTAATTATTTATTTTGGACATGTTGGAGCATCAAATTCCGGAAAACAAATAACACAAGATATGGCTATCCTTCACTAATGTTAAATACGATTTAGTAAGATTAGGGCACACACTTTTGTTGATCCTGGGCATTTTTTTTGTTTGGGTTTTATATTGATTATATATATATATATATATATATATATATATATATATATATATATATATATATATATATATACATATATACTGATAAGTGATGGATAATAGATAATACTGTAGTTATGGTGATCATGTGTCCTAAATTCAGACAGCTGCGAATTGGCTTTGCTGGGCGGGGCTCTCCTCCTCCTCCTCTTCCTCCTCCTCCTCCTCTCACCAACATTTTTTTTTTCTTCTTGTTTACAAGTAGTGTGGTTGAACATGGTCAAACAATGTGAAAACATCTCTCTGTGTTTATGTCTGTGATCGTACGAGTTTGGACGGCCTTTCAAGCAGACCCTTTAATTTCCTGCTCGTCTCCTTGTTGATTCTCCTCATAATCAGGGAAAAGCTCCATGACAGGGAATGTGAGCTGCATGCTATAAAAAGCATAACACACACACACACACACACACACACACACACATGGATGAAGACATATGTTCATATGCTTTCCTCATTCCTGTCATGCCACAGTCTTCCCTTTCATCCCACCATCCTCTGCCTCTCAGAGGAGGGACCGCGGTCGTATCCAAAAGATGACAGAGATAATGAGAACTGAACTACAGTCTCCTCCTCTCTGTTTATCTCTCCCGTCCTTTTCCATGTCTCCTTTCCATGTCTCCTTCCCTTTGTCCTCTAGTGCTGTTCTTTAAATCTTGTTTGCATATTGTGCCATTTCTTCGCTGAAGCTCCTGATATTCTTTTACACTGGGTTTAAAGTCGGTCACTGGGCTGACGGCTTAGCTCAGCCCAAACACGGGCGTCCTGTAACAGTCTGGATGGGCTTATCAAAACTAATCAGACAGGATTACCAACCTTGACTGTACCCTCTTAAACAATCCTTGGAAATGGTGAGAAGATATGATGTTCTTTGTGTGACCTCCACTGAGTTTTATTTAAATAAAATGAAGCTGGTGTCAATGTGCTGGGGGCAGATCTTGTCTTTTGAAGAGTACTCCTGGTTCTCAACAGCTCTGGTTTCATTTCCACAGTCTTTTGGTCTTATTTCTTCAGCCCTAATGACATCTAACTCTCCAGAGTAATTGCTGAAATCTGGAAAAACAGTGTCCAATGGGATGATAAACAGAGCCAGACAAACTGCAAACAGGCCAACACTTCAGCTCCATGATCTAAGCTCTTTTATTTATTGCAAGTGAGCAGAACAGAAATGTGTCTCTTAATCGTGCATGTCATAAAATACTGTGCTGTCCTTTATGTCAGACACTGTAAATGTGTGAGTTTAGAGAATGTCTTTGTTTCTATCCTAAGGCCCATTTCACAAAAATGCCCACAGGTGAGCATCGTGTAGCCCCGCCCACAAAACTACACAGTAAAATACACATATCTGTACTTTACTTTCTTATTTCTAGTTGTAGCAGCTTTTACTTTTTACTTCACTACATTTACTAAAGGAATTGTGTACTTATGCTAATTCTCTTTGTTACTCATTACTACCACATAATATCAGAAGAAGAGTTGGTTAATGGATGGATTTATATATCCCTTTTCTTATCTTGACTGCTGCTTTACACTACAGTTTTGTCATTCGCCTATTCACTCACACACTCACATTACTTTTGATACTTAAGTACAGTAATTGTCATATACTTAAGGACTTTTACTTAAGTAATATTATAAAGAAGTGACTTAAACTTCTTCCAAAGTCATTTTCTGGTAACATACTACTCTCAACTTTACTACTTTTAGTTACTTTATACCAGACTGTCTATTCACACACTTTAACTTGCGCTTAGGCAGGGTCACACTAGGGATTGAGAGAACTTCCATTCAAACAGATTTGCAACTAATGGAGTGGCCCCCTGGTGGCTATTTACTATATTCTTACTTCCTGATTGATTTCACCAAGGAATGCTGAAGACTCTTTATTTACAGTCTGGTTTTGCCTGTTTGCTGTAATTAATTGGATTAATATTAAAATATAGCAGATGCTTATTTTTTTCTTTGCTTATCCTTGTCTTCAGCTATTTATTGGGTGAGAGCGTACATCTCCTGCTATGTTTTCCCATGACTCACCTTTATAGACAGAGCACTCACAGCATGAAAATGGCCATCGCCCCTTAAATTCAATATTAGAATTTTTGTAATTCGGACCAGCGTGTCTTTAAACTGAGGACACATGTTTATTTTTACAGGGTGAGGATCTCGTTGCTGATATGTTGGTTGGAGAAAGCCTTTTAGTCGATTTGTTGGCTCTTATAGAGATGAGAATCAGAAAGAGATGTCTTCTCTCCTGCAGAGTTTTCTCACAACACTTGCAGGCACAAGTATTTCACGGCTAATGTGAAGCAGTGAGGAACAATCACTACAGGCCACAGATGTGAAATGTTCTTCCCACCTGCAGATAGAGTTCCCTTTGTTTGTTTGCCTCTTCTATTCTGTTATCTTATATGGAATTATTTCAAAAAGCAGCTCAGAATTTATTGTTGCTGTTTTTTCAGCCCATTTTATATTTGAGCCTTTCTCTATATCTCGCAATTGCTCTCTTTCACTCAACTTGTGCTCATTTTCTGCTGTGCCGTCTCATCTAATCCCATTAGAGAGGAAATCAGACTCTCTTATACACCTTCACTGCATGTGCTCGCTGCTAATGTGCTCATTTCTTTCTACTTTTCTCGCATCTGTTGTTCTCCTCTTTTTTCTGGGCAAGGAAATGGTGATAATGAAATGAACTCTTTGACATACCAGAGTCATAAAATAATTAAAAGCCCACAATGCACTGCTGCAGTTGCATGCGGAGAGTTTGGAGAACCTGGCCCTCAGATTTGACTACTGGCTGAACTGACAGTTCACTCAGTGTCTGCTCACGACACACACGACACACTGACACACACTGACACCGATAACACACACACTAACATTCACACTGACACACACACTAGCACACACACACTGACAAGTTTGTGCCCCTGTTTTCATTCCTTTGTGTCAAACCACCATGATCTCATCTCTCCATCAGGCAGTTTGTTATGTGTGTACTAATAGCTGCTTCCCTTCCTCTTTGGCTCAGTTTGACTCTCTCTCACACACACACGCACACACACACACACACACCCTCTATATTTCTCCCAATCTAACCAGGCTTCCATCAACTCCCTCTCTTACTATCTCACAATCTTTCTCTTCATTCCCACCCCCGTTGCTTGCGAACACACGTATATGTATTACATCAAGATTCACAGATATACACCCACACCCACACGCACGCACACATATTTTCAGTGATTTGCGTTAATACCTTGTCAGGGCAGATTATATCCGAGTTGGGGGTGACAGCGCCTGTGGGAAATCCCCTCTGGGGGTCAGGAGTAACAGTCGCTGCCTCAGGCCTCATCTGTGGTGCCCAGGCTTCCCCCTCTCCTCGCTGCACACCCACGGCCCCTTTTTGTCTTCTCCTACAACTGAATCACTGTCAGTATTCATACATTACATTATTTATTTTTTTTTAAAGGTTTTCTGTTTAAATGCTTGCTTTTCTGGTCAAGTGCTGATTGTTGTATCCAGGAAAAATTGTCCAAATGACCATGCAGTGGCAGAGAATTTAAAAGCTTTATTGATCGATATTTTAATGTAGATTCACATGCAAAGAATAGTGACACATACCACAGGGAATCATTTGCAGTTACAATCTTTTCAATTCTTGACTGGGTTTTAACATCTCCCACTTAATAGTTTTTATTTTTTATGGCCTCTCTTACTAGTGGTGTTTGTAGCCAAAGGCCATTGTTTTCAGTGGAGAAGCTGTAAAAACCTTCAGCTCAGTAACGGCCCAGAGTAATTAGAAACTAAAAATAACACAGTGGAATAGAGCCTCATTATTTGCTAAAAATGACCAAAATGAGTGAGTTATTACGAGTTGCTGCCACAAAAATACTTTGTGTGTCCGCTTTATCCTCCACATGAGGGTCATGGGGGTTGCTGAGCCTTCTATCGACCAAATGTGAATATGAAACATGCCTCATAAATAAAACTGTACTTTACGACAGCAGTGTATAAACACCAGTAGATCTAGTGTTACATTTTCACATTTATATAAACTATTTTCCCTCAGGTCAGCTAATTGAGCGAGTCCTCCTCTCCTCCATGTTGAATCCCGGTGAGCAGTGGCAGACGTATCGTCACCACGGACGATCCCTCGGCCTCGAGTACCGCCTTCGCTTCCGCTGTGACGCCAACTACTACGGACCTTTCTGCAACAAATTCTGCCGGGCCCGTGACGACTTCTTCGGCCACTTCAACTGTGACCCCAGCGGCTCCAAGGTCTGCATCGATGGGTGGACGGGGTCAGAGTGCAAAGAAGGTAAGAGAAGATGTGTTACACTGTGTCAAACTATTTTGTCCGACATACAAAAATAGCAATGTTCATTTATAAATTGAGCATCATTATACACTTCTGAGCTGTGAAAATGAGGTTATTCAACATTTAGTTGATTGTTCATTTAATTTCTCTGATGAACAGAGGAATCTTACATTGTTTAATGTATTCAAATGAAAATAAACAAAAGTAACAAATAGGTACAAATAAAACCATAATGATAATTGAATTAATATGAAAGCATTTCTTTTTATAAACGTGGGTTCTACAATCTTTATATGAGCCAGTAAATATCTTTTTCTGAGTTAAATACATACAAATACATACACAAACACACATTGTGAGCATTTGCACAGTTAAGAACTAAATCGAGCTGTCGCTCTCAAACCTCTCCTACATGTCCTCACTGTCTAAAAGTGAAGAACCTGTCCCTAGTACACACATCCATCCCAGTAATATCAGTGAGAGGAATACTGACAGCCATCAGGCCTCAGTCAGGACTGTCCATGACTCATTGGTTGGACGACCTCGCTGCGTGACCTCGGAGCGCTGCCATCATGTTGTGATGGGAGAAGTGAACGGCGGAAACCAGAGTGGAAACCATGGGAACCCTGAAGGACACGCAGCTAGTTTAAGGACATCCTGCAACTCTGCCCATCCCGGCCCTGTCTCACTTCATCTGGCTTCCTCCTCAGCAGGTTGCTGATTGGACTGCAGAGAAGCAGGAAGCTGATAAATTAGCAGGGTCCCTCTGTTACTCCCTGTAGGTCACTGATGATGATGATGAAGGTGTCAGGGAGTTTCTTCTTCAGCTGAAGCCACTGACTAACCTCACTGTTCATGTAAATGATCTCACAAAGTAAAAATGCCACAGTGTACAGCGAACATGAAGACAGTTACCGAGAGATACCGGAGCGTTAATATTGTTAATATGTTAATATTCTGACATTCAGCTGCTGCTTTGGTCCCCACTAAAGTGTACGTGTGTGTGTGTGTGTGTGTTCTTGTACCAAACATCATATAAACCATACAAAGTGAGGACTGGTCCTGACATCCTTTAAGAGCTTTTTGAGGGTGTGTGTGTGTGGTGCAGAGCTTCTCCAGCAGATATGCACTCATATACTTTTCACACTTTAATGCGGCCGTAAACCGATGAATGTTGCTCCTCTATGTTTGTCCGTCAATATTTTGTACAAACAGCAAAGTGTATGTCAGTGAGTTCAACTTTCTCAGTATAGTGTCAAAACACAAAAACGCTTCTTGCTGCTGTATACAAACAAATGCTCCCTCTCACAATGTTGCTTGACAGAGCCAGTTCTCAGATGAGCGACCCAGCATACAAATAGTGTTTCATCATTTCTGGTGACAAAGAGCAAAGAGAGGCAGAATGAAAACAACAACAAAAATCACTGAAAGTGAAAGTGAACTGTTTTTATGTTTGAATTCATGAGTATCACTGACTGTAAGTCAAGAACACAGGTGTGCAACATAACTTTCAGTCAGTCACTTGTATGTGTATATGTGTATGTTAATTTCACATACCTGGTGAAATCAGTGGTTGTTAGGTGTTAACTGTTTTGAACCTTTGTTTAGATATATGTTGCGTAACCTGCCCAGTAACCAGAATGTTTGACGGTTACTGTTTCCGTGTCTCTAACGGCTCTCTTTTTTCTTTTTGTTTTATCGCATGTTTTTCACAGCGGTGTGCAGGCAGGGTTGTCATCAGACCCACGGCTCCTGCACTGTTCCTGGAGAGTGCAAGTAAGTCACACAACTGCTTCAGGGAGTTTTGTTATTTCCACTTAGTTCTCTTACAAAGTCGTGTTACGATTGATAGGTCATTTTCACTGATGCTCGTACAAAGTGGAAACAGCATGGAGAATCAGTCGCTACAGTGCAGCCTCACAGTTTCTGCTGTATGTAATGTCGTCAACCATTTCTCAACAGTGATTCATAGTTCGTACCCAGTCTAAAATACAGTATTGATTTTTTTTTTAGCTTGGAATCCAATGAGATCCAGACAGCTGTGTCTCAGCCTGAACTCATTGGTTACTTTCACTCAGAGATCACTGTAGTCGTACAAGATAAAATGTCTTCATAAATAGAAATACAGAAGAATAAAGCTGGATGTAACCGCTCAAATGATTACGGATACCTTTTTACTTAAATTGTGCTGTAGCAGAAACCCACACAGAACAAGTTAGTATTTGTAGCAAGTTGAAAACAACTTTCTGTGGCAGCTTTAGTGCGGTCATATTGAGGAACAATGTCCCTGAGGTTATCATGACTGTTGTAGTGAAGCTGTCATGAGGCATGAAGCTTTACGCTGTCTCAAACTAAACATTTCAAATCAAAGTAACATTTATGAATATGAAAATAAACGTGATCTTGTTGTTGTTAATGTGAAATATATGTGTAACTGAAATATGTTAACTAAAGCTAAAGCTTTTTGCTTTGTTTTGTTGCCTTTTTTGTTAAACACTTTGGGGTAAATTCTAATTGCACTTTTTCTGACAGTTTCCGACTGTGCCAACTGTTATTTGATAAACGATTTTTTTGTGTCATGACTGATTTTAATGTTCACTGTGTAATAACCATCACCATCAAAACAGTAACTACTGTATATTCTGTTGCTATATTCTATTGCAAGGATGTGAACTGAACAATATGAACCGCTTTCACCATGTATGTGTTATATTTTTCATTTGTATAGACAAAAAAACAGCCAAAAATGTAAGAATTTTAAAAGGCAGAGTTTACGATGTACTAGTAACTTAAATTTAAATGTAATTTTCCAGCCTTGATATTAATCCATGCGCTGTCCTCTCCTACTGTAGGTGTCATTATGGCTGGAAAGGTCCTCTGTGTGACCAGTGTGACACGTTCCCAGGCTGTGTGTATGGGAGCTGCACCGAACCCTGGCAGTGTGTGTGTGACGTCAACTGGGGAGGACTGCTGTGTGACAAAGGTCAGATATTTGCCCGGATACATTTCTGACATGAAAGAAGAGTCTTCATATTACTATGAGAGGGGGTTTAAATCATGAATCGGTTTCTCTTCTTCTGTTCAATTCAACATTCCTATATATAATATAACTGAAGCCACTGCACCAACGGTCATGCTCACATCATTTTGTGACATCACATCATTTTTCTTGCTAAAATGAACAAAAACAGTGTACTCTGTTGTTAAGAATCAATAATTTAAATAAAGACTACAGGAAAAAAAGGCTGTTGACTGGAGTACAACTCCCAAATGTCTTATTTTCCGTTCTTATGGTCTGTATTACCTACTATATGTCATACATTTTTCTCTCATTTTCACTCTCAGCGAACCTAAAATTACAAGAAATTGAAAATGCACATTGCTCGTGGTGGACGAATTGATGGATTCTGAGTGCTTATTAGAACAGAGGCATGAATCAATCACTGAGCTAAACTCTGAGGTACTTCCACTGGGAACACTGTGGTGAATGCTGAGAGTCACATTAAATGTGTTAATCACTTCTTAGTCATGGATGACAACATAGTTTTCATTTGCTGTGTTTCACTGCTGTAATTTGATATAATCAATATTCTTCACAGCTAAACTCCAGGTTCAGAAGTCTGTGTCGTGCTTGTGAAGATGAGCATGTGTATTTTCTGTGTGTGTGTGTGTGTTTGTGTGTGATGGAGACACATAGAAAGAGAATCCATCCATCTTCTACCGCTTTATCCTCCACATGAGGTTCGCGGGGGGCACTGTGCCAATCTCAGCTAACATAGGGCGAAAGGCGAGGTCACACCCTGGACAGATCGCCAGTCCATCGCAGGTCAATTTAGAGTGTCCAATTTACCTAATCCCTAAATCTGCATGTTTTTGGACTGTGGGACAAAACCGGAGAAAACCCACGCACACACGGGGAGAACATGCAAACTCCATGCAGAAAGACCCTTGTTCCGACTGGGTTCGCCTACCCGGGTGTTCTTGCTTCTGTATTAATCGGAAATATTCTTTATTCTTTAGTAGTTTCATGTTGTATTTAGGCCTCCGACCACTAGTTAGCAGCAGACCTTTGACCATTTGACTCGCCTTCCCACTCCTTGCACTCCCCTCACTAAATAAAAAAACTGTATGTTATTTTATCTACGCGTGTTTTAATAGATTACATATTAATATAAGTCCTTGCTTCAAGTATCCCGACATGTCGCAATAACCTTGCGTTGGGATACGTGTCATCTTGCCAAAACACACAGCCCTAGGTTGTACAATTTAAGTTTGTTTGTAAGGTGTTTTTTTTTTTCCCACACCTTCTGAGATTCTGAAATAAGACAACGCTCCCTCTGGGCCTCTCCCTCTGAAACATTTCCCACTGTGCAGTAAGTAGCAGAGTCTAACCGATTCTACCTCCCACCTCTGTCCAGTGAGTGTGGGAGCCCGGGATCTGGGAACCGAGCGAATGCCCACGGGACGGTGTATTGTGCAGAGGAAAGGTGATAGTCTTGGGTAAGGTGAATGTTGGGCTGGGCACTCTTCACAAGGTGGGGTCCTCTAAGCTATTTCTATGTGTTCACAGAGGCTCTTTAAAGAGCTGTGGTCACACAAAGAGACTGTGGTCATGGAGGAGATCATTAGAAGAGGCAAAGCTTTAATCAGCCTTAACACAGGAGACAACAGGCCCTGCAGCTACTGGCCTGCACTGACTCCACCTGAGATATATAGCTTTAGCTTTATTTCTTTAGCTGTCCTATGCCGTGTACTAATGTATAAATACATCTTTCTTTCTTTTTTCCAATTGGGTCAGATCTGAACTACTGTGGTACACACCAGCCCTGCAGGAACGGTGGCACCTGCACCAACACTGAACCAAACGAGTACAAGTGTGAGTGCCAGGAGGGTTTCAGAGGACGCAACTGTGACATAGGTGATTATGGACGAAGGCATCTTTACCATGTCACGTTCCTTTGGTAATAATAAAGTAGTTTTAGACTATGTTACCTTTTAAATTTTAAATCTCTTTTCTCGTCCCCTCCACGTCCTCTATGTCTTTCTTCTAACGACAGTCGAACACGCGTGTTTGTCGTCCCCGTGTATGAACGGAGCCACCTGCGTGGAAGACCCGACGGGCTTCAGCTGCATCTGCACCAACGGCTGGACCGGAAACACCTGCTCAGACGGTGATTGTCTCTATCGCTCTCTCACACACACACACACACACACACACACACGGAGGGGCGAGACAGAGGACGAGACATATCAGTGATTGCTGTTGATACTGTTCGTGTTCAGGCTAATTTGGCTTTCTCTGTTGGATTGATTAAAGTCACTCACTGGCTTTTATCCAATAACAACCAATCACAGGCAATCTCGCAGTGTGTGTGTGTGCGCGCACGCTCGCGTGTGTGCGTGTTCTTGTAGAGGTATCTTTGTGAGGACATTGTGGGAAACATTTTGGCTGGTCCTCACATTCTGTCACCCCGAAACTTGGTTTTAGGGTGAGAATTGTTTGGTTATGGGTAAGGCATTTAGTTGTGATGGTTAAGGTTAAGTTAAGGGGCTAGTTTGTTGACCTCTTTAGGACCTTTTCTGGCATAGTGACCTTGTCAGGACCAACAAAACCTGGTCCCGATTAGGCAGAGTCTCATTTCTGAGGAAGTTTGCGGCTAAGATTTGAATTGTGGTTAGGTCAAGGTTAGGGTCAGGGATAACACAGTGTTTAGTCTGTGCATTGTCCTTACAAGAATAGCTGTGCAAACCTGTGTGTGTGTGTGTGTGTGTACATTTAAAATTTACATTTGAGGAAATGTATTTGTATCCTCATTTTCCGTGGTGTTCAGCATGAACAAAGAAATCAAGCCAAATCAAAGAGTGGCTATAAAGTAAAGTGACCTAGTGGTACAACATTCCCAAGACTCTGCTGCCCTGATAGTGAACGCAGGCCTAAATCGCTCAGTTGTCGCTCGCTCCTAAATAAAGGGTTCGGGGTAAATCTGTCTTGGCACGAGGAAATTGAAGAACCAGGTAACTCTCTGGCCCAGGCTTTGAAGATTAACACATGCCAATGTATAATGTAGACAGAGGGTATGAACGGACACTGTTAACTACATGTTTTTAATGCATAAACTAAACCAAGGGTTCATTCTCTGGTGTCTGAGTGTCACAGGTGCGTTGCAGTTACGCATCTCCGTCGGCCAAGCACAGGTTTTTGTCCAGCTGTGACAATGCACTCAGATGGAAGAGCGATGGCAAAACAAATAAAACCCCAAATTGTTCATGATGTGATGGAAAAACAAGTATAAAGTGGTTTCACACCAAGAGTGATGTAACATGGAGCAAATGCTTTTGTTGAGCAATCTGCTGCCTGCTGTCCTCAAAAAAGGCAAAGAATTCCCCCCATTAAAACAAAAGTGGTACTTTTTACTTTACAAACAAGTAGAAAAGTTGCGAGGCTGAACTGAATGTCAGCTGCCGACCACGTGTTTTCCTCAGAGTCGCTCTTACGCTGACAAGTAAGTGCTGTAAACAGACTTAAATCACACGTGAGAATCCGTGCAGCGACAAACGAGTCCCTTTGCGTCACGTGTACATGGAAGACAATTACAGTTCTCGGTTTGAACATAGCGTCAGCCAAACGAATGTAATTTAATCACATTTTGTTTGTTCTGCAGGAAAACCAACACCACTTCTGAAGATAAAAACAATACACAATGGTGTTTAGAACAGGAATGACATGTTGTTGTTGGATTGTGTCTGCATCACTTTTGGCGACTTTTTTTCTTCTTCTAAAAGAACATGCAAAGACTCGATGTCTCGCTTTGGACATTTGAAGAATTCTAATAAATAGTTGATAATAACAGCAGTTCATGAAAGACATTATGGTCTGTAGGCTTGTCAACGAGGGATGGAGCCACACTGACCTACAGTTTATTATACTATATATACATAGTTTAGTTATATTATAGATTTTTTTACTGCATGAAAACATGATAGTGAATGTCAGATTTCTACATGAACCTGTTGAACAGTTTTCTTTAAGCCATAATAGATATTTATCTGGGGCATATACGGTGGTCTGGTGGCTAGCATTATTGCCTCACAGCAAGGAGGTCACCGGTTAACCCATAGACCTTTCTGTGTGGAGTCTGCATGTTCTGCCTGTGTGTGCATGGGTTCTTTCTGAATACTCAGTTTGGTGATTAGTTTAATTGGACACTTTAAATGAACCTATATTGAATATGAGAGTGGATGGTTGTTCGTCTCTATGTGTGTGTTGACAATATCTGGAGACATGAAGTCTCAGCCCGACTGACCAGTCAAGCGTTTACAGATAATTTACCACATGTTGTCATTCAACACTAAAGATATTTTAATTGAATTATTGTGGAAGGATGGAAAGAAAAGTCCTAGCATTCAAACCGTAATCATAATTTAAATGAGTACTTTTTTCAGTATCGCACTTTTACAGTCTGATAGACTGTGTGAAGCAGCAGGAGCAAATGTAATTAATGTAACTCAGACACATCTTTTGTTCCCATTCTCTCACTTTCTCTTAAATCTTCTTTTCTTAAAGACACACGTCTCAAATCAAAAAAATAAGGACTATGTTCTCCATTAAAACGACTGGAGATATTACATTTCAACATCCTTCTACCATGTTCTCATCAAAAGTATAAAGCGCGTTTAAAAGAAGTCACTGACACGCCTTGTAACATCACCCACTTCCATGTTTTGAAGTGTGGGGAAAAAGGTCAGGCATGTTTTTGGCTGCCATGTAACAACAGAGCTGTCTTGTATGAGGCTCAATCACGTGTCCCTTCTGCCTGTGTGTGTGTGTGTGAGTAGGTCAGCGCTCGTGTGTTGTGTGTGTGGCGGCAGGTGAGCTTGGATCATGTAGGCCTGTGGTCTGTCAGAGTTGTGTGTGTGTGTGTGTGTGTGTGTGTGTATAAACAAGCCGTGTTCCACTGCCTGCTTTCACCTCGATCCCGATAAACAGCACAGTGCAGTTTGGTCGCTGGCTTGTAAACACTCTGACAAGAACAACAAGACTTGTTTATTTGCGCTTTGTGGTTTGTCACTCTTGTTATTTGTTGCTCGGATGCCAGTCTATCTCTGTCTGCGTGTGTGTGTGTTGTGGGGGGCTCTTCGGGGAATACACAGCGACAGGATTGTCAGGCTTGCAGGGAATGACAACCAAAACCACAACAGAGCTAACACAGCTCTGTTATCTGCCTAAATTTATATACAGTGGGGCTCACATGTATGTATCCTATGTCCTAATATATATATTAATTAAAGGCTTCGTTGTTTGTTATGATTTCTCTACATAGTTTTGGGAGAAGCTTGGGGTTGGACTTTGGGGTCAGGAGGATTTAAAATGTTTAGGGTTAGGATAATGGCAAAGGGTTATGAGAAGAGCAGAGAGCTCCTGGGGGCCAGACGTATACCACAGAAATAAGCCTGAGAAATATTATGATGCCACTGACACAAACACTTGTGTTACACGACGTAATTCGTGGTTAACCCCTAAACTGCTTTCTCTGTGTCTTCGCTCTCATGTTCCCTCTGTTTCCTTATCTGTTTTTAATTCCTTTTCAGAGCAGTGGATTCAGGCGTGGCAGCTCTTGTTGTTTCGCTATTTTTATTTAAAACCGCGTCTTTCTCTTCTCCCATCGTCCTTTTTTGCTTTATTTAAATGCACCCGTTCCTCCCTCCCTCCTCTCTGGGAAAGGTTTGAGGTGTCAGCCATGTATGTGCAGCAGATGATTGTATTTATCAGTGTTTGCACAGAAACCAGAGCGGCAGAAAGGAGAATGAAAACACGCCCACATACCAGCGCCACACTTTGGATCACACACGTCCACATGGTGGAATTGCACATTTCCAAACAATAAAACAAATCTATTTGTGAAATTCACAATCCAGTAGTTCATGTACACTGTTTTTTTTTGTGTCCCTCTCCCCAGCGGTGAGACAGTGTGATCAGAACCCCTGTGGACGCGGAGCGACGTGCGAGGAAGCTGTTGGAGGTTACCGGTGCCTCTGCCCACCCGGATGGTCGGGCAGAACATGCCAGCTGGGTCAGTGAGTCAGGATTAAACATCTGTGACGTCAGAGCAATTTTTTACATAACAATAACAACTTTATTTACTATATAGCACCTTTTTTCTTTTAAAAAAGGAGAGTCTACAAAGTGCTTCAACAGACAAATGCAAGAGAAACAAGAAAAGCCACAAAAACATACAAAGCAATAGAGAAACAAACACAAGAATAGGAAGAAAGAAGACAAGCAATCAATACAGATAAAAAGACAAAGAGACAATATCACGTATGTGTATGTATGAATATGATAAATGCACATGAGGGGTCAATACTTGCTGCAGGTTCTATATTTTATATGAATTATAAATATATTATACTGAATGGCAAGATTCTTTACAAGTGAATTAAGGAAGAATTAGTAATCCAGGGTAAAAGCAGTAAAGAACAGGCGAAATATCAGTATCATTTATTGGCTTAAAGTCAAACCATGACAGTAGGATTTTGCCATTCTTATATCTAAACTATCTTATTTAAATGTTTTTATATTCGTTGACACAATCTGATGAGTTATCATCTTCAAAGAAATCTAGTCATAGGACTTTTACCACTGAACCTACTTCAAGCAAAATTAATCTGATTAAAAAAAAAAATTAGCAAAAACAGAGCATGTTTATTGTCCCTTAAACCTAACCTGACTGTGAATCAGTATTCTATAAGTGCACTGTCTCAGCTGCAGCGCTCATTCATATTGAAGAGAGCTCCCAGAGGGTTGTTGGGTTAGATATAGTATTTCAGAGGGGAATATGGTGGTGAATCACCACACACACACACACACACACACACACTGTACATTCACTTACAGAGGCTTGGGGTTATGAAGTAAAAACGGAGACATATTTCAGGATGACAGTCTCTCCTGCTCCTCTGTGTTACAGTGATATGTCACTTTGACACTTGATAATCCCCCATAGTTCCGCATCACAGGTCAGAGGCTTGGAGTATAACACACACACACTCGCACACAGTTTTCAAACGCAAGTGATAAAACGCTTTATCGCCTGAGCCAATAGGGAAAGCATCAGAGGCCCAAACAATGAAAAGCAATTATATTTTCTATCACTTTCCTTATTTCATTAGTCGACTTCTGTCCCTACATTTTCTCCTGTTCCAGACAAAACCCCCAAGCTTTTTCCACAGATAACACCGCTCCCACACACACACACAAACACAATGCTAAATCCTAATAGACCTCTCACTGGCAGTAACAGGTTTAGATTACCTTTAACTGACTAGCTACTTCCTCTTTATTCATTCAGCGTTTCTGTCTCAGTCTCCTCCTCCTCTTGTGTCAGAGCCAAGCCCTCTGGGGTTTCTGGCTCTGACAGTTTGGCTGAGGGTGGGAATAAACACACATAACTTTACTGAAGCTGTGGCGCAGCAGGGGCGTTTGACTGCAAATACAAGAGATGCAAGAAAGATGCTGCAAGGCACGGCTTTGGGTTCGTTGTGCATTTGTAAATATTATATTCATCGGCATCAATGAGAGGCGGGCACTTTGTCAAGTCAAGTTTGCCCCGGCGTCTGCACGGTATTCTCTCTACTTAATCCTCGTTCACGATTTAATTTTAATTTTGGTTTGCTTGTATTTAGAGTCATGTGTTATGGCTTTGAAATGTTTGTATTATTTCACTGAGAAGTTTAATTTGTGTGATGCAAAAACAGACGTTGGAAGCACTCCTGCCGTCACCACTGACCTTGGACCTTACAATCTGACTCAGCCAGTTTGTTTATTTTTAAGAAGATAGTGTTAGTTTAGTTTAGTTTAACCCCCATTAGCCATTACACTAGGTCACAGCTTCTTTACATTAAAGATTCATATTGTATGTGTGATTACGAAATCAAGGAAGATGGCAAAACATACGTGTTAGCACCGACCCATTCTAAGTCCTAATTAGTCTCTAGCACAAGACATTGTTGCATACGACATTTAGACTCACTGAAGGCGGACATATGCTGTGATTAAGAGGTTTCATGTCACGCCATTGACTCCAAATAGGTCACATTAGACTAATATCAAAGACAGGACCAATAAAAATACACTTATAAGATGCAATTACACTACACTTAGTACCACCGAGGCTTTCTTTAAATGTGCGTTCAGCACTTACAGAGATAAAATGTGTTTATTTTGAATTTCAGCAATGTTTTTTTGTTGGTTTTTTTTTAAATGCTGTCCTATTTTCTTTGTCCCTTTTAGACACCAACGAGTGTGAAATTAATATATGCGTTCACGCCCGCTCTTGTCGCAACCTGATCGGTGGATACCTGTGTGACTGCCTTCCTGGATGGACGGGTCCTAACTGTGACATCAGTAAGTCTGGAGAGGAGAGGAAAGGAAAAGAGAGAGAGAGAGAGATGTGATCCTGTGTCAAGCTTTGAAACATAAAAGGCCTTGTTAGGTCATCAGTCATAGGATATTCTTGAAATGGACTTAAGAAATAACACTCACCAGTATAAATGTTTAAGTATCTCCCCTTACATTGCACATATACAGTACATATTGGCATCCTGGTTGCACAGTAATGTAAAACCATGTGTTCAAATCAAGCTTGTGATTCATGCATGTCAGCCTGTGTTCTGTCTTCCTTCAAAGATAACGTTGTGTATAGTATCATAGTTGCATGTGGTACATAATCCAATCTTTGTGTGACAGTTTAATATAGCGTTTCTGTCTCTCTGCAGGGAACAGCAGCTGTCAGGATTTGTGTTTGAACGGTGGACGCTGTGAGGTGAGTGTCTGTGCCCGTCATCTCCGCATAGGAGACACTGGTCTGCTTCATTTATTCCCTCCAGTCTCTCCTTTACTCTGCATTTACTGACCAATTCCCTCAATCATTGCTCTCTCTGTTTTACAAAAAGAAATAACACACACCTCTGTCTCGTCTTCAGGACCTGGTGTCAGGGTCCAGATGCTGGTGTCCACCTGGTTTCTTGGGGAAATATTGCCAAAATAGTCCAAGCCCTTGCCACAGTGCCCCCTGTCTTCATGGAGGACAGTGTGTGGAGAAGGACGGAAAGACAGCCGCCTGCATCTGTCCCACTGGATATTCAGGAGTCTCCTGTGAGGTTGGACACTCTTCGTATTTTCAAGCTTAATAGTTTTAGAATGAGAGTATTGTGATTAAAAGACGCAGCTAAGTGGATATTAAAGTGGAAATAAAAACTAAATAGAAATAAAACTGACTGGATGGATACTATTTTGTTTATTCTAAACTACCGGAAACAAACTAGCATATTAAGACCACATAGGAATACAAATAAGATTAAAAAATGTTAATTTTAAATATTTAGAAAGAATGACAAGATTTTTTGTTGCAATATTTAACTACAGGTTTGATACAGTTACAGGTCTTTACAGTATGTTCCTCAAACTACAGCAGTAAGGTTATGAAAAATGGCTGGAAATTCAAGAAGATACTATGCAGAGACTATTAAACATTACCAATTATTATTAATATTCTATTGACATTATTTTTACATTATGTTAATATGAACCTTTTAGCAGAATCCAATGGACATCTTTCGACATCCTTAGCTTTTTTTGTACAAATAAACGGTGTTAACTGTGATATTGTCTGCCAAAGAAACTTAAAGTAGCTGCAAACAGGCACCTGAGTGTGTTTTTGCATCAAAACAAACACTGTGAATTTAATCCTCTTTGCAATATATAAACACTTTAGGAAGGCATTTCTAAATGACTGTGTTCATATGCACACAAAAAATGTTAATCTGTCTTTTATAATGGAACTAGATCTTAAGGTTTTCCCTTTTACAAAGGTGTCTCCTCCTGTAATGACTTGTAATGCATTCATAAAACTGTTGCCTGTTCTCTCTCACACCCTTAATCTTTTCATTATTTATACTTTTAGATAGTGTTGGATATGTGCAATCCCAACCCCTGCCAGCAGGGGGCATCTTGTCACAGCATAGAAGGAAGATACACATGTGCCTGTCCTGAGGGTTACTATGGGAACCAGTGCACAAGCCTCAAAAATCCCTGTATTGGTCAACAGTGTCCAGGTAAGAAGAAACTGTCTAAAACATCTTTATAAATGGTTATATCAAATGTAAACCTTCTGCCTTTGTGTCCACAGGTGCCATGTCTGACACACCACACGAGGGCATCAGCTTCTACATGATCCTGGTGGGCATCTTAGCGTTGGTCACGGTCTGCGGCTGTGCTGTCTGCGCCTTCGTTCTCTCCCACCACCATCGTAAGCGGAAAAAGCAGCAGGCCGTCCCGCAGGAAGAAGGCATCAACAACCAGAGGGAGTTTGTCAACCTCATCAGAAACGTGGACCGTGCCGTGCCCCTGGTGCCACCCGCCACGACTCTGTCACACACCCCGGCCCCTGTTCCCGTCTCACGTTGCTATGAGGAGATTGAACTGACCCTGCCGCCCTCGCCGGCCCCGTCACACCCCTCACCCGCACTAAAGCCTGTCCACGCTCCCAAACTGGACATTTCAAACCGGGACAGGGAGAAGTTGAACCGCTTCCACTACACAGACAACCAGGAACTGGAGGTCTGACCTTTGAGGCATCTGAGGCGCTTTATGTTTTTTTTTTTTTTTACTTTATTTTGCATCCTCTGCACTCTTTTACTGACAGGTCCTTTTCTCCAGATACTGCAGTTATGTAAATGGAGAGACCCTTCAACCTCACTGTGCTCAGTTGACTGAGGGCAGTCACCTGAGAAGGCCGTTAGGAGGAGAGGTCAAAAAGTCTGTGAGCCTATTTTGACACCTGTGAGAGGCAGCGGGTGTGTGACGTTTGACTGAAAGACTCATCAGACTCTTAAATGAATGTAGAGACACACCTGGCAGTGCCTGACATGCTGTCGAGAGGAAGTACAGGATCATCCTCTGTAGGAGCCTCTCAACATGTTTCCTGGTCCACGGTGCCATCGGACAAATGTTGTGACCTCTGTTTCTGCTTCACACTGAAACTCTGACAGGCAGAGAGAGCAACCGACGGACGTTTATTTAACAGTGTGTGTTCATGTTCGTTGTTAGTGTGAGAGTGTGTGTGTGTGTGAGAGAGAGAAAGAGAAAGTGTGAGTGTATATTATGAGTGTATGTAGGGAAAAGGAAGGAAATAATCACTTTTGATCCATTTGTGAAAAGAGAGAGCGTTCTCCCCGAACAGGCTTTTAATCCCTCAAAACTGTTTCAAAACTATACACTGTTGCCTGCATCGTCTCTGTACTACTACAGTATGTTAAAGATGTATGATTTCTTTTCATACCCCGTGTGTAAAATTTGTTGTTTTTTTGTACATATAATATATTGTACATATTGATGCTCTTTTTGTACTGTGGTTTGGTATCTGAGTATCTCTGTATACCACTTTGCTCTCTTTGTCCCGTTTCACTTTCCATTTGGAGCAACCAGCACTTGTGGATTGTAATAAAGGTCCATTTACCTACTGTCTTCATTTAAATTTTGATCTATTATATTTATAATCTGGGCCACACGGTTGGTGTGGAGTTTGCATGTCCTCCCCGTGCACGCTCTCCGGGTTGTCTGGTTTCTTCCCACAGTCCAAAAACAAGCAGATTTGGGGATAAGGTAATTCGGACGCTCTATATTGAGCATGAGTGTGAGAGTGGATGGCTGTTTGTCTCTATGTGGCCCTGTGATGGACTGGCAATCTGTCCATGGTGTACATCCGCCTTTCGTCCTGTGTCAGCGAGATTGGCACAGCGAACCTCATGTGGAGGATAAAGCTGTAGAAGATGGATGGATATTTCTAATCTGTATTATGACTGCGTTTGCTGTTGGAGGGAGGAGTCAGCACTGCTAGAGAGACTCACTCTAAGTGCTTCATGGCACGCCATATACACATATGCATACGTGCATACCAAGTGCATGCTTGGCAGGCTATTTAAAGCCTTCTCTTGTGTGTTATTTCCAGAGGCCTTGAGGAAATGACAACAAAAATAATCATTTCGATATCATTTTGTTTAGCGTCAGCTGTTTTTGACTTGAGATATCGAGTGACAAGAGGTGAGTTCATCTTTACAATGGCAGGTTTTTATTTTTAATCGGAAACCGAGAAAAATGGATCGTGTCGGGTCAATTTTATTCATCCCAATACCTCAAAGCACACGTTTGCATCAGGGAGCATTAAAATCTGTCTGACACATGCCACCTTAGGCTATTTAAGTAGATAGGGAAATTATCATAAAGGGCATAACTGGTTCAGTATAAAGCTTTAAAAGAACAAATGAGACACGTACAAAACAGCTATGGAGAGAGTGATAACAATGATTAAAATCCATTTACAATCTACAATCTGAAAATCGTGTTACCCAGTGTGTTTGTGAGAGGGCCCATGAAGGGAAGATGATGCATGACTAACACCCACCGTTAGTTGTGAGTAGGCCAGTGGGTCACGCTGTATACACATGGTCCCTCACTCTCACTTTCTTTAATGCACATTCATAAACAATAAAGCTGACAGTGCCAGGAAAAAGAAAAAACAGCTGACTGACGGCAGTTTTTCTAGAAATAACCGGTTGTGATAAAACCTACAGTCGTATGTGAGAGTTGTCACATTTGAATGAAAGCAATGAATAATTGTGTTTTCTTTGTATTGCGTTTCTAATATTCGCAGTACAAGTCCACATGAAGAACAAAAACACTTATGTGGCAGTTTGCTGTACACATTGTTACAAACAAACCTGTCAGGATGATTTAACGTGATACATACGATAAACTACACAATACCATTGTGAGAAAGGAAGGCACTTATATGTTGGGGCAATGTAAAATGACTGCGAGGTCACGGCAGCAACAATTATTGGACAAATGGATGTCACATATCTGACCTATGGCCTGTCCAAACAGCCACAGCCTGGAAATGAAGACTGGTTTCCTGTCACCTCCCTGGTAGGGAGGGAAAAGTAGGAAATAGACTTTACACACACACACACACACACACACACACACACACACACACACACCAATGTATTGTTTAGAAGTATCTGTACACCTGCTGTGATGTCCAGGATGTCACAGATTAGAAAGTATTCATTCTGATTAGAGTTGGCTCACTCTCAAGTCAAACACCCTGATATTTTTATATGTAATTACATGTTTGAGGGGAAAGTAAGTGTTTGAGTCCCTTTAAATTGTTCCACACAATGGACTTCCTGTAATAAAGAAAATAAGTATGACCAGACAAAATTTCCTGATAAAATATAATGTTGTCCTTGCACAGAAAAAAAATCAGCAGTTGATTGGATTATTATTATTGATTATGTATTAAGTTGTAATTAGTAATTACAAAGCTGATTCTGTGTATTGTTAATCTGTGCTTTTATTATGTCCTAAATTAAAATGTAAGGAGTTATACTGTGACAGTAGTTGAATTATAAAGTAGCATAAGATGATAAAATAAGTTCTTCAAAGTTGTATATTTACTTGCAAGGATTACTGATTATTAAACAAACGTCTGCAACCATTCTCAGGCCCTAGTAAAACACAGATGACTCATGAACACCAGTGGTTGCTGCTTGCTTTTTCTTACTATAATAATTTACAGCATTTGTGCACTGAGATGTGCAATAAGATAAGATCACATAAGATAAGCCTTTATTCGTAATGCTGTCCGCCTCAATTTGAAGTTACAAATCACAGTTCAATCGCACTTGTCCTCTTATACTTCTGCTTATAACAACAACAATAATAATGATAATGCGTATTACTACTAGAAATTAAATTAATATTATCATTATTATTATAAGAGTGTGTTTGATTCATTGAAGTATAAATGAGTGCTTGTCAACACTAGGTAATAATAGTTTTGGACTTGCACTCTGTCCGACAGTGCCATCTTGTGGCCACATTGTAGCCGCACAGCAGCGTTGGAAAAGCCCTCCAAGCATGTTTCATGTCACTATGTTCTGCATATTCGCCGCCCCCGCGTGGCTGAGGTCAGTACTGCATCGAGAGTGCACGGAGGAGGCGTGTGACGCTATCACACCAACGTCTCAATCTGACCTAAAACAACCTCAGTGTGTGTCGGTGGTCTTTAAAACAGGTACACGGATATATTTCCCGCAGAGTGCGCGCTGCTTTTGTATGCCATGTTCTGTCGATTTTGTTGTTGACGCGTTGTCTCCAATGTCCCTGCAGACGAGTGAAGCTAAGCTAAGCTAGGCTAGGCGGCTAACAGCAGTGTGGTGGTGTTATAGAGGCCGAGGCTACGCGAGCAACTAGGCCTCACAACTTTAACATTTATTTCACCTCCTAATCAGTTTTTTTCTGTTGGTTAACAACGATGTGGTGTTACGAGTTTGTCAAAATGCACGCGCACTTTCAGCTTCAGTTGGCTTGAGTGTCGGCGTAAAGTACGAAGTAAACGCAGTTTGTTTGCTACAGGATGGACATCACACAGGCTGATGCACCGCAGCACTTATTTACCGTCAGCTGGAAACCACGAGACTGAAACATTTAACTGTTATTAAAACAAAATGTTGACTGTAAAATTCTAAAATGATGTCGCTTCTAATTTGTTGGTCAAATGCGCGAATAAAACCTACTATTTACCCTTAAATAATGTTTAAGTTTTGTATATTTGGATGATTAGGTCAAAAATAACACACAGAAATCAACAAATTAAAATGAAATACCTTGTCAGATTTCTATGATTATTTATTACCATGTTTGCGACAAAAGAGAAACGATTATTTAATAACAACAAACTGCATAGTGTATAATGAAAAGAGTGTTTGTATAGAATGTTACAGAGAACAGGTAGCTTTATATATTTTATTCATGTAATATGCACATTATCATGAAAATCATCAATACAACAGATACATTGAATGAAGGATTTATTTAACTAGGACTGAAACAGTTACTCCATTAATAGATTACTAAATTAATCGTCAACTGTTTTTGGTTGGTTTGAGGGTTGGAATTTTCTGATTTTCTGCTTCTTGAATTTGAATATTTTCTGGTTTCTTTGCTCCATATAACATTGAAAACTGAGTCGTTTTTGTTTGTGGACAAAACAAGACATTTGGAAACAACATAATTTCCAGTCCATTTGTAAAACACTGACACATTTTTTAATGTTTTATGGAGCAATGGATTACTTGACTAATTGAGAAAATTATTGACAGATTAAACAATTATGAAATAATTGTTCGATTTAACCCTTTATTTGAACATAATCTATATTATCGATGGGTTCATCCCACATAATATTGGCTGACACACAATAATGGGACGCATTTTAATTATGATGCCGGCAGGTTTCGAATCAGTAGCGGTACAAAATATTTCTTGCTGATCCATAATTCAACTTTCTTCCATGATGAAGTTTTGTATAATATTTGCAACTTTTTGTTTTATTGTATCACCATTGGAATTATTTATATTTAAGGACAATACTTCATTGAACTCACCAATCAAACTCGTCGAGCTGAAGCTGTTCGTCAATACCAGCATTACTTTCTTTTTCCAAATATGATCCGTCACATCTTAGTAGGATGTTTGTTGTTGTTTTTTTTTTCATGTTGGTTCAATTCAACATATTTTACTGCTAAATTCTTCTTTAGTTAAATAATTACTTAACAATTTAGATTTATTCTAAATGAATTACTGTAATATTTATTTAGCCTCTGCATTGTGTGTCCAGGTGATAATTGATGTTTATATTATTTAAGTGAGGAATAATGTCCATAAACAGTTTGGTGTGTTTAAAACAGAAAATGCACAATGTACAATTGTCAGAATGTACATGCGGGGATCTTTTGGAAAACCTAAGACCATTAAACACCTTCTTTTTCACCATTCTCTGCAGCAGCCGTGCCACGCCGCGCCCCCACCCCCAGCGGAGCCGTCATGTGGCAGGAGGCCCGCAAACATGAGCGCAAGCTCCGTGGCATGATGGTGGACTACAAGCGCCGAGGCGAGCGCCGGCGAGAATATTACGAGAAGATAGTAAGAGCCTTAATCACCTACAGTAGCTGAGTGACATATGCAGAGATGGTTGAATAAATATTGCTGGTAACTTCCAGCTCTGTGGCAGCAAGCCTTAATTTAGAGCCACTGAGCTCATGGCACTATTAGCTTTCTATTGCACATTGTTGGCCAGTTATCCTCTCTTGTTTGGAGTCATTAGTTATTATTGAATTGTGTTTTGATGGTCTTTTGTTTTGTCTTGATAGAAAAAAGATCCAGCTCAGTTTCTTCAGGTTCATGGCCGAGCCTACAAGATCCATCTGGATCCTGCTGTGGCGTTAGCCGCTGAGAGCCCCATCAACATGTGAGAAAACACACACACATACAGCTAACACTTATACACCTGCTCATCCTGCTATAATGCAACACATCCCTGTCTGTCCCTGTATTTATGTGTTTATGTACCACACGTGCTACATATTACTGGTGGCATCATGCTGATTAGATTTAGGGATGGGACAATACCACTTTTTTGTGTCCCATTTTAGACCATTTATGAACTATGAAGCCGTTAACAACACGTTTGTGCTGAGTCATCTCAAAGACATAATTCTCCAACTGTGTAACAAATATTGTTCCCCAAAAGAAGAAATAAAAAGCCAAAGCATGACTCAGCTAACATGCCTTTGTGGATTTTTATTTATATTTTTGCAGTCTGTGCATAGTGACGCATGTGATATATAGGATTTTCTTGGACTGTATTGGATTTTACATTAACTGTCTGATATCTGATCCAGTGATTTTGTCCAGTATCAAACCGATACTCACTGATACCGATTCCCATCCCTAATTAGATACATCTGCTGCCTCTTTTGTTTGCAGGATGCCATGGCAAGGAGATGCCAACAACATGATTGACAGGTTTGATGTCAGGGCTCATCTGGACTACATCCCCACCTACACACCCCCACTGCTGAACACATCGTAAGTCGTAATCTATTAATATGTTTTAACATTTAATATTTGTTGCCTTAATATTATACTTCATTACATTGCATTACATTATACACATGTAATGCAATCCTTAAACATCTGAGCATTTGCTAGTTAAATGACATATGTTTTTACATTTCTAAAATTGTGCTTGTGAGATTTGAGTACTGAAGTGGTCTCTGTCACCTACAGCAGTCCAGAGCAGGAAATGGAGGAGAGGAGGTGTAACTATGAGCGCTACAGAGGCCTTGTGCAAAATGACTTCGCAAACAGTGAGTATCACAAACGTGACCTGATTCCACTGTCAGATGCTACAGTAACAGTGACTAATATATTTCACATTACATGGTGCAACATTGTCAGAGCCTGTATTAGCCACTGTTGACACATCTATCATGTACTGCATGTGTTCTTTGTGTACGCAAATAGTCTCTTCATCTGCTCTCAGTGGGATTGTGGTTGTTGTGCTCTGTGATTTTTAAACTCCCTGCTGTTCTACAGTCTCTGAGGAACAGTGTTTGTATCAAATCTACCTGGATGAACTCTATGGTGGACTGCAGAAACCAAATGAAGATGAGAAGAAAAAGTAAGTCATTTAAAGTTACAGATCTGTCTGTAATTTGTACATAAATATGAGATTCCTACTTGGTTTGCTCTCTGGGTCATTCATGTTTGTTCTTTTTGTGAAGACTGGCAGAGAAAAAGGCCACCATTGGTTACACCTATGAAGACAGCACAGTGACGGAGCCTGAGCCCCAGTCAGACAAAGATGAAGACAATTCAGAAAACAGTGAATCTGAAGAGGATGAGGGCATCCCAGATATTGGTGAGATGCGTGAGAGAAATGTTCCAGAGTTAATGATTGAAGGGTGACTTTATGTTCGCCTCTGACTGCCAACAGTTTTATTTTCTCTTTTGTTTACATGTTTTGATTAAATGTTCTGAAAAGTGCAAATTCTATATGGTTAGTAGAAGGAGACTAAAACGATGGTGTCCTGTTCATTGTTTGCGTGTTTGTGCAGATGTGGAGGTTGATGTTGATGAGCTGAACCAGGAGCAGGAGTTGGACCTAAACAAAATAGCAACTCCATATGGAATGGCTGAAGGAGACTTTGTCAGGTAATACGTCGTCATCATGTCTCGATTCAAATGGTCCAAGAACAATAAAAGTACAGCTGGTAATTTTTTGGATTAAAAATAAAACCAGTTATTAAGAAATAGCTGCAATGCATTTCACTGCTGACACTAAGACTCTTTCTTTTTTAATGCTGTGAATATGTTACCGGTTTATCAGGATGCTGAGGAAAGACAAGGAGGAAGTGGAGGCCATCAAACATGCTAAAGCTTTGGAGGCAGAAAAGGCCATGTACTCTGTAAGAGGCCATCTGATGAATCATTGTCTAAGCTGTATTAATTCTGGTTTGTAACATGGTAATGTATGTTTGCATGTGATCATCACAGGGCCGGCGTTCTCGCAGACAAAGGAGAGAGTTCCGAGAGAAGAGGCTAAAAGGTAGACAGATTAGCCCACCAAGGTAAATTTATGTTGTCTGTGGGGTTTGTACCTCATTAAGAGTCAACCTTTAATGGTTTAACGGAAAGTTAAATCACTCTCTGACTTATGTCTTTCTTCTCCTGTATTTCAGCTATGCCAGGAGAGACAGTCCAACATATGACCCTTATAAAAGGTGAATTTCTGACCCTTTTCCTCTTAGTTTTCCCAGCTTTTGTTTGTTTTTCAGCATTATTTTCTCTCTTAGACCAGAGTCAGAATCCAGCTCTGAGTCGCGATCGCGTTCTCGGACTCCAGGTCCAGAGAAGATCACCTTCATCACCAGCTTTGGAGGTAGCGACGAAGAAGCTGCGGCAGCAACCCTAACACCTGCTCCTCACTCTGGCCACGCCCCCTCCATTTTGCAGCACCCTGCAGGTCATAGCAGGGGCTCCCGGTCGGTAACTTTCCCTCTTCTTGGCTTTTCTTTGGTTATTTCCTCTTGCAGTCATTATGTGAAATGAAATCACCACAGCTCTTGTCGCAGAAAGAGTACTGATTGATTTTTTTGGTAGGTGAGGTTGATCAGTTTTCAGTCAAATTACATATACAGTAGCTGCTGCTGGATCAATTACACTGTGCATGTGTATCAAGGCAGCGTGTGTACAGGTTGTTTAAAAAAAAGTGGGATTATGAGCTGATTGTTTATGTCTGTACTTACCTTGAAACTATAAGAATTGTTAAAACAGGGAAACAAAATTTGCCTAATAGGTGTTGGGCTGGGGTTGTTACTGAAACACTATCTCTTTGTTCATCCAGGAAACGAAGGTCATCGTCAAGTCGCTCCCCTTCCTCCTCCTCCCAATCCTCATCTCGGTCGTCTTCTCACTCATCTTCTCGTTCACGTCGAGCACGACGAGGACGGGGGGGAAGGGACGGGCGTCGGTCCAGAAGCCACTCGCGTTCAAGGCGGCGCACCAGGTCTCACTCCAGAGGTAGA
The DNA here is from genome assembly GCF_958295425.1 of Solea solea. Taxonomy (NCBI): domain Eukaryota; kingdom Metazoa; phylum Chordata; class Actinopteri; order Pleuronectiformes; family Soleidae; genus Solea; species Solea solea. The sequence goes on along the minus strand of NC_081140.1, from coordinate 16,126,616 downwards.
GGAGGCAACGGAGGAGGTAGAGGAGGATCCTGGAGAAGACGTGACCGGTCACGGTCCCGGTCCAATGAACGGGACAGAGAGCGAGAGAGGGACAGGGACAGAAGACGATACACGGCTCGCAAACGTACAAGGTAAGATTCCTCACTGCCCAATGGTCAGCATTAAGGTTAATGTTTTTTTTAAGACATCTTAGTGAGACTTGTCCTCTTCTTTTCTGTCAGGTCTCGTTCCAGCTCACGGCAGGGGGGTAGTTCCAGGCGAGGAGGCCGGAGCAGTGGAGGCCACAAGCGGGGAGACAGTCACAGCCGTAGTCGTAGTCGCAGCAACAGCCCCAGCCCCAGCCCCAGCCCCAGCCGCAGCCCCAGTCTTTCTCAGTCCCCCTGCCGACTGAACCACCGCCTTTCCCCTTCGCACAGAGGGGCCCAGCCCTCTGCTGCCACCTCCATATGTGACAAACTAAGAAAGTAAGTTTTAAAAACGATCTTAGTTATGTTATGACTGAAATTGAGTAGTATTACTCACTCATCTTCTACGACACTGGTGCTAATCTCAGTTGACATAGGGTGAAAGGTGGGAGAAAGAGTAGTATTCGTTTAACATAATTAAACATACAAATGTGGAGACTCTTGCCCTGATGATCTAGACTTGTAGTAGTCGGATGTAATTTGATGATTGTAAGATGATGAGACTGAGTCTTGTTTCTCTTAACTGGTATGTATGTATGTATATATGTGTATATATATATATATATATATATATATATATATATATATACATATATATATATATATATATATATACACCCTAACCCTAACCCTTGTCCACTCACCAATTCTTCTTAGTTAAAGTGTCAGGTTTATGTAGGTACACCTGTTTCTCTTTGTTTGCATAGTAAGCTAAGCTCCTGCTTCAAGTCCGTTTGTGCTGCTGTAGAAACATAGTAGTGCCAAATGGTGACCTTCCTAAGAAGGCCTTTGCGTTAGGTACATATTCTTGTATGTGTGGTTAATTTGGATTTGAATGATGACACACCCTCCCATGCACATATCACGAGTGTGATACGAGGAAACAAATAAATTGTGAAAAAATGGCACCATGGTCTGCGACCACAGCAGGACACATACACACACTCAGCTGGCGGAGGAGACAGCAGATGTGTGTATATATATATGTGTGTGTGTATATATATATATATATATATATATATATATATATATCTCTCACAACAACCCCGCTCAACCTGTCTTGTAATTTTTTTTTTCTTGTTTAATAAAAAGAACAGGGTTTTGGGAAAGCAATCTGCTTGGCAACGAGTTTCGTTGTCATCGGACCTAACGCCATTTGCAGTTATACATGGCGAAAGTACATGTCCAATGTGAATGCTGCATTGATTGGACACATGCTCGAAAAACATTTAGATGGTACAAATAATTTGCACAAAAAAACCCCACGTCCTGTGTGCAAAGGCCATTATTGTAAGGCTATGAAAACCATAACAATCATGTGTTGTTCTGTATTGCTTTGTTTTCACTTGAATGCACAGTAATGCATTTAAATCCTGAACCTTCCCCTCTGCAGTGAGTTGTGCTAGGAAGGTGATGTGTGTGTGTGTATAAGTCAAGTTGTCTTTATCGCCACACAAAAATGTTTTTTGTGTCTCTCTCTCCCCTCTCCAGGCCTGATACTCCGGGTGGTAAAGAGACGGGAGCTGCCAAAGTCAGTAAGAATTTGATCTAGCTGGGTTTCTTGCTAAAGCCTACGCCTCCCTCATCCCTGACAGGCTGACACGGTTGTCCTCCACACTGGGATGTAGAAGCCCTTGTTGCCCACAGAGAAAAATTATAAGATTTTTTTGTCTCCCCCCCCTCCCACCACATGTGCTGCAGTGGAAGCATCATTAAAAATTACCGTTACCAACTTTCCACCATAAAATGACTGAATGAAACATGTGAACGCCCTGTGAGGGTGCAGAATTTTTTATATATCTTTTTTTGTAGTCTCACAGACATCAAAGAACACTCATGACAATAGTCAGGCCATGTGATAATTTGTGATGCTCTTTGGTTCCGAGATTTGCTTGGTTCAAACAGCCTTACTTAATCTTGAGATAACATACAGTTTGAAGATGTTGAAAAATATTCTTCCGTGTCTTGAGGAGCGTTAGATAAGGCTTATTTTTTAGTTGGATAGCTTCATGTAGATACTGGAAATGAGGGCTTGGCTCTGTCCCGTTTTATGGGTATTATAATCCAACCATATAAATTTCTAACTTCAGATGTTTCTGTGGTTGGCTTCTTTCACTCCTGGAATCACAGAATAGCGAAGTGAGGTGTTTCCTTTGTTTGTTGTCTGAACTCATGATTGCTTTAGACACTATCTGTCTTTATCTACACTCACTCAAGTGCTGTTTTGAGCGTGTCTCACTGACAAGTACTTGGGTGGTTCACTCAGTGGTCAAAAGGTTGTAAAATGATTGACCTTAACGGTTTGCGTCTGGCTACCTGGCTGGAAGGGAAAGAAGGCAGCATCATTTCGCTGACACTTTATACAGTGGTCAAAAGCCCAATTAACAAAGGGTCTGGTAGGTCATTTTGGTTGACGATTATGGGGGTTAATATTTAGAATCTGTCCAGTGTCTTTGTTTTGAGAGACTTGGAAGTTCACACAGGACCCCAGTGAGCATACTGGGGTCCTGAAATAGCTGAACTAACTGAAATAGTGATAATGTGAAAACATTTCTCTTAACATTGAATAACAGTTTAATCTGTTGTCTGTAATTTTCTGAACCATTCACCTAAACTGGTTTATCATCCCCCTGTAAGAAAAAAAGGAAAGACAAACAGAGTTAAAGTTAGAATCTGAATCTATTAAATTTGACCTGCAGTTTTTCTTGCCTGTCCGGGTTCTAACAGCCCAGTCATGGGTGTGTCGGATTCAAAATGCCACCAGCTCCTCCCAAATTCTGTTGAATTCACTGTAGCCGAAATTTCTGTTTTAATTTCCCAACACTCTCTCCCCCTCATCAGGCATCCATGTCCTTTTTTATATCTCCAACAGTGTCCGCACATGTTCCTAACTGTCCTATAGCAGCATTGTGCCTCCGCACGCACTCACACCCAGTTTACCGAGCAAACATCACATGTAATGAGTTTAACTTTGACTTTTTTTCCTCCACCAGCAACTGTACCTCAAGGTGATGTTATTAAAGTTGTATAACAATATGGCACCTTTTGATCTTACCCCTTGTATACACACTCAACACGCACACACTCTTTTAATCAGGCTGTGAAAAGGTGCATTAAAACAATTCTTATCACCTGCAGCCCAAGATGACCCCACAGGAGCGACTGAAGCTACGAATGCAGAAGGCGCTCAACAAGCAGTGTAAGTGCAACAGGATTGATTGAGTGAGTGTGCTTTGTGCACAAATTAAAAAATGGGTCAGTACAGACATCTGAATTTTGAACTCATTAAGATGTTGCACAGTCTGTTGCATGCAAATTGTCGATGTAATTAAAAAAAAACACGTTTTTTTCTTTGCTGCAGCCAAGGCGGATAAAAAAGCAGCTCAAGCGAAGAACCAGCAGCAGGAAAACAAAAGACAGGTAAGTGTTTGTCTCTTAGGCATTGACAACTTTTATTTGCTTAAGTTCTTCATTGTTCTTCATTGTTTGACAGGAGCGAGAAGGAGAATTACGAGCCATGGCACGCAAGATACGCATGAAGTAAGGCCCCGCTTGTGTTTAGTACATTAGGTTAGGTTAAGGTGTGTTATTTGCAAAAGTCTTAACCAGTGGTTGTATTCAGGGAGCGCGAGCGCCGTGAGAAAGAGAGAGATGAATGGGAAAGACAGTACGGGAGACAGAGCCACTCGCCATCTCCTTCCAAATATGGTGAATGCTTTGTTTTCTAATCACAACGTTTGAGTGTTTATCGTGTGTACCGGTTCATGCTCTCGCGCTAAAGTCACTAAAATATTTTATCAGCTCAACTTCTTGTCTCATAAGCTGGCATCTGTTCCTACTCTGACAGTTTAATAGGCTTTAAAATGCTCTGCCGCTGTTTTGATCACGATCTCTTTTGTCGTCTGTCCCTCAGGCCGAGAACACAGCTCCTATAGAAGGTATGTGAGTTAAAGGAATCTGCACAGGGCTTTGTCTCTTTCCACATTCATGCACAAACATTATCTCAAAGCATAGGAAGCAAATATAAACAGAAACAAAATAAATATGAATATGAGGCAAAACAAGAGAATACTATTGTAAAATCTACCAGTTTAAACAGTAATGAATAGATAAAAAAGATTCCATCTTAAGTACTGCTTAATCTTAAAAAACAGTTATGCTGCGATGGGATAATTGACTGGGATTTTCTGATCAGCATAAGTAATCTGTGTTTAACAAAACTATTAATATCTTGGTTATGACACGCCGTGCATGTTGTTATGTTAGTGTTAAGCTACCTTGGTATTGCGTTACCTGAAGTCGCTTGTTTAACTTAGCAGCAGGTTTATACAGCATTGTACTAATATAAACTAACTTCACATGTACGTATGGTTTTTGACAAATACTGAATTTGATCACAACTATATCCCCGACTTATTAACATTTATTAATATGTGGCTGTCAAATGACGAGCAGAGTGACATCAAGGATTACCAAACACCTTTTCCTTTACTGTAGTTTATGCTGTACGTCAGTAATCTTGTCAGTTTATTTGCATTTTACACTAAAGTCTATCCTTCAGCATCTTCTCCTCTGTCATTTGTCCAGGAGGTCACGGTCCAGATCACGGAGTCCTCACCACAGATACTGAGCAAACAGGTGGAAAATATCATTCTACAGTGCATTACCATGTGACAGACACACATACCGTCTAATTGGGCGAGAGGGAAAGCAATTGGGAGAAGATGAGAACAGAAGATGGGCTCTGATAGTTTGTTTTAAGTATCAAAACTTTGTTTTTATCTCTTAGTTTCACTAATTACAAGCAGCTGATTTTGATCTTCAGTTTCACTTCATCATGTAAAGATCGTATGATTATCTTTTTTTTCTTTCTACCTGAACTCTTCTCTTCGCTGCAGACTTATCTACACACACACGTGCTATTCTTCAAAGTATACAATACTAAGCAATACCTTAACTTTCACCGTATTCATTGTTCTCCCATATGTTAGTTTTCCGCTGAAAAAGGAACACACAATAAGGATTGTTTTAAACATGCCTCATGAACTGGTGTACAGGATATTTATACACGTCCATTAGAAATGTGTTAATGAAAAGTCAAAGTTCATGCATTTATTGAAACAATTGCTCCTTTTATACTCTGCCCCTTGCTCACTGGTTAACGGCAAATAACATTTTTTTGTCCTCAGAAATGTGGAATGTTAAATACAGCAAATAAAACCATTTTTGAATTTATTTGCTCGTATTTGTTTTTGTTTTCATCTAAAATGTCTTATGTTTACAGGTTATACACAAACACCCATTCACCATGTAACATTGATTAAATTATCTCAACGTCTCACAGCATCATCCTCTTCTATTTGGGTTGCTGATGATATTAAAATGATTTTAGGAGAGTTATTAATGGAAATGTAGAAAACTCCCCCTATCGTGCAAAGCTAATAATGGTGCTCTAGAACCAAGGTTATTATAGTTAACCAAAACGAATGAAATAACAAAAACTAAAATTGAAAAAAACATTTTCATTAAGGGAAACAAAAAACAAAACTAGATAACGATGACTAACTAAAACTGACTTGTGTGTTTATAAAACTAACTAAAATTGTGGGAAAAATGTGCTTAGATTTCATCTTTGTAAATTAACTTCCATAATCCTTTTGGATTCATAGGAAATGTATTTTTTTTCTCTGTTGGCAATTTTGAAAGGTTATTCATTCATTCATTCATTCATTCATTCATAATGTGTCAGTCAGTCAGTCATCATCTACCGCTTTATCCTCTGCCAGAGGGTCGCAGGGGGTGCTGTGCCAATCTCAGCTACATCGGGCGATAGGCGGGGTACACCCTGGACAGTTTGCCAGTCCATCGCAGGGCCACACACACAGATAGAGACAAACAACCATTCACTCTCACACTCACTCCTATGGTCAATTTGGAGTGTCCAATTTACCTATCCCCACATTGCATGTTTTTGGACTGTGGGAGGAAGCCGGAGTACCCGGAGAGAACCCACGCACACACAGGGAGAACATGCAAACTCCATGCAGAAAGGCCCTTGTTCCAACCGGGGCTCGAACCCGGGTCTTCTCGCTGCAAGGCGAGAGTGCTAACCACTACACCACCGTGTGGCCCCCCATTCATAATGTGTAATGTTTTTAATTTGTTCTAGTTTACAATGTGGGACATTAGGCTATGCAAGTTAAACTTAACGTTTATTATGTAGTTAATTGGGTTGAGTTGGTTCATCAATGTGAATCTTATCACCTTTTTGAATCTTACACGGCAAATATCCATATTACAAAAAATAACACTGAAACTAATAAAAACTAAGCATTTGCAAAAAAAATAGAAACTCCGCTCAAACTTATTGAAACTAATTTTTAAAAAACAAAAAGTCAAAACGTTATTATATATTCATGTGAGATGGCCCTGTGCTGCAATTGATAATTTGTGTCGCTAGGTGGCGACAGATCTCAGCTTTGCAGCTGGACGTGTTTCACTGTGGCTCTTCGTCAGTTGGACTCGAGGGAATTTTGTGGCGTTTTGCGTGTATTTAAACGGTTGTGTCGCAGTCAGTCACAGCTGGGTCACCGTGGAAAAAAGAGAAATGAGTTGTCTCTGTTTCCGGTTTGTTTTGTGTACACCTGTGACAGAGTCAGCGGCTTAGTTCCTCGGAGCCGCTGAGGAGGAACTAAATACGGTTGATTTCCAACGCTGGGGACGCAAACGTCATCGAAACGGACAGTTAAAATAGAGAGAGTAAAAAAAAAAGCAAAGCGATAACGAGCGTGTTAGTTGAGGAGGGCGGGGTCAGGGTCGGTGGGGGCGGGCGGTGCTTACATTCGCCCATGCCCTGCTCGCTGCGGGGGGAAAGAAGTGTGAACTTGAACGCCGCCTTCACCGCTCACTTTGAGTCCAGCAGGCAGAGGGAGGAGAAGTGGGGTCACTTAACTCCCGTCGTCCGTGTCCGTCTTCTTCGCTCTGGTTTCGGGTAGTTTATCGGAGGAGCACAGCGGCCGGACGGTGTTCCGCTCCGGGAGCGTTTGTAATCTCTCACATTTAGACCCGGGAAGGTGCCAGACGCGGAGCGCAGCGCACGACACGATGTCCAGGCGCAAACTTGGGAGCAGACCGCAGCACCTGAGTGTGTTTCAAGGTAAGAGAGCAGCACACTGTGTGTGTGTGTGTGTGTGTGTGTGTCGACACATTGAATATCATGTTTTCTTTTTCCATTTTTTATTTTCTTGAAACTGAAATTAATCCACAACGTGGTTGTGATGAATCACCCATCACATATAATTAAACTAATAACTACATTTTATAAGACTTGCTGATTTGTGAGTAAGCTGCTGCCGCCGCTTTGTGTTTAATCGAACCGAAATACAGGATGGATGGATTTTAATCCATCACGAGCACTTTAGTGGTAAATATTTAGATAAGGGATCATAAATATTCTGTCGTGTTTATCCTGATGTGCCCTTTGGCTGCAGTGGCGTTCAAAGAGGACAGACCGGTTTACTGGCACGCTGTTTTCGGAGGCTACAGGTCCGAACACGATGATTAATGTTCCCAGGTTAGACAATGATCAAGTTTGTTTCTCTCTGTCTTCTACAGGAAACTTTTCTTTGCTGGTGTTTTTTGTTGTTGTTGTTGTTGTTGTTGTTGTTTTTGAAAGATGAATCCATCCTTCTTCACACCATGACAGACTTATATTTTTTGTAAAACTCTCCAACTTAAAACAATTGTCAGTTGTGCATTGGAACTTGAAAAAAAGTCATGTAATGGTAACTCTTACTGTGTCCAAATCTGTAACATGATCTGGACTTTTGAAACATGTTCCTGATTTAAATTATTATTATTATTATTATTATTATTATTTGGCTGAACAGTCTCTCCACACATAGTTTTAATAACTCTGATAGTCATACACTTTTGTGTATTAGCACTAGCAGAGGTTTACTACTGTCTCTTGAGTGGCCTCTCTTGTTGTTTTTTATTTTTGGGGCCAGTTTAATGAGCATACCACTGAAATAGATAAGTGTGTGTGTGTGGGTTGGGGGGGGGGGGGGGGGGGGGGGGGGTGATGCTCAGATGCTCAGAGAGGAAACAAGACAGACACTTAAAACACACACACAATTTGTTTTTTACAGTTCTCTATAGGAGGCCGGTGGTGCATGTCTAGTGTGACCACAGGCCCTGACTCAATAATCTGTCTGTGTGTGTGTGTGTGTGTGTGTGTGTGCGTGCATGCTTCTGACCGCGCCTTGCAAGTCTGCACAAACAGCGCAGCACTGAAACAGGAAAGGTGACATTTTTGAGTAACAACTGGCGAGATCCTACTACAAACTGTACTGTCTGTACCTGTCCTCTGTATATGTGCTCGCCAGCTTGGCCCTGGCAGGTGGATCCAGTGCAGGCATCAACAAGGTGTGCCCATGACCATGTTGAGCAAGTCTACTGACTGACTGACCCTCCCTCCTCCTCCTCTTTCTTTCTTTCTTTCTTTCTTTCTTTCTTTCTTTCTTTCTTTCTTTCTTTCTTTCTTTCTCTTCCTCCCCACAGAGAACCTGAGCTGGGGAAACTTTTAAAGTTTCTCAGACCCGTTAAAATAGTTTCTTCCACTGATGTGACAAACACTTCTCTGCCAATCTGTACACCGCATAAGACTTATCAGGTGGTTGAATCAGATGAGCCGGCCTTTATGTTTGTGAGCACACACACACCACAGCGCAGCGCCTGCTCTTATCTCAAACACCTTCAGTCATTTTTTTTCCTCTTTTATTGCAATCAACTTCCCGTTGAGAAACCTGCTCCAGCTGCCTGCGGCTGGTGTTATAGGGCAGCATTATGAGTGAAAGGTGAACGCCTCATAATCTTGTGCTTTTGATTTAGTCACTTGTCAGCACTGGCATTTTAAAAGTGGATGGACTGTGGGTTTCTGTGCACCCAGCAGCCTCAGTCGTTGCGAGCGGATCTCTTTGGGGTAGGTTAAAGGAAGTGGTCAGTATTGGCTCAGCAGACTGGCCTCATTGCTTACAACTGAAACTACCACTTTCAATCACCCCGCCTGCTTGTTGTCCCACTTAGGTCTAGCTGCACTTTCTTGTGAACCTTAGGTTGTTAATTTGACATCCTAGAAAAGAAGATTCAGTCAGGCATTTTCGTGGAGATGGTAGGATGCTGAAACGAGGACACCCATTTTCACCCATAGGTTGTGCTGCTCTCTTTGAATGTGAAGGACACAAACATACACCCCCACTATGAAATTGTTAATCGACAATATCAAGCATCGACACCAGTTTGCCAGAGACTGGGTCGGGACCCACAGTCGAGTTGCGGGAGATGTATTTGATTGATTTTCCGAATTGGGTCACAATAGTTTTTCATCATACAAAAAGTTTGGATGGCATAGACAGAGAACTTACACACAAATACAAAGCTAAATGAGCAAACTGGAGCTGTGGCTAATGATCATTTATATTAACTACTTGGTCTACAGAGTTGAAGCAAAGAAAAAGAAACATGGTAGTGTCTGAAAGACGAGAAGATCCACAGTTTAGGGACTGAAAGGTCTCTGAAAGCTGATGGTTGCAGCTTAGTTAAAAATATTATTCTTTTATTTATTTTTTTTCTTTTATCCAGTGGCAGTTTTGCCTGAATTCCTGCATAATGAGCTGTACTTCTTTATATGATACACCTGTAATGTGTTGATGACCCTGGTTGGCCTCATCCTCCTGTAACAACTGTACTTTCTCCCCCTCTCTGCCTGTTTCTTAGATGCCACTGACATGAACATGGACGGCACTGGCTCCTACGTCAGCCACGCTCCTCTTGCTCCACAGGTCCAAGCTCCTAATGAGGGTCGTGACCTCCTGACCTGTGGCCAGTGCAGCCAGGCCTTCCCTCTCTCCCACATCCTGGCATTTATCCAGCACAAGCAGGGCGGGTGCCGCTCCCGAAGCCAAGCAGAGAACACCGGCACCACACCCCCCTCACCTGCCAACCGAGCACAGCAGCATGTCTCAAAGGCCAAGCTGGGGCCAGGCTTCATTGAGCTGAGGAGAGGGGCAACCAGGGACAGAGCGTGGGGGGAGGAGTCCACTGTGAAGGTGAAGGAGGAGCCCAGAAAAGCAGGTGAGTGCTTGGTAGAAAAAAAAAGCAGTAAAAGAAGGCAGGTTGCTAATTAGTGACTCTGTATTTTTGTTTTGTTTTATTTTTTTTCTGTCAACCACCCCCTTCTTCGTTTAACAACCCCCCCCCCCCCACCCCAACCCCAAGTCCAGCTCATTAGCTAGCCGTTGCCATTAGCAGAGCTGCATGAGTTAGTGACGCACAGGCTAATTGTGTGGAAAGGATAGGCGTCAGGATCGTTCGGAGCACACCGAGGGTCCCCGAGGGCCCTACACAGAGCACCTGAGCTCCAGAGCACTTTCCCATCTCCCTTACTGTCAGTCTCTGAGGTGGAATGGCCAGGTAAACATGTTTCTCCCTCTCTGTCATCCACTGTCCCCTGGACAACGGGGTGTGAAGCCTCGGAATCAGAATCTGGAAAAACTTTATTTTCTGCCCTGACAGAAAATCGTCTTTAATGTGGGCTCAACGCTCAATGAAACGAGTTAAATACACAGCATGAAAACAAATAAACAAACGGAGTGCTCTTAATTGCTTATTGTTTCTTTAAGATGTTTATGACAGTGGGAATAAAATATTAAGCCTGGGGGACTTTATAGTGGCAGTCTGATGTAGGTGGTTTTTCTTTTTTCCTGCTTGGTTCACATCTCTGAACGAGCACAGGAAGCATGTTGCTGTGTTTTCGAAGTCTTCCTCTGCGGTATGAAATGGTCAGAGAGTGCATGTGTTCATGCAGCTCTCCTCGCTGTCATGGCACTGTAATGGAGGACGTTGCATCATGTGTCGCTCCTCTGCCAGCTCCCGCTGCCCCGGGCCAAGCCACCTGAGCTCCTGGGAATCTCCTCCTTCCTCTTGCGATACTCTTCTTCATCCTATGCATCATCTCCCCTGTCTTCTCTCCTGTTTTCATATTTTCTGTCTCTAACGGTATGGTTGGTCTGTACATTAATCCATACATTAGGCCTTTTATTTATTTATAACACGAAACAGTGTGAACATATGATTGTTGACAGTGCCAAATATTAGTAAGCTTCATCAGCAATTCATGCATTCTGTGAAAGATCATTTGGAATTGTCATGTTCATTTGTTAACAATGTGTTGAAAGATATTGTTGCCAAGGTCAGGTCAGGTATATTCAAAGGTCTCTGTATATCTGTGGGATGTAGCAGCTGTTTGCAAATGGACAGTGCATCTTGAGACACTCACAGTGGGTATTCGTGTCCCGTTGCACATTTTGAAACACTCTGCCATGTACACACACGTTAGCAGTTCCTTCCTTTGTGTAACGCTCAGGGGACGAGTGCACACACTATTTCCTTTTGTCCATAACCTCACTCTTGTTTTTCTGTTTCAGTCTGTCTTTCATTCTTTCGCTCAAGTCTCTCATTCACAGTCCAAGAGGACACGAGTTTGGTCATTTCATGGTGTGCACAAGGCGAGAGGCAAATGGCGTGATTTTGAATAATAGAAAAGTGTATACGTTCAGATTAAAGTTTCGTTTAGGTTGAATTTCTTTGTAGATCATAAATGTAATCCTAACCCGGTGTGGACGTGCTCTTATCTCCTCCCGTTGTATCAGCTGTGACTTGAAGGCTACGCTGTTGCATGTTAAAGTGCCACAGATCAGTTTTTTTTTGGTAGGACATGTTGTTGTGCTGTACTGCGGGAGGGAAAGCGAGCATCTGAATCTACCGAGATGACTGGAAGTGAAAGAGCAGTTATCCCACAATGGATTGTTCCTCCATCCGTTTCTCTGTATTCAAGAGCGAGAGACGGGGGTAGAATGGGACGGATTACTGAAGAGCTGCGTGCATCTGTCTCGTTCCTTTTTATTTATTCCCCTTGTTTGTTTTTTCCACTCATCTGTTACACCCCTCCACCCTCCTCATTTCTTCTCCCATCTTCAACACACTTTCACTTTGCCCTCTCGCACCCCCCCCCCCCACCCTCCACCCTCCACCCCTCTCCCCCTGTCTCCCAAGGGAAAAGAGATTCTGCCTGCTGCTCGTTAGTGCTTCCAGCCAATCTGCATTTTTAATTAGTAGTTATTGCTTCTGCTTAATATTCAAGTGCTACCCCGGGCCAAATGGGAATCCTTATGAGAAAAAAAAAAAAAGCGAAGAGTAAGAGTGGAGAGAGAAACTGGCTGGGTATTGTGTTTCACTCCAGGACCCCAAGACAAAAGCACCCCCCACCCCCCCTCAGGGAAAGATTTGGAAGGTTTTGGGGGGGGGGGGCAGAGGGGTGATGAGAACAGGGGTTGGAGGATGGGTCTCAAATACAATCCAAAGGGGTGACATATTTTCACGGTGTCTCGTGGCCCCATGTACTACATTATAATCTTTTTTATCTAATTTTCTCTTCATCTCCTGAGCCCTGACCTACCTACCCCACATTCTTTTTCTCCTGCTGCTCTTTACCCTGTTTTTTTTTTTTTTTTGTTAAACAAAGTACCTCGACTTTTCTTGGGTTTCTCCTCCGGCTAGGTTAAAGGATATGAACACTACAGCTCCTCTCGTCTCCAGACAGAAAGAGGGAGGCAGCGGGGGGGGGGGGGGCGTTTGGGAGAAAGAGAACGAAACAGTTGCCGTCTTTTTCATCTTCACTCTCCTCCCCCCTCCAGTAAAATACAGAAGGATTTGACTTGAGGAAACATGAAAGAGGCTTATACCAGAGTCTGCTTTGAACCTCTCCAAAAAAAAAAGAAAAAGAAAGAACTGTTTTCCCCCTCAATTTGAGGATCTTCTCTCCAATTTTGATTTATGCAGAACGGCCTCATTTGTCAAGCAGGCTGAGTCAGTGCCTGATTTGCATAAAGTGTTCATTTTCTACGTTCTGCTAATTAGCAATTTGCAGCTTAATTGGAGAGTGACTCTCGGTAACGAGACAATGCTATGCACATGTAAAAATATCTCCAGATGTACTTTGCAGCATGGCCTCCTTCTTCTCTTTTGGCCTCCCAGCGACTGCTCTTTGGGTCCAACTATCGTAACTCCTCGTCTCTCACTTCTAACTTCTTTCCCTTCTGTTGTCCTGTGTCTCAGCTGACCCCATACCTGACCATCATTGGCATCTCCCTGTCCCTTGTGGCCATTTGCAACACAATTTTAAGCATTAACACACACACACACACACACACACACACACACACACACACACACACACACACACACACGGTGCACTCTAACGTCAGCATCAGAGTAGACAACACACCTGCAAAAATTAGCATCTAGCTGCTAGTGTAGCATTGACAAACAGTGTCACTGCATCTGCAGGATGTCATTTATTTTATTTCAATTAATTTACCCCCTGATATATGTCATGTGTACAGTGTATATACAAATTGCTAACTTGCTCCTTGTGTCCATTTTTGTTTCTTCCAGTGCCAGAAGAACCGACCTATTTCACCTGCCAGCAGTGTGAATGCATGTTTCCCTCCGCGTGGATGCTCTTACAGCACGCTCAGCACGCACATTCCTTCAGCATCTACCAAGAGGACATGGAGGTTCCTGCAGATATGAGAGACGAAGAAGGTGTTAAAGAGCACAAAGCGGCTGCAGCCACTCTGGACCCACGCCACCTGAGCCAAGCACTTGCCACAGCCTTTCAGCCCTCTCGACTGAGTCGCTCCCGTCAGACACACACCATCGCCTCCTCCAGGAACACGCAGGCAATGAACTTTTCAGTGCGGCTCAGGGAGCTTGCAGAGGGGAATAATAACACCAATGGCAGCTCACCTGTAGGCGTCATGCCATCTCCATCCTCTTCTCCGCCAGCAGCTTCTCCCTTTCCTCAGACTGGCTCCGACGTCCACTGTGAGCCGTGTGGCCAGGACTTTAAGTCTCTGCATGCTCTGTCAGCCCACCGCCGGACACATGCCTGCGAGAGGCCCTATCACTGCGGAGTATGCGGGCAGGCTTTCGCCCAGAGTGGCCAGCTTGCCCGTCACATAAGGAGCCATCACCGGCAGGTTGGAGGTGGAGGAAGTGGATATGAGTCGCTGGAGATGGCTGTGATGGAGGAGGACGTAGGAAAGCAGGGGATGAGAGGGTTTCAAATACAGCCAGCTGCAAATATGGTAAAAGGAAAGGTTAGTGCAGACATGAGGGCCCAGGGCCCCTTAGAGCTGGACCTCACGCACCCGTCCGTAGCTTCAAGCCTGATGCTGCTGACCTCACAGGTTAGACCAACAGACAGAGAGTTGCTGAGGCTGTACCAACGCCAGAGAGAGGTGGGTGTGGAAAAGGAGGATGAGGCAGAGGGGCAGACAGAGCCTCAGCTCACCCCACCCTGCGCCAGCCCGTCTGAAGGCTCACTGGAGAGCGGAGAGACGGGCGGCAGTGGTGAGAGCGGTATCGCTAGTGGCAATTGCACACCCAAACGCCCAGAGATGGGTGACCGAGTGCGAGGAGTCGGAGAGTGGGAGAATGAGAGCGATGTCATTGAGAGGGAGAAAGACTGGAGCTCGGCCCAAGTCAGTGAGGTCGTGCAGGAGTGGCAAAGAGATAATGAGCGGAGGAGTGTAGTAGGAGGTGGCGTTAGCGGCGCTGGAAACAATAGTAATACTACTGCGGGCTCGGCAGGGAAGAAAAAGAAAGATGAGGCCTGTGAGTTCTGTGGTAAACAGTTCAGAAATAGCAGCAACCTGACTGTGCACCGCCGCAGCCACACAGGTGAACGACCCTACCGCTGTGGCCTGTGTAACTACGCCTGCGCTCAGAGCTCAAAGTTAACACGTCACATGAAGACGCACGGTGCTCAGGGAGTTAAGGCTCCCTTCTTTTGCCAGCTGTGCGGGGTGCCTTTCACCGTCTACGCCACTCTAGAGAAACACCTGAAGAAAGTTCACGGCCTGAGCCACGCCAGCGTAGGAGCGTACACACAATCCAGTGCGGTGGACAATTTTGCTGCTATCAAAACCGAAGAAGCAGTGGCCGTGAAGATGGAGGACGAAGCCAGTTTGGATCCGACAGAAATGGAGATTAACGTGGAGAAAAGCGCGGAGCATGAGGCGGGCCAGGGCCCAACAGAATATATGGAGAGCAGAGGGAGTCCAGTCATCGTGGACAGTCTCCTCCCACCTGAGAGCAGTGCGGAAGTGAGCTCGGCTTTGACTTGTGCTCCATGAGAGCCACATCGCAGACTTAATTCACCTTTCAAATCAAAATAACTCATTCCAGCCCGGAACTGATAGTCACGTCATATGGAGTTATGACAAAGCAGCGGGGAGGCTCGTCCTCGTCTGCTCAGGCACACAGCAGCAACTCTGTTCACAACTGGAGGCGGAGCTGTCAGCTCAATGTAGGTGTCTACAGTTGATTCAGACCACAGAGAAAAACAAGGCCATGACATTCAGCAGGGAGATTACCCGAGCTGTTGAACAGGAAGTGAACTGCCACAGTCCACACCGACACAGGAAACTGATCACCATGTTGCAGTGCAGGATGCAAAAGATGAGTGATTTATCTCTCTGGTGACCCACTGGACAGGTGGAGGCGAATAATAACTGCCAGATAATGCAAAGAACAGATTCTATCAAATAAATAAAAACCTTAGCTGTAGAACAACGTTAATATATTTTCAGTATCAACAGTCCAAGAGAAGGACGATGTTGTGCTACCTTGCCATTTTCTTCACAGACGACCTTTTAAAGGCTAAAGATGTGTTAAACAGACACAGGGGTGAAATGAATCCAAACAATGTCCGCCTGCAGTTTCTCAGACTCCTCCTGTTAAAGGCGCTTGGCTGTCACAACACTTGTCACTTAACATAATGTTTACAGGGCCAAGCAAGGTTGTGTTCTGCTGTTGTACGATGTTGTATGGATGATTTTCTGTTTTCTTTTTTTTCCTTTTTTTTTATTCATTTTTATTAATGTGAATGAGGAGACCTTAAAGGCTCACCTACTAATGTGCTGGGTTTTTTTGTTTTTTTTTTCATGAATAGTTTCTATGCATACAAAAACCTGCAATTTTATCTATATGAGAAACGGGTGTGAATAATTATTCAATATTTGTACTTAGTAGCTGGTAATTTCTCTCTTTCATTGTTTACATTTATGCTGGTTTGCTTGAAGCTTGTGCATGTCTTGCAGGCATTTAAGAGTGTCCATTTTTGTTGCCTGTGTTTGAGTTATTCCTTATTTATGAATGCTGCATGTCGGTGACTGTGTTACTGACAAAGTCTTTTTTCACTGCTGAACTACAGGGTCGAGATGAGCAGCGGGGATAGAGTCCATTGCGGGGTTAGTTTTGTGCAAGCACTTGGGTGAGTGAGTTGTGTGAGTGTGTTTGTGTGTGTGTGCGAAAGACAAAAAAAAAGGCTCTTTTATTGGATTCCTGCGACCTGTGACGTGCGTTCTGAGCAGGACTCGGCTGATCACTGTGTCATGCTTCAGACAGATCAGTGGATTTACCAGCAACTTAAAGGTCCAGTGTGTAAGAATGACTGTTCTCCTTCACTCCCGTCTTCTGTTCCCTAGTGTATGTGGATTGCATTATAAGTGTAAAAAAAAACTAAACAAGTAACCTGGCCGGTTTGTCTATTCAGTCTGCTGTAGAAACACGGCGGAGCCAGATGGTGGCCTCCATTAAGTAAGACCCCCGTCTTAAGTACATGTAAAAGGTCTACTCTGAGGCTACAAGAACCAAACCCATTTTATTTTCGAAGCAATTATACACTTATGCAAACATCTGCCAATAAAGATGCTACACACTGGACCTTTAAATGTGTGTAAATCTGTCCTTTTAACAAAAGTAACAGGACAGAATCTGCAGTAAAGAAAGTTCAGTGCACCTGACATGTTTCGACGACTGTGATGACCATATTTTTTACCATAGCTAATTTCTACTTGTCAGGGAAAACAAATGCTTCTGTGATGCTTGGAATGAATGCGAGTGTGACGTTACCATTCAGGGATAATATTTTGTATATAGATTCACATACTTGCTGTTGCTATACTTATTATTGTTATTGTTGTTATTATTAATATTATCTGCCTGTCACTGTTACGTTCCCTCCACTTTTTCCCCCCCTTGTGCTGTCTTTACACTGAACACTGGCTGTTGTGACACTGTACCACTCTGCTGTTTTTGTAAAGTTGACACCATTTTGTACTGTGTCACGAGGAGCCTCAATAAAGAATTGAGGTGCAGTAGATTATGTTGTGCAGTGTTTTTTTCCCTCCCCTCCCGTCCATGTTTTTCACTGCCTGTGGTTGTTTTTTCCATGCATGTTTAATTTATGTATCTTTACTGATTCTTGGAGCCCAGAACAAAGCCTTTTGAAACTATTTTAAGTATCTTCTCTCACCAGTATGTTGTCTCAGTCAGTGTGTGGTTCCTTTCTCTGAGGACCACAGTCAGCGCTGGGTTATTAATTTTTAATTTGAATGTTTGGTTTAGGGACGCTCGCTCCTTATTTACATCTCTGGGTTGTTACCAGCTTAATAAAGTTGCATATGTGTGAGTGTGTGGATTGTTCCGTCTGTGTGCATGCCAAATGTATTTGCGTCGGTGTCAGTCATCCAGCTGGTTGCTGGATGGGTGCAGCGAGCTGTGATGGGACACAGGCGTCAAGGATTTCTCAGGATACAAAACGGGGGGGGGGGGGGGGAGTAGTTTGGTTATTGTTTGTGGGCACGTTAGGAGGCACAGAGAGGTGCATGGGGAGTGTCAAGGGGTTGGGATAATTGCTGACTCCATTTTAAGGACATAAAAACCTCTGCACCAGCATCTCTGGCCCTAACTCCACCCCCCAAATGAAAATGAAGTTCTATGATCCCTCTAGCTCATTAACAGCAGGTCTTTTAATGAGCTTTCAACAGGGAGGGGGCTGGGTATATGAACAGGAAGAGTGCGGGTTTGCATGGTGGAGGGTTGGGGGGGGGTGGGGGTTATTGCACCAGATGCACACACACCCACTCCTACCAATTACCATTGTGTTATAGAGAATGAGGACCAAGTGAAGACAGAAGCTCCTTGGACCCAGATGAGTCAGTTTGTCCGTTTCTGTCCACAGAGACAGATAAAAACGGTGAGGGAGGACAGGTACCATCCTACATCTCTCCCCCTGGTAAACTCTGCTCGGCTGCTTGTCTGTTGGGCGCCACAGCCAGCGCCATTTGGCGCTCATATGGACCCAATTATGTAAGGTAAGGTGATACACGGCAGAACACAGTACAGAAGCCCCTACAGCAAGTGGATATCTTTTTTCTTGTCCCCAAGTGCCCTTTGTCTTCCTGCAGTCCACACCTCTCTGAGCAGCTCACAAACACTGCACAGGCCGGTATCACACCCAAACCAGCCAATCACACTATGAAGAGTTAATCGTGTCTGCCAATGGGAGGGAGAGGCCAGCATAGTGTGTGTGTGTGTGTGTTGCCTGACCAGTGCATGCCCCTGGGCGGTAGTAATATGGACTTTGAGATCTAATAGTTGTGTCTCAGCTTCACAAAGGAAGCTTTTGTGGGTGTGAAAGTTGAGAGAAGTCACTGCAGGACTAAAGTGCACACAATTAAAGCTGTCGCAGGAGATTTTACGTTTGCTAAACTCTCTTTAAAACAATAAAAAAATATATATGTTAGTGTGTTGAAGGCATGAAATGCTGAATGCTTCCTGTATCTAAATATTACTGTCCCATTACACCATTTGTGTTTCTCTCTGGGCTGAATGTGAGTTGAAAGAAAGACGGCTGAATGAACGTATTCACTCGAGAATTGTTAGACATACTGATGTGCGTTTTTCTTTTTTTCTATTTGATCTATATTCATTTGACCTAGTTCTATTCACAAGACCGATTATGTGCTAAAAAACAAAAACAAAAACGAAACACTGCATCCATTATCTATACTGCTTATCCTTACAGGGTCACAGAGGAAGCTGGACCTCATCCCAGGTTACACTGTAAACAGCTCTGTCGCCACAGGGCCAACATACAGAGACAAACAACAGTCACACCTACAGACAGGTTTGAGTGTCACGTAAAGCTAGAAAGCCTACACAGAAGGGAGAGGAATAGAAGACGTCACACAGCAGGGGTAGCACGCACCTGTACTGAATCTTAAATTCAATATCCCCCTAACTCCGTATATCAGTTTCAAACTTGCACGTGTATGCAATTTGTAACTAAACCCCCAAATCTAAATGAAAAATGAAAAATAAGGAGGAAATGACCCTCGATTTTGTAGATCATTCCACAAACATAATTTTCTCATTAGAATATTACATTTCTGAAACATACTGTAAATATGTCATCTCTACTTGTTTGTGTGAGTGCTAATAAAAAGCCTTCAATCTTGATTTATACAAAAAGAACACTTGAAGTATAATTTAATTTGTGGGAAAAGGAAAATCCAGACATTTCTTAATTAGTTCGATAAGACTATATTCGAGGTAAACGATGAAAGCAAGGACATCAAATCAAGAACGGATACATGATTTGACTCCAATATGATTATTGCAGTTTTGTCTATAGTAGTTAGGGAACTCTAAAGTAGCCCTATTTCAACTCCTAATGCAATTTAAAGCCTTTTAGCATAATTTTTGCACGAATAAACCTTCCCAATGACTTAATATGTTGAAGGGAAAGTGTTTGCAAAGCAAAGCAAGTGGGACCTAGGACAGTACCACAGGGTACACCATGGTGGATAGTTTACAGTGATGATGCAATTCATAATTTTCTGACAATCTTTGAGCTTTGTTGTGTAAAATGTACAAACTATTCAAAATTGTGTAAAAGTACGAGGTCGGCGTTGATCAAAAATGTGTAAAAGTGCTACATATCGCACAGTGAATACAAGATACATGCACATGGATTGTTAAATGACCCAGAGATTTTTCCTCGGCTATAAATGACCATTCACCTGGATGTTTCAACTGACAACGGTGTCCACTCATGGGTAATTCTGAACACTGAGCGTAGTCGTCGTAGTAGCAGCAGCAGCAGCAGTGGACTCATAAATCCAGATCAAAGTTTATGATAATTAGCTCTTAAAATGCTCACAACAAAGGGAATTTAGTTACTGTGTGTTTGCTTTCCTGTAAGACAGGCCTGCAGCAATGAGCGTCTCACAGACGTATGAAAAGGTTGTGTTTGATCGTGTAGAAAGCCAATGAACCGCTTGTTATTAATTACATTTTTCATGTTCTACAGGCAGAAGCCTCCAATCATCTCTGCAGCTTTCACAGTCCCTGTTCTGCTGTCCTGGTCCTAATCAAAATCGTTGAGGTGGAGGAGTAAATCACGAGCAGGGCCGACTGAGGCAGGGATAACAAGAAAAGGAAAGATGCTTTCGGGAGCAATCAGACAAACCGCAGGACTCCCTCTCTGCTCTTTATCCTCGCACAGTTCCCACAATCCCCACCTTCTCTCACCCATCCCTCCTCCCGCAACAACCGCACAGTGAAACCTGAACCCTGGCATTATACACTCCCCCTCCTCACCCTCCCAGCCCCTAACAGTGAGAGTGTGGGAGGACGGGTGAGAGGCTACATGGTCCCAGGCAGCCACCCGTCAATCAAGTGCCTCTCTTGTGTCGGAACAAGGCATCGAGCTCAGGTGAGAATGGAAGCTGGTTGATTGAAAACACACAAAAAAGATTCACAGCAGGACACAGAGTGTATCAGCGTGTTGATGCCGGAGAGTGTTGGTGAGAATAAAATCTAAATAAGGATCTTTCTTGACTGAAGGTCATGAGCTCACTCTCATCCCAGAGATCAGCTGAGGGAGTCGTTTTAAAGATTAAAAAGATAAACATGTATTTATACCCAGGGATGAAAAACCCCAAACATTCACTGCAGTTATAAGAAATCTGGACAGATTTGAACCAAATCAAAAACTAGAACTAGAACACCTAAATATAAAGAAGTGGTTCAGATGTGAAAATTGTAGAATGTATATATCTAATAACTATATATAAGAACTGTTGTTTTAACTTGACCTATGTAGGTCTTTGCCTAGTGACTGATTTCAAAAGCCACTTTTTTCACAATCAAGTGAAAACAATGACATGCAAATCTGCTACACCTCTACTACCTGCTTACTACATACCAGAGGTGGAAAGAGTACAATGCTACTCATGGAAAAGTATCACTATTTTGATATTTGTTTAACTTAAGTACAAGTAAAGGTACTGGTCTAAAAATGTACTCAAGTTAATGTAAAATAAAGAAATTGGGGTTCTTTCTTGTGTCGTGCAAAAAGGACAAGGGAACACAAATCTTCCATGAATTGTTTTGAATTAAAGGCAAAGCTTTACAAAATAGTGCTGACAAAATAAAATATGTAAACACATAATGTCTCAGTCAAAATGGGTCAAAGGTCACAAATTTTACTTTAATTAACACCAATTCACCTGTCCTCATTGTTCACCTGTCCTCATCATTCACCTGTCCTCAGCATTCATTCACCTGTCCTCATCATTCATTCACCTGTCCTCATCATTCACCTGTCCTCAGAATTCACCTGTCCTCAGCTTTCATTTACCTGTCCTCATCATTCGTCTGTCCTCATCATTCACTTCCAGTTTGTTGTGCATGAATTTTTATTTATTTATTTATTTATTTATTTATTTATGTTAATTCATTAAAACGTAAGTGAAAAAGTACAGTACTTCCAAAAAAAACATACTAAACTAAAAGTACAAGCACACAAAAAACAATACAATAGCGCGACATATACACATACATAAATACACACACACACAATACATGCATTTCATGGGATACACGTTTGACACAATCCAATATTTACAATAGAGCACAAAACAATATAATATATGTTAATGGTGCAATTAATCAGATATATCATGAAACAATGTTATGATACACGATGTGAGATGATTCATTTCAACGCTGGTGCAATATCGATAAATGCAACTAAATCCATCACAATAAAAAGTAAAACAGATGAGGCAAACATGCACCTGTCCATTTAATC
Organism: Solea solea; assembly: GCF_958295425.1. NCBI lineage: Eukaryota > Metazoa > Chordata > Actinopteri > Pleuronectiformes > Soleidae > Solea > Solea solea. The sequence continues at coordinate 16,104,362 of NC_081140.1, read as the reverse complement.
ATCCCGTCAAACTGTCAAATGTCTCTTACACACACACACACACACACACACACACACACACGCGCACACACTCCATTCTTGCTGCACCTGGTCACCCTCCTTGAGAATTTGACACAAACACACCCAGTTATTCAGTTGCTCAGCTAATTACACACACGGACACGTTTGCACACCGTGTATAGTGTGGAGGGTTACTCATAGATATAATGCCCTCACCATAACCATCACAACTAAATGCCTAACCCTTACCCTCACCCTAACCTAAACCCCTTAAAGTCCTTTTAAGGGGTTAGAGAACATGAGGACCAGCCAAAATGTCCTCACTTACACAAAATGTACATTTTTTTGGTCCTCACAAAGATACCCATACAAGAACACACACACACACACACACACGGTGCTGAGGTCAGAGGTGCTGCTTGAATAGTATGCAGAGTAAGGTTAGAAGGTGGAGTCCAGTCCAGTGACAGGTGAAAATGCTTTCATGTGTTTGTTTCCTACAGGCCTGAGGGAAAGTGAACTTCAGCCTCACAGAGACGGTTGGAGGCTGCCCAGAGCCTCCACACCCATCAAACTGTCACTGTTTAAACTCATTATCCGTCTAATTTTCCCAACTCTTAATTCATTTTTCACTTAGTTTGTTTGTTCTTCAACAGTGGCGTAGCTTAAGATGAACATGTGGACACATAACAGGCTTGACAAGTGCACACGTTATCATCAGTAAAAGGTGCTTCGCGCTGAAGAGCAGGGTCTGCAACCTTTAGTATAAAAAGAGACATTTTTTTGTCACCTCTCCAATCAAATGAAATGAAAAATTAAAATTAAGAAAAAAAATGACAGTTAGTTGCATTTAAAAATGTCATTGCTGCTTATAGCCAACCTTTTATAAAGTGAAGACAAAATAAAACACAGAATTACATCAACGTCTCAACGTAAGTCCTGTTGTTAAAAATACTAAAAGGAATGACATAGTTTTTCGAGGTTTATTAATATATAATATATTTGATGTAGACATTGGATGTGACGTACATAATATTAAAACAATTTTATTTTTTTTGCCTTGATTTTGTGAAAGGGAGCTACTGCAGAGGGGCTAAAGGGCCACATGTGGCTGTAGAGCCGCATGTTGCAGACCCCTGGCCTAACACATAAAGAGATGCCTTGCTTCTTTGTTTGCTGTTATCATGTTTAGAGTGCGTGTGAAGTAGCTGAACATGGATTAAAAAAAACTACTTTAGTCTGAGTCGTGGTGATGGTATATCTAGGTCGTAAAATAGATAAACATTTGACAAAGGGAATTAAAACACGCATAAGGACACGTCTAAAAGAAAGTCCTCTTTCATAGTTAAGGTTGTCATTTGTCCTCAGTGTTACTGAAGACTAGTTCATTTCCCTTTCGTCATCTACTGATCCTTTCAGTTTGCTGGTGAGTGTGAGCGATGCAGCAGAAAATGGGCTTGGACAAAGCTGGTTAACCTGCAGGGAGAGGGAGAAGGGCCGGGGGGCTGCTGGTGCCGGGGTCGTGGGATCAGAGCAGGTCATGGAGGTGTGGGAGTGTCTGCTCAGCCCTCTGACCTTTGTCACTGAGGCTTCCTATAATCCAGTCCTCAAAGACCATATGGACATAATGGAGAGCGTATGAATAGAGTTAAATGGTGACCATTAGGCAGATCTGTGTCGCTATTCTTCTTGTTTGTTTAGTCCCGGTCACTCTCACGTCTTCAGTGTAATCAGGCGTGTGATAGAGGGATGGCTGGAGATGCCTGGAGAGGTCTGGAGTGAGCACCACGGGACAACAGTTTATTGGAGATGGATATCCACCTAAACATAATGAATGACGCAGCGTAAGACGACAGAAAGGGGGCAAGAGGGGACGGTAATTGGATGTCCGCTTGAGAGTGCTGGAGTCCTGCCCACAGTTCACAAGTGGTTTACACAGGAGGAGGCCCAGTCCAAGCACAAGCACTTTGTGGAAAAAAAAAAACGTCTTACACTGGTCAGTGCGGTGTGGAAGCAGCACTCTGTGAGAGAATAAACATCCACATCAACGCAATTTAAGGGGTTTCTGGAAATGCCACTCAATGTCACTTAAGTGCAAAAATGTAATCACTTGTATCGGTGGACAAAGGTTTAATCACAGCGTTGTGTCTCCAGTATCTACGTAACAAAGGTTTAATATATGTATATTTTCTGTTCTCTGTCTATAAAAAAGATTTAAACCACAGTTAGACATTTTTTTTAACTCTCACTCTGTTCAGTCCTATACTTATATGATCATATTTATTACAGTCGTATAATACAATATGGTATACATCATTTAAATGTTTCTAATGAAGACGTCTTTATAATAGTCCAAGTCTATCATTATCTTGATTATTCAGAAATGGTTAACTAAGTTTTTTTTATATGAATACTATGCATTTAATTAGAACATTATGGGGTCGATATGTTGTAAAAAAAGAAATTCTAGGTTTGCCTAGTTATAAACTCAGTGTTCTAGTTCCAACTGGTCTTTCTATCTCTGTGAGGACCCTCATAGACATAATGCATTCCCTCACTCCTTACCCTAACCTTAACCATCACAACTAAGTGCCTTACCCTCACTATAAACCGTTTTGGTCCCCACTGTGATGGAAAAACATGTTAACACACACACACATATAGTGTCTGGTTTCCATGACTTCGGAGGACATTACATTAATTGTGGAGACTTTAACCATAATTGCTGCTGGCCTCATCCAAACCCTAACAACCATTGAACATGTCTCAATTTACAATGCAATTATTCATTTCAAGGGGAACAGATTTAGTTCCCCACAGCATGAGAAATACCTGAAACGCACATGCACAGCACGTGTCCAGCTGGAGAAGGGAAAACACTAGAGAAGTTTTTTCTTTATCCATCGACCAAAAATCGAATTTATTTTTAAATAAATCATTTATTAAAATTAACAAAGCCTTTATAAGTATGAAATATTATTGGTTAATAACACACGTCGCCTCATTTGTCGGAAAAAAGGAAAGGTTTCTCTGTAAAGGCACAAAAATTAACATGGCAACTTAGATAAAAGCAGGATCAGTGCCAATAATAATGTTATTCCCTATATTCATTCATTCATTTGTTCATTTATTTATTTTATATCACTCTAACATATAAAATACAATGTCTGACTGGTTATCAGGGTTCCCACGAGAGCGTGTGTACAGATAGGTCAGATGTAGACTGACATCATCGTGAATACAGACGAGAAATCAGCACGAACGACTGTTTTTGTGCTTTAAAGAAAGACAAACCTGACCGTTTTAGTCGTGTTTTACTCGTTGACTCATTCTAAAAAAGATGAGTTCTCAGAATCAGAATCCTATGATGTAAAGTGAGACAACTATTGCGACACTTAGCGTCTGTTCATTTCTTTAAAACTGGTTCAAGCAGTATCATTCTTTATATGAGTAAATGAGCTCCACGGTGACATCTCGTCTGTGGTCTGGGTCTAAGTACTCTCTGAGCAGGTGCTGTGATCACTGGGGACATTTAGGTGGACTACACTGCCACCTAGCGCCGCTGCAGAGTGTGACACACAGAATGTACCTGTTTTCATGAGTAAAAAGCACAGGTGATAGTGATTACATGATTAATGACTGCTCTGTCCAGTGGAGACAGCGTGCGTCCTCATGGTGGAACAAGGTAAATTGAACTTCTGATGCTTCTCTTACTAAATAGTCAGTATAAATGAAGAAAAGCAGACATATTTGTTGTTAGTTATAGGCGTTTTGTTTAGGTATGTGCTGCTCACACAGGACATGCACACATTTTTCTCGTGTCCAAACAAGTTGGCCTTTTTTTGTGAGGGATTTTGATAGAAAGGACATACTGGGCGGGGCTATTAGGGCTTAAATGAAGAAAAGAAAAGTCTGAAAACTAAAAGACAAAAGAAGACAAAAGCATGTTTCTGCTTCTGTTTACTTTCTTGTTGTTGTTTTTTTGCAGTGGTGTAGTCCACAGAGACATGGTGACTCTTTGACCTGATCCATCTGCACTGTTGTCCAGTTTAATAATGACTGTTGTTATGTTTATTTCTTTGTTGTGTCTCTGTGCTCACTGAAGATGATGATGGATAACCGTGAGTTCAAAGACGCTGCTGGCACCGTGTCATTAGCCGGACTCCAGCGCCCCTCGGCCCCCGGCGCTCCGCATACCTTTGCGGTGTGTGTATAACAGAGCGAGTGTGTCTGGATGTGGCGCAGTCAGTGGTGGGTGTGCGCGCGTTATAACTGCACATAAGCCCGACCTTCTCCCAACTTTGTGCATTTGGGTTTTTGCTGCACCTTCTCTCAGCATGGCGACGGACAATGTGCCACCACCTTTGGGCTCCATCGAGAACCCGGTCAAGTTCAAGGACCAGGACTTCAGGACTCTCCTGGAGGAGTGTCTGAAGTCCGGGGAGCTGTTTTCTGATCCAACCTTCCCGGCTGAACAGAAGTCCATCGGTTTGCCCGAACAAGACCCGAAAGATCCCGAGAAGGACATGAAGTGGCAGCGACCCAAGGTGCGTCCTTCTGTCACATGAGGGTAATGCTCAGTGTCAGTGGTTTTTACATAAATATTACACACACTAAAACCAAGTATCTGCTTTTATCCGTGAATATATTTGTTATTTAATCCCTTATTGCTTCAGTTGAACTGTGCCTATGTGTTCAGTTTCAAATGCATCTATTAGGGATGCACGATGTGATTGGTATAGGCAGATATTGGCTTTAAAGAGTTTTATTATCACATATCATGACTAATGACAAAAATAGAAGTTTGGAAAGGTGGCTACCTCCTTGAATTCTATGCTAGCGCCCCCTTCAGCTATTAAATTTTTTTGATGCTTATTTATTTTGCACAATTTATTCTGCTGTGACATATGTATGAAAATATGATGTTAATTTCACTACAGAAGAGAATAAATGGCCCCTGCAGTTGGGCAAAAGGAAAGGCTTATACAGTATATCGGTATGAGTTATTGGCCCAAGAACTGTACCGATATATCGGCAATATCATGCATCTCTATCAGGCTATTTTACAAGCAGAGAGAGAGAGACAAAATAAAAACATTTTTATTCTTGTGTCTGAACATAACTAAACAAAAACTATAATGAGATCATGTCAAATGTGGTTGTCATTTGTTTCTGTAATGTGTTTGCACTTAAGTACAATACGAGACCTTTGCATTACATTCATTCTCAGTTGCATCATTTATTCTTCAGCCTGTACAGCTGTTTCAAAATATTGTGGCATTTGTGTGTATATTTATTTACATTCACATACAGAGCTTAACACATGTATTAGACCACCATCCAAAGCCACAGCTGCCTTACATTAACAACATTGGTAATTATCAGAATCATTTTCCATGTTTCTGTAATGGTTAATACACCAGTATGTAGAATCATTTAAGGATTAAGACGTCAGATTATAGTAATTTTCTTGCATTCCTGAACAGACTTGTTCTGTTATCAATGTTATGTTTGATTCATTTCTGACTTCTCTGAGAAACCCAGTGAAATTTGGGTATAAAAAAAAGATGAATTAGTTTATTTGCCAAATAATTAACAATAACATGTTCACTTTTCAACAGGTTTTCGAAAGTGCTCTCAAAACATTTATGTTCCTCGTTTTTTTGGGCGTGTGTGTGTGTGTGTGTGTGTGTGTGTACACATACATACATACATATTCACATGACAGATTTTAATGTGGCAGGGTTGTATAATCATTTTTGGGAACACAAAGTCTTTTTTAAAGTTTGAGAGAGTTGCCCTCGTGTTACATGTTCAGTCACTTTGGAAATAGCTGCTTTTGTCTCCTTCACTTTTGCTGCAGGACATTTTCAGTCAGCAGGTTTGTAGTGAGTTGAAAGAGCAAGCTAAAGGAATATATAATAAAGAAAATAAAAAGTAAAATCAGTCAATACAATACGTAGTAAACATTATTGCAAGACTATCAGCTTTTTTTTCAAAGTTAAATATTATGTTAGTCGTACCAACAGTGAAAAATGCTGAGTTTACGTCACTGTAAATTATTATTGAGAATGATCAAAATCATTGCAAATTAAGTTTAACTTTAGTGAACTTTGTGGTGCAGCAGGGGTTCCCATGAAAACACATGCATCCAAAACATTTTCTTGTCACATAAATCTAGATTTCCATTAATTCTCCTATTGAAAACAAGCCTACAGCACAGTTACTGGACACTCCTGTATCAGTTCCTTATCTAATATCACTCCTTCATCATCGCGTGCTCATATTGTCCTCAATCATCCTCCATTTCTGTAGGAAATCAGCGACAATGCCGTGTTTGTGGAGGGCACAACTGGGACCACTGACATCTGCCAGGGCCAACTGGGTGAGTCCATCAGAAAAGTTGACCTCAACAGGAAAATCGTCTCTGCCCAAAGAATGTTTTTGTCTGAAACTGGCATTGCACAACACACTGGGGGAAAAAGAAAATAACACATAACTAAATGCTTAAACATTGACGTAAGTCAGTACATTCCCACTATTTTATTGTAATAAAATACAGAATATGATGCGACTAAACTTCACACTCTTTGGGAAACAAAGGTTTTCACAAACCCCAAATCTGCAGGAGGCGGTTACCAAGTCCAGCTTTGTTTAATACACAGTTGTGTTACAATGTGTGCTGTCTGTTTTCTATTTGGTTTAAAGAAAACATAAAATGTCTCCTGCTGGAATAATGATGGGCCATGTCACCAGTTCCATGATCAATACCTCCGTCTTTAACCCTCTTCTTTCTTCTTCTTTCATTACAGAGTTTTATGTTTTCCTTCAAGCTGTGGGATGTTTTTTCCATGAGTTACACAAGTTACAGCAACGTCTCCAGATGTTTAATCACACACACACACACACACACACACACACACACACACACACACACACACACACACACACACACACACACACACAAACACAGGACCTTTAGTAGTCCTCATGGAGACCAAAACCTGGTCCTAATGAGGCAGAAGCTCATTTCTGAGGAACTGGTTAAGTTTATGGTCAACATTTGAATTGTGGTTAGGTTACGATTAGGGTTATTAAAGTGAGGGATAAAGCTTTTATAAGGCTGTGCAATTGAATGGAGATCAGTGCAGAGTCCAAAGAAGAATAGCTGAACAAATCTGTGTGTGTGTGCGTGCGCACAGGCATGCCTGTGTGTTGTGAGGTCAATGAATGTCCTCATTATGCTAAGCAAACGTGTTTGTGTGTGTGTGCACTTGTACATATATCTTTATGAGGACCAAAAAACATGCAGACCTCACATTCTGTCTCATCCTGAAAGGGCTGTTTATTGGTTAACACCTCGTTTTAGAAATAGATAAGATAACGTTTGATGTTTAGGTTATGCTAATGGAATGTGAGGGGATGTCTTATCTCCCTGGGTGTCTTCACCAATAATTGTTTGTACAAGTTTATCTGTGTATGTTTGTGAACTCTATCTCCTTCTGTTCATCAGGAAACTGTTGGCTGCTGGCGGCTTTGTCCTGTCTCACCATGCACCCCAAGCTCTTTGCGAAGGTGGTGCCACCTGGACAAAACATGTCCAAGCCTTATGCTGGGATCTACCATTTCAGAGTAAGTGCATATGTTGACGAGATCATGACAGATAATCTCTACCTTGTGCTTTTTTTTCTCTTCTTTTTTTTTGTCATGAGAAACATTGCTTTTTAAACCCTTCACATCTCAGTCTTTATACGCCTTATTCCACACTGATGTCATTTTTAATCGGATAATAACACATCATTTACACAGGGTAGGGTTCTGCAACCTGTAGTATGAAAAGAGACATTTTTGTCCTCTGTTCTCTCAAATAAATGTAATCGGGGGCCGCAAAACCTATGTATATACCTGTATAATGAAGATAAAAATGTATAAAGTTTAAGGTAAACCATATACAGTATATGAAAGAACTTTGTAGTTTGTTGCATTTATGATTTCAGGACTATAAAAAGAGTGGAGAAAAAGAGAAATATAGTCCTTCCATTGTTTGTGGAATTTGAAAGAAATAAAGCAACATTTGTATGTTATGTAGTTCATGCTTGAGACAAACCGTGTGGCATAGGTATGTGGATTCACAGATGGACAGGTCTTCATCATGTACACATTACTTCACTGAAGTGTTGGGCTTCCCATATTTCCAACACAAGGTTTTTAAATATAGCGTTTAACGTAGACACTAGATGTGTCTTGAGGAGCCACGGAAGAGCCACATGTGGCTCTCGAGCCGCAGGTTGCAGACCCCTGACCTTGTTATCATTTAGGGAGAAGGAGCCGAGCCTTGCCCCGAATTCACGCTGCGTTACAAAACAGCACAATAGTCAATAGTAGAAGGGTTAGGCAATCATTCGACCTTCACCAAGGCCAAACACTGGGTGAACAAACACTCACTGGCCTCTTTATTAGATACAGATGACGCCTAATCAAGTTGCAGGAGTGGCTCATGGTGTGATCTTCTGCTGCTGTAGCCTGTGCATGCAGCGAGCTATGGTCTTTTGCTTCTGAAGTTACAGTTTCAGTCAATGGATTTAAATTAGGCTATTCTCTTCTGACTGAACATCCCAATGGATCAGCAGTTTCTCAAATATTCACTTTTTTTTTCACGTTTTATATAGTTGGTGAAAAAGCAAATTTCATCATATTGCCTCTATATTGCACATTCATATAGCCTCTGTATATATGTTTTAACCTAGTAATGGGGAAAAAAGCAGCCTAAATACTCTGAGTTCTTATAGACACTGGCCTGAGCTCTTATAGACACTGATATCTTATTTATTATTTGTCCTCGTTTTTAGATGTAGGTTAAATGTCTTCTCATTTATCTGCCGCGCCACAGCTCTGGGACATAGATGAAGGCAGCCTGATCAAACTATAAACTCACCCTGCAGTCATCAGCGGTGATGGTGGTCTCACATGTCTCACATGAGGAGTCGAACCTCATTTTTATCACCTCATTAGAGCTGGTGATTATTATCTGGAGAGTTCATCATGCACCTTCTTCGGTCAATAAAATTTGATTTTATTGGACAAATCAGTTTTGTAAAAAAAACAAGCCGATAAGTCAGGTGATTTCTGCTGGGTTTTTTGCTCTGTGATTACTTTGCCTCAGAGCTGTGGGCTTTTTTTTTTTTTACGACTGTTAGGGGAAATATGACATGACTTAACAAGCAGGTCGGCAGCACTGGAAACTCATTTTACCTTGTCAGGGTGATGGGTGAGCAGTCTGGACATGCAAGTAGTGATTCCTCTGGGAAAACACACACACACAGCTGCAGGTATTATGGACCAGTGCAGGCCTGCTCTTGGCCCTTGTTATACAAACAGGTAGCAGTACAGTACACACCCCTAGTTATGACCAAGTGTCGGAGTGGTTTAAGTCATACATTTCCCAAGACAAGACAACAACACACTACCCCCGTCCTGAAACCACTTTACTGGCTCCCCATCCGTTTCTGCATCGTATTCAAAATCCTTCTTTTCTTGTGATAGATGTCTGCTGGAAGACGACACTTTAATCCACACCTTTGCTCTGTGCCCAAAGTTATGGCCTACTGGATCAACGTCAACGTCAAACTTATTTCTGAAATACTTGGAACCCAGTTGGAACCGAAACCTCTCACTATTATATTAGGAATATCGGATGATATTAAAAAAAAAACTCCCAGTGCTGTTTTGTCATATTGCCTTATTACTGCAATGAAGTTGCCACTAAGATGTGGCTTGTAGACCTTGCAAAAAGAGAATAAGATACACTGTTTTTCTTTATATGCTTTTTTAGCTGTTATCCGTTCCTCCTCAGCCTCCCTACTCCCTCGTCTCCATACCACCTACCCATCTGTCCACTATGGGACTTGTGTCATTCAGCTGTCCTGCCCCTCCCCAACTCTGGAATGCACTCCCACAACATATTCGAACAATAACGTCCCGGCCCACCTTTAAATCTCAACTCAAAACTCACTTATTCCGGCTGACCTACCTGTGTTTTATAGACTTAATTTTGCTGATGTGACCTAGATGGATGGATAGATTAATTACACCCGTCTCTCTTTCTCTCTGTGTCTCTCTCCACTCTCTCTAGTTCTGGCAGTATGGTGAGTGGGTGGAGGTGGTTGTGGATGACAGGCTGCCAGTACGCGAAGGCCGTCTGCTCTTCAGCTACTCTCGCACTCGCAATGAGTTTTGGAGCGCCCTAGTGGAGAAGGCCTACGCCAAGTCAGTTGCCACTTTCAGCATATGTTTCTGGGTTGTAAATGTCTGAGATCACCCACTCTTTTTCCCCGTGTGTTTGTGTGCACACAACCGAAATGACTCTCTCACCTCTCGTGTGCAGGTTGATCGGATCCTACGGAAGCCTGAAAGGCGGCAACATCTCAGAGGGGATGGAGGACTTCACAGGAGGCATCGCGTACTCGGTGGACATCACGTCGCGAACCCCCCGCGTCCTCTGGAGGAGTCTGACGGTGGCTCTGTCCAGAGGCAGCCTGCTCAGCTGCTTCATCCAGGTACACAAACACCACTGTGGGATCACACCGGGCAGGTGGAGGATTGTATCGATCGGCCACACTTTCCGTCTTCCTGTCTTCACAGGTCTACGCCTACCAGGACATCGGTAAAGTGACAGGAGACGGGCTGATAAAGGGCCACGCTTACGCCATCACCGACACAGACAAGGTTGGTATCATCTTGGTCTGACTCACCGGATGTAGGCTGCGGGTATAAGCCTGCCAGTGAGCCCCCCACCATGATGTTTTATAAGAAAGATGACGTATGACAAGCCTGTATTCTACAATTACATCAGTCATCCGTTATTGTGTACACTTCCTGTCTCGTAAATGGACATGGTCACACAAGAAAAAAAGATTTCGTTTTTCTTATTACAACCTTATTCTAATGTAACAATAGAAGAGAATAGTGCCTCTGAGCCTAATGCTCACTTTATTAAATGGTAATGTCTCCTGACATTTCAGGTGACAAATGCGTCAGATGACATTTTGCTGCTGAAGCTGAGGAATCCCTGGGGTTTTGTCGAATACAACGGACCTTGGAGTGACAAGTGAGCACCTGCCTTCATGTTGAGAACACACTGACTCACAGCCTCCACAGATGTTGAGTTTCCTCTGTTTTTTTGATTGCAGGGGAAAAGAGTGGGACAGCATCGAGAAAGCCGAGAAAGAGCGGATTGAGCTGAAAAAGAGAGAAGATGGAGAGTTCTGGTGTGTGGCGGATACTGAAACACACCAAGGTACAAACTTTCACATATAAACTTTTTCATTATGCTTATTAGGATCAATGCTGAGGACTTCTGCCGGCTATTTGACATCGTGGAGCTCTGCAGTTTGAGACCAGACTCTCTGGATGAGACAAAGACACCCGTCTCTCCTTCTGCTCCTGTACCCCAGGCGACCTGGACCATCAGTGAACATGAAGGATTATGGGTAACGGGGAGCTCTGCCGGTGGTAGCCGCAAATACAACAGTACGTTTCTAGCTTTATATTTATGCCTTCGAGCGACACCCGGGTCTGTAGGTGTCATCAAAAACGACTGCTTCCACCCTCAGGGACATTTTGGAAAAATCCTCAGTTCCAGTTGGTTCTTAGAGAGGAGGACCTGAAAGAGGAGGAAGACGATGATGACGAGGGTGAGAATGATGAAGATGGCGAGGTGGAGACGGCTGCGATGACAGAGAAACAGAAGAAGAGAGCCAAACAGTGCACCGTGCTGGTGGAGCTGCTGCAGAAAGATTGCAGGCAAAGTAATAAAGTCAACTTTCGCTACATCGCATTCCACATCTACAAGGTGAGGAACTGACTATTTACCTTTCACTTTTTTGGATCTCAGCAGCACCGACAGCATTGGATAAACTAAAATGTTTCTGTGTTTCTTCTGTTTTGTAGGTTCCGGCTGAAGTGAGTAATATTTTATTTCCATCCTGAAAATTAGAATAAATTATCTCAAAAGATCTTTTTGTGGCCCCTGATTTATATTAGTATTTTTGCTGTATGAATGGAATATGGTATAATGAACAATGGATTAAATACTTTTTGATGAATAACAGAAATAAATCGGAGTTTGCATGTTCTTACATGTACGTGTGCGAGTTTTCTCCAGAATTTAATCTTAATTCTGACTTCAATCTCAGAATTCTGACTATTACCTCAGAATTCAGATTTTTAAGAATTTCAATTCTGACTTTAATCCCAGAATTCATGCTGTTTTTTTTACTTTCTTTCAAAATATATTTTTACCCTAATACCATAAATAAGGTGCGTGTGCTAATTTCTTCTAATTTCTTCAATTAGAAAAAGTGTCTTATTGTCGTAAAAAACGACCCGTTGGTCTGGACCATGTGCCCCAGAGAGTTTTCTTCCATTGTATTTCCACTTGTTGACAACAGTATTTTATTGGTTACAAGATTCATATACTGAAATAATAAAATAAATCATGAGCACTATTATTTGTTTTTGACCTGTTTTTCTTTGTACAGCTCCAGGATGTTTGTCTCACTCGCAACTTCTTCATGAAAAATCGCCCCGTGGGTCGTTCTGGGAAATATAAAGCTCAGAGGTGCAGATGAATCCCATAATTAAAAGTGACATGATAGTTATAATACTCACAAGTTCTTAATATCTTATTATGTGGTTGCAGAAGAAATGTGGCGCTGTCACATGTTGTGTTAGAGACTGTTTTGAATTAATATGTATAATATCACTGTACCTATTGTTTATGTTGCATATTTAAAGACATGTTGCTAGTTTATTTGGTGAGAGAATATATTTCATGTAATATATCAAATATAATTGAATTTAAATGTATTCTCCAAGAAGAGATGATTGCACATCTTCTAGTGAAGGTAGCTGCATTTCACACATGAATTGCATTGTACTGTAGTTACAGTATACTGTGTATAAATAAATACAGAATATAAAATAGTGTATGGACCTAAGTAGGTTTAGAGTTTATGATTAAACACTGTTCAGATGTTGGAGGTTAATGAATATAGGTTATGAATTGTTTTTTTTTTTTCTCACAGAGGTGTTTGGAGGAAACTGCATCTGGACCCGGGTAACTTCATCATTGTGGCATCGACCTATCGACCCAACCAGCCAGGCGAATTCTTCATCCGCATTTTCTCCAAGACTGGAAACACCCTCGGGTGAGAGACAGGAAATTTTGCCTCTTGACGGCAGGACCTAAATTGCTGTATTATAGTATAATTGCTAATATGTTAACCTAAATGATCTGACCTTATTTTCCTCTTTTTCTTTTAAATTAAATTTTACATCACTTAGTGATGTAAAATGGTGAGACTATAGATTAAAACAAGGTTGTCAGGGAAACGCAGTGGCCTTAACATACCTGAAAGGATGTCAGTCTTTTTCATTTGCGTAGTGAACTTCGACTAGAGAACACAAAACACACTGTCTGGCAGATCTGCTGTAGAAACATGGTGCTGTAAGATGGCGGCCTTCTGAAAGCAAGACCCTTGCCTCAAGTACATACTAAAGGCTTTGTCTCACAGTCCTCTCACAGTCCAAAAAAGGGGGGATTAGGTCAATTTGACAATTGTCGTGAGAGTGGATGGTTGTTTGTCTCTATTATATGTGGCCCTGTGATGGACCCTCATGTGGAGGATAAAGCGGTAGAAGATGGATGGATGTACACTTATTCAAGTATGCAATTTCTACCAGTAAAACCCCTGGATTGTTACACACTGGACCTTGAATGCAGCAGTATCAGCAGTATTAGTGTGTCAGGTTTAAAACTGTAAGAGCATCATTAACATTGTGATCTTTGTCCTGCAGGACTCAGGACTTTACGTGCTCCTCTGGCTACCTCCCGGTGAGCTTAATTTGGTCTAAACATTAAAATGCCTGCAAATAATAAATAAAACGGTATGTTACATTTTAAGTATGTTTATATTTGTTGCCATGTTTGTGCTGAACAGGTCATGGCAACCCCTGTCTCCCCAGAGGACCAAAGGAGAGTTCAGAGGACTTTTGAAGAAGATGCTGGCCCTGTAAGAAATCCTCATCCGTCCCATCCTACTACACTGCTATAGTTAATAAAAAGGATGAAAAACCAAAGTGATTTCTTCTGTCTTCTCCTCAGGATGACAAGCTGAACGCCAAGGAGCTGATGAAGCTGCTGAACTCGGGTAAGAATGACCTCAATATCATGTTTGTTATTATCTGTGACCATGGCCAGCCTTTCATGCACCATGTGCAAGTGTGACTCTGTAGTACTTGTAATGGCCACTAGATGGGATCAAAGTAGTGATATGTTGGCTTGAGAGTCTGACCATAACCTCAACCTAAGTCTGATGCTGTATATTGAGCTTGGTTAAGAAATGAAAGGGACTATATGTATGTTCTCTTTCTTCACATTAATCTGTGTCTTTCCTCCCTGAACACAGTTCTTGAGAAGGATTACCATCTGCCCCTGGAGACGTGCAGACAGCTTATCTTTGCAGAGAATGTATCCTTCAATTCTCACTATATTCTTAAATGCATTTGTCTCCCTGTAGTTTGGTGCGATATTTTTTTGACATTAACTGATTATGACTCAGTCTTGGTATGATGTTTTTCATGAGCTGACAGCTGCTTTGGAAAGCAAGATTGACTGCTGCTATTTTCACACCTTTGCTGGTTTGTTCGTTCCCCTGTTGTCAGATTGAGTCGTTGAGCTCATCACAGCAGCTCTTCTCCCTCATAAAGGTCTTCTCTCTCTGTCCTATTGAGAGGTCCTTAACTCTGCCCTCTGCCCCAGACTAAAGGACAATCTCGTCTCAGCCACACACAAGCAGAATCTCTGCTGTCCAGTGTGCGCAATCTGCAGGTACAATCTACAATTTACAGCTCTCACTTTGTGTGTGTGTGTTAGTGTGTTAGTGTGACTGTATCACCTATTCTAATGCTGCTTTCCCTTTCAGTCACTTTTCTTTGAGTTTGACGAGGACTCCTCTGGTACAATGAGCCCCTATGAGCTCAGCGCCGCACTGGAAGCTGCTGGTATGGTACACCTGTTATCTAAATGCTGTTTAGATAAGTGATTTAAGTGATTTAAGTGATTAATTAAAATTAGTTCAGGTGAGTAATGACAGTTTATACATACACCTGTAGAGTACAGTTTACCTTTGCAGACACGCCAAAGCCCATCGATTAAGACACACTTGCGCGTGTGTCCCTACACTCATAGACCCTTAACCAATTCAACTAAATGCCTAACCCATATACCCATGCCTTCACCATAACCAAAATTCACATCTTAATCTGTGCTCTAACCAGAGCCTCACAAATGAGGTCCTGCCTCATGAGGACCAGTCTCTGTCCCCCATTAGAACGACTGGTTCCGACATGGTCAGAGTTTATTCCAGAAAAGCACCTGAGGAGGTAAAAAAAAAACATATACTCACAGTTCCACTTTTTACACCATTTTTTCACTTCTGTTTTTCAGGAATGCAATGTGATGGAAAGGTGGTGCAGCTGCTGACGGAGCGCTTTGCGTCTGGAGAGCTTCACATGCCCTTCAACAGCTTTGTGTCATGTTTCACCAGGCTGCGCAAACTTTTTGGTAACACACACAAGCATCCCTTGATGTTTCTATTGATACTGTATAATCATGGTGATGTGTGCATGATACACTTATGGAAGCTCTGGACACTGTAGTCAAGCGTTTCTTTCTCTGTTCCCAGCTCTGTATGATTCTGAGACCAGTGAGGCGGTGAAAGGCAGAGGCATCAATGCTGTAAGAATTCACATATTCTCCACCATGTGTTCATGTAGAGATGGACTTGAAGAAGTGTGTGACTTTTCATTTGTGCTCTCTCATGTCTCTCTACAGTGGCTCCTTCAGTTTCTGACACTGTGAAGATGCTTCATGAAGATGTTCTCCTCACTGACACATTGTCCATTCCAAAATAGAAACAAAATATATTGCTTGTCATTTTAAAGTGTTCTGACATATGTTCTTTTATAAGAAATCTACAGCTATGGCCATAACTGTTTATGCTTTGCTCTGCCATTATAACATTATCTTCATCTTTGTCAAGTTTAGTTTAGTTTGTCATATTCTGGCTATGGCTTTGATATGTATTGAGGGTCCTTGGTGAATTACTAAAAGTGCTAACCAGAAAGAAGCCGAGGCAGAGGTCCAGATGTCTGTGGACCACTTCAAAATGAGGCTTAAACTATTGGAGAGTCAATCAAACACAAGGTAGAGATGCTCCTAAGAGGTATGAGAATAAAAAAATAGCAATGCAAAATGACCACAAAAGACATAATTAACACAGATGACTTCCTGGTCACACATAGTCTTTGTGAATAGAATATGCAGCGCCATCATTTAATTACAAGTTATCTATTGTATGTAATACTATTATCTTAAACTGTTGAGTAACACAATTAACAATCATATACTAACCGGTATTAGGAGTTTAACGGTGTCTTTTCTTCTCTTGTGTTTTTTTTTGTCATTAAATGGTTTTGAAGACCAACCATTGCACTTTGTAAGTTGTACAATATGAAACAAAATAAAATGACACATGAATGAAGTGACAGGCGTAAGCAGCCTTGTACAACTGAGCTCCAACAGTTTACTCATCGAGACACACGTAAGCCTATCCTGGGTTATAAGTGTGCACATGCTTGCACTCATTGAAACACACACAGAGACAGACAGTGAGCACTGCCTGCCCCACTGAGGGTGTGAGGGTGATGTCTCAGCAGCGTTACACGCACCATCTCTATTCTTATCGCACTGACGACACGTACAGCGTCAACACACAACTCGCCCCCTCCACCACGACATTTCCTCCCATCTATCTCTCCTTATTTCACCCCCCCCCCCCCCACCACCACTGTTCTCTCCAGTAACTGTCTTGAGTCTCACAATCTGCAGCCTCCTGCTCTCTGTCACACACTCACTCACTCACAGAGCGAAAGCAATCAAATGTCCTTTCTACACATTCTTCTATTAATAGCACCTTTGCTCACACACCACATCCTGTTCATCATTAGAGGAGTACTCACAGGTTGCCCCTGGCAACCGTCCATCTTCATTGTGATGGAGAGAGGTGAGCAAGACAGGAAGGACCTTCAAAGAGAAATCTTATGGTTCCTCTCAGTGTGTGGCTGTACTCTACTCTAGGCTTTGTTTGACTGGAGTTGAGACTCTACGGAGATTGATATGACCATCCCTGGTCATATCAATCTCCGGAGGGGTCAACATTTTATTATGGGCCCCCTGTTGGCCCCAGCTGTGCATGGCTGTTTCATTATTTGCCCAGTAATTATTTGCCCAGTAACTGAGAAACCAACCAGTGCTCTAAAGATGAAATGAAAATTATTCAGCAAGAACTGGAAAAAAATGTATTTGTTTTTTAAAAGTTGCAGCTGCAGCTTTAAGGTCATCCTACGCTTAATAGTGCTACCTTATCCAAGGTTAAACTGCTTCAATTTATTTTTTGTCAACCATTATCCACAAAGAGTTGAAACATTTTTCTAACTGTATGAGTACAAATTAGAAGAGTTCTTGTTTTAGAACTAAATTTTGAGATACGTATGTCAAAAAGACAATGTTAACTAGATGATTCGGAAGGAAGTGTTGGTTGCACGTTGACAGCGTTTTAGGTGGAGTATAAGCCCCGCTCACCAAGCAGAAAAAACATTTAGAAAACAGAAGAAGTATAGTTAAGGATAGTCATCCGAGAACCAGACGTGTTTGAGGAGCTGTATCATTATTCTCTTCTTCTTTGGTAGGATTGCGTCCTATTCCCTGCATCCAGACTTGTACCACTACCCGATGGTGAAGTGGGATACAACAGTAACCAGACACGCGAGTATACCAGGGTCCGCACAATGTGACGCACACTGTGGCACGCGCGACATGTGCGGTGGAAGTATACACCAGGGCCTTTATCTGGGACAGAAGCACTGCAAGGCACCATGCTCGGGCCCTAGGATACACCACCTGTTTAAGACCCCTTATCTGCTTGTATGACATCTTATATTTCTGCTCTGAAGACAATGACTGTAGTTATACTGATTCAACAATGACCACGCTTTAAACTGACATCTTTGGTAGTTTATTTCTCTTTATGTTCATCAAATGTTTTGCACTCATTGATACCATTGACCAACTCTTCTTGACATTACTGCCTACTTGGTTCGACCAAGTAGTCCAGTTCAATTTGCCACGGTGTGGTTTTGAAAGGTACACCCTAATCTGGCTTGCATTTATGGGCAGGATGGCGATATCTGTGTGAGACGTCAGCGTGATGCTATACCAGCGTGACACAGTCTCAGTATTTTGGCAAAAAATTCCACAAACCAGAACTTAAAGCTGAAAAATAACTGTAAAATCAGTAAACTGTCTCCCTCTGTACTTCATTCAATCTTTATTTTCTTCTGATTCTAACCCTGTTGATTCTTTTCCCTCACCAGAAGCTGTGCTCATCCCTCCACCCCCCCCCCCCCCCCCCCCCTCCCCCCCCCAGTTGTCCTGTGGGATGTGAGGATGCTCTGACAGGCTTGGCGTCTGTTCTTGGAGGTGCTGGTATTTTTGTGCCACAGCGGCGGGGGCTGGTACAGAAATAGTACCGGCTTGTAGTGTATACTGTGGAGGTGGGTTCTGGGGAGGGATGTGATGATTTGAGCGCTGTGAGATTTAAACTATTGCATAGACAGGAGGGAGACTAGGGAGGATTGCGTAAGTTGCTGCGAATGTAGCCTGGGCTCACTCACGCATAAATTTCATGAGCAATACTATCTCTGTCGTCAGAGCTGGGGTATTTAAAGATGTGAGTGTGTGTTGGCATGTGGTGGGATGAGGCCGGGTGTGTTTATTTACAAGTCATGAAGACTGATGGCAGAGTATTTGTCATAAAAAGTGTGGCATTGGTCGTTAGGGTACAACATTATTTGTGATTAATTCAGTTATTGCTGTATATTTTTCAAATGGCAGAATGTTATACATACTACACGGTGACCGGGTGTTCCACTATTTCAATTAAGTAACATCTCTTTGGAACTTTTGGGATTTTCACACACAACCATTTCTACTTTTTACAGAGAATTATCTAAAAAGCAGCAGTTATGTGGGCGCAAATGCTTTGTTGATGCCAGAGGTCAGAGAGTGGTTAGACAGGGATTGAAACGACAGACAGACAGGCAGCAGTCACTTGTAACAGTAATTCAAATTATTACAATTGTTTTGCAGAAGACTGTATGTTGCACCTCCAGCAGCCAAAGACTTCCTGCTATACACACCATCTCATCCAAAAGGCCAGTCGTGTAGAAGCATAGGCAGTGGATCTCATACGTATTATCAACGTTTATTGATCATTGATCATTGATCATTGGTCATGGATCATTCTCCAGCCTGACAGCACTAGAAATACCACTTCCTTGGCGAGGGGTAACCACTGAAGATTCGATCAACTGTCACTCAAGTTAGAGGTAGAAGTAGAAGTAAAGGTGGAAATTGTTTTCACTCGTTGTTATTATTGCTGCTGTAAAATGTCAAATTATTTTCCTGTATTTATATTTTTCTATATTCTATATAATCAAACTGTCAGGGGAAGATAATACAAAAGGCAGCCAACAACATTTTCAGGGGCAAACACAGAGCACAGGTGTTGGGGAGATGCACAACATAAGGAGCATATATGAGCTAATAAGAAGAGTAGTGTGTGGGCAGAGAAGGTGATGGGGACAGATGAGGACATACTGTACGCAGGCTTGTGTCTTCCTGCAATACGCACACAGTCCTCTTTTCAACCCCCATACTTTTTTTTTTGTCTTTCTCTTCACTGGAGCTCACCCACTACCAGTCCCTCTTCCTCACACACTCACTCCCCTCATTCCTACCCCTCTTACTGGGTCCTGAAAAAATGAGGGCAGCCCTTATGTAAGGAGAGAAGAAGTGGGGAGAGGGGGTGTGAGCAAAGGAAAAAGGGTTGAAACAAGCAAGAACATGAGTGGGGGGAATAATAAGGTTGGCATCCATGTGCTTCGTCCAAGTGGAAATAGCCTGTACAAAATTACACAGGACACTTCATAAACCTACAGCACAGTCTTACACTTGAATAGTTCTATGTCTTGTCCGTGTAGTTGTACTCCACTTGTTTGGATTCTTCCTGGTGTCTTTCTTTAAATGTAGATGTTTCAAGTTAAATAGTTGGTTCAGGTATTTGTTTTATAAATATATATATACAGGGGAAGCTGACCATAGGTTTAGAGTTGTAGTTTATTTCATGGGTATTTTCATGCTGTTGTACTTTAATACTTCAGTTACATCTGTGGGAAAATATTGTTTTTTTAACTCCTTTACCTTTATGTGAGAATAACAACAATACATTTTTCATATGTAACGTATCAGCTCTTAAAATATGGCTGTTATAGATTAGTTAAAAGCTTTTGCTTTTACATGTAGTAGAAGAGCTGCAGTTGTCTTGTAAGTTTAATGCATGTTGTGCATTTAAACTAACAGTAAAATACAGTGCACAATGCGTACAATATGTAATAAATCATCAGATAAAAGGTTATACTATTACATGTGTCATTGAAATAGTCTTGGGTGTTAAATCAACGGTACAGCAGTTTTGGAGATTATGGTGGCCATGACAGTCACATGTTGTCATTGTAATGCACATTACTACAAACCACAGCTTAATGTGAGCAGCGTTCTAACCACTTGCGGCACTTGAAATTAGGGAATTAGAATAGTTAAACAATTGACTGGTTATAAATGTGGTCAGGTTAAGGCACACGGAATACCTGTGGTTAGGGTTTAGGCACAAAAAGCACCTGCTAAGAATTAGGCAAAGATTAGGCGTCAACATCCTCTCCACAGAAACAGAGTGCATCATAGGGTTAAAACAAAGCAGGATCATGTCCTCATAATACTATGACTTCATTCACAAAAAAGCACTGTGTGGCTGTGTTAAAACTTATTGTGTTACAGCGTCAAAACACCAGGGTGCAACATTTGCTCTCTGCCTGATCTGCTGCTGAGTGAATGTCTCACTGCCACCCACATTGTTCCATGCCACCACAACCAGGTGGGAAGTTCATCTCAAAGACAGCTCTTATGATTTCTAAACAGTGGTATGACACGCATGACACCATTTGCCTCAAATGCAGAACTTCTTTTCTGCACAGAATGTAAAAGTGCACGTTTGTGTTTGTGACGCTCATGAGCTGTACTGTGTTAAACAGAGCGTATATAAGAGTCTTTCCAGCCCACACAAAAACATAGCGGACAAAACAGGACTAACACCTTCATAGGTCAGTGCCTCATCACTACTTTTAACTACCGTTTCTCTTGCTCTTGTCCTCTTTCAGACACTTTCCCTCTCTGACTGGCAGCGAGCCTGTTGAAAGTAGGACTGACGCGCTGCTTGCGTCTGAGTCACAGAGAGAGCTGTGCAAAGCTAAAACCCACTGACTGCATTTAACTTTAGGCATCTGACTCCCATGCAGTACATGATACGGCGGAGCTATCCACCCTGCCTTTTGCACCACAGTGATGACGTCTGCAGTTCGGATGCTGCGATGACTGTTCGGAGCTATTGCCAGCTATACAGCTAAAATGACAATCTCGCTCACTTCACATCACAACACGGGCACTAAAATACGATTGTCCTATTTGTGGTTGCACACGTGTGGGTATAGGGTGACACAAAAATCGAATAATGCATTAAATCCAGTCTATTATTACACAGGGGGTAAACGAGTGTAAGAGGCCTCATAAAGAACACTAAATCGAGGCTTTGACGCATGCACAATAGAATGTTTTCTGAACAGATCATGGTAAATTATCCCTGTGCGTGTGTGCCGTGTAGGTCCCTATAAACATACGAGCTTGCTATTTAATTAGAGAGCCAGAGGGATTATGCCTTGTAAACACAAGTGCATTAACATAAACAGGGCAACGGCGAGGCGCAGCGGAGCTGTGTGCTGAAGCAGGGAACAAGAAAAACTGGAAAGTCACAAGTGTAAACAGTGTAACCTGCTCTTAACAGTCACACTTACTAATGGGGTCATGGGAACTTTCCCATTTAGTCAACAAGTAAATGCGTTGGCCTACTGCAGGATCCTGGGATGTGTGACAAAGCGGAGACAGTGATGGATAATCACGTTTACATGGGGAGCTAAAAGCTCAAATCTCCCACACTGCTGCATGATTATTATTCACTACTGATGTGGTTTGAGCTGCAAACAACAACAGTGACTGTTGACGAGCTGGCCTTACCGTGCAGACTGTGTTACTTTACATGCTGATTGTGCCACTGGATCACCTTGAATTTTGTTTTAACTGAAACTCCCGCAGTAAATAAATAGCTTAGGTTGTTTTGGCTCGTCAAAAGCGGGGGGAATGTACAACAAAACATGGAAAAACTATTAAAAAAAAAACTGCTGAATTTGCTCGAGCTGTAAAACGGGGAGGGGGTCTCCAAGTTCAAAAGTTCATTGCTCAATGCCAGATAAAACAGCAAGAGCTCCACCTCCTACAATTTCAGTTGGCCTATTGTAGTTAATACTCTGTACACACGGTTTGTTTACACAGTGATATAAGAAGGCCTTCAACTCTCAACAAGTGGAGACCTGAACCCACGCTGAACTGATCACACAACCATTATCTTCAGGGAGTTTTATGTAAAGGCTGCTCTAAAAGTGCTTTCATGGAACAATGGTAGCCACAGTTTCAGCTCTGCAGCCCTGTGTGTCTGGTCAACTGACAATAAGAACAGTGCTGAGTGAATACAGCTGACAGAGGCAGAGTCAAACTGTTGAGTTGCTGAGGGAAACACTACAGTATGAGAATCATGGACATTTGATTGGCCGGAGGGAGCAGACAGATCACATTTCTCTCTGTGACGTGGGGAAAGCCTGTAAGTTATGCAATGTTGTTAGTCTATAGAGCCAGAAGGGGTGTAAACAAAACTACTCTGGTGGGACAGGCCTAACCGTTGCCTGGTAACACATATTTTGGGCAAGAGAACCAGGCAAACACAGCCCGCCCTCCAAAAGGAAAAAGGGGCTGGCCTCATGAGCAGAGTGCAAGTTAGTGGCTTCCCGAAAATACACTAAGAGACAAGGCGAAGCAAAACAAAGCACATCAGGGGCATTAGACAACACAGTGTCTATTTTTATTTTATTTTTTTCTGTGCCAGGTTGGTGTCTAGACCACCTCAAGCTGTAAACAAAACAAACTTTCGAAGAACACTCAACGTTTAGAGACACCACTGCAGCCTAGTTTAACATAGCTCACCCACTCTCAATCACAGATTGGGATTTATATATGTCACTTACAAAAAGCTGTGACAAGCTGTTGCACTATACCTTCAACTATACTATACTATATTTATTTTAAGCATTTTAATCTTTATAAAACATTATAAATGAGTTGAGTTTTTGGAGCGTTGGTCAGATAGGTCAACAAGTAATTAACAGCGGTGACTTTGAACTGCAGGAAATGTGACCTTTCTCACTTTTACTTTTGTTTTTCCCTGACGTTTAATGTTTTGCTCTTGACAAAACCATATTATTTATGCATATACTTTTAATGTTCCCACAGTTAAACTTAGTCCAACACAGCTGCAGATCAACACACTGCCTACAAACAACATACACATACATTTTTTTTTAGAATTTAATACATTTTAAATGTACCTTTTTAAATTAAACTTTTCATTATATGTAGTCTGAAAGCACTGTTGTGTGTATTAGCTTTTTTAAATAAAGTATGCGACATTTAAAAACTACTTCAGAGTATCACAAAAATCAGCAGATTTAAAATGAAAGAACACAATCTTTTCTACATATCAGCGACAGTAAAAACCGGTCCGTGGAAGAAAACGACTCAACATTCGTTTGTTACACTAATTCATTGAGTTACATGTTTGGTAACTACTTATTTACAACACAATTTAAACAACAACAATGTTCCGTGGTGAACGCGCGTGCACACGAGCGTTTTTTTACATGCTACGACCGGAGCGAAACAAAACGCGACGATACTTCTGTGAACGTCAACAACGTGTCCATTTTACTCTCCCTGAAGCTGCCTAGCGTAACAAACATGCGAAACAAAGTTTACCTGACGGTTAAAACTGCACTAAAAAAAAAGAAACAACCCACAACAACCGCCGCAGTCAGTCTCCGCCGGAGTTTCTGCTGTTCTCTCCGCACAGACGGAATCCGGAAGCCATATTGTGTGCTTCTGCTGTCTCGCACTCAGTAACCGGTTGCCACAGTAACCCGTTGCTAGGCGGCATAACAAAAAAGACCACATTTATACGTCCTTACGTCAGAAGCAACGGCGTATCCATGGAGACAGAACGCTACACACACACACACGCACCAGATAGCACATGGTGTTTGAACGTACAACGTGGATGTTTGTGGTATTTTAGGTTTTTATTGACCTGTTGAAGGGGAAGTCAACATAACACGCGATTATTGTGTCGTGAGTGTCTGACTGCTGCGTTGTTATCCGGTAACGGCAGCCCTCCCGGATGGGACTCAACGTCCTCCGTGGACCCACGTCTGTGACGTTGTTGTAGCGCTGACTAACAACCTGTTATCCCCACAGCTCTGTTCTCTCTCTCTCTCTCTCTCGCATCGGCTGCAGCCTCTTACACAGCAGCCTCGTGACATTGTTTGACATCACCACAAAAAAAAAAAAATCCTTGTGTCTGAGACGTTCATTCATTCTTCCTTTCTTTGCCTGTGGAGCAAAAATGTCCCCTCCTCCCCATCCAAACCTCCCACCTGCCACATTCCCACTGGTGTCCGCATGTAGGCTATAATAATAATGAATCACTACTTTCTGCTCGGTGATGTTTGCGATGACAGGCGCCGATTTCCGTCACTGCTGCCCACTGTCCATGACAGAATCACACTTGTGTTCACCACTTCATTCATTCATTCATTCATTATCTCTCTCTCTTTATCTCTGCTGTACTGATGCTTCATTGCCTACACACACACACACACACACACACACACACACACACACACATCCATAAACCAAACTGTGGGTTTTACTGATGCATTCCATGAATTCTATACGTGCTATCTGTGTCCACACAACACCGGGTTCAGAGAGCGCTCACACACATAGCAAAGCTGAAAAGTACTGTGAAAGCCCTGAAGCTGCACGTGGGGACTCCCGAGGGCGTGTCCTGCATGACAAACTTCAGCAGGATATCCCTTACATGCCTGAAGGGATTCCACAATAGACGTAAAGCCTTCTGTGTTGCGTAGGTAGCCTTTGTCATTCCTCTGATGTTTACAGGCCACGGGATATCTAACTGTCACTGTCAACATGGTGTGTGAAAGCATATTATGTGTCAGTATGTGTTTATAAGTGAACACCGCGCATCGTTACATTCAACTTGGAAATGTTTAGGCTGAACAGGCAGGACTGTATAATGTTATAGGAATAATAACTATGTAACAAAGATGTTTCCAGTCCAGATAGACGCCCACACAGATAGTCCGAAATACATAGTTTCCATTTTCATCACTCAAGTTTGTTAAAATTTCCTTTCAGAAATTGTCAGACGGTGAGAAATATCTCGTGCCTGTGATAGTGTAAAAAAAAAGCCCGTCTATTATTATCCGTCGGCGAGGTGAGCTTCTGGTCCATTTCAGTGGGAGAGGGAATCCCTCAACGTCACCAAGGATACCAAACACAACACCGAAGCACAAATATGGGCATATGTACGTCATCAGCGGAACTCCGAGGCGTGGCTTAGCCGCTAGAAATGCCTTGTTTGTACTCGAGGAGGATGGATTCATTCAAAAGACAAGATCTGCTACTGTGCGCCGTAATCCACGCTCTCGTCCTCGCACCGCGTCTGGACTTTATGGATCTATGATCGAGTGTTGTTTGAGCAGCAGCAGCAGATAACAGGACCACATTTGGAGGACTTACAACGAGCGGACTTTGTAACAGGTTTAACCGGGACACGCTGCTCTCACTGCCTCCCCTCTACATGTAGGGAAACTGGATTAATCTTTCTTCATGCAACTTTTTTGGAAAGAAACTAAGAACACCTCACCGGGAAATAACAAGACCAGCAACGGTAAGTCATCACAGTAAAATAAAACCACTTTAGAGTTGATCGGACACTTTTGATTGTCCAGCTTGACACCATGCTTTCAAGTGGGACTGTCCAACTTTTACACTCAAATTAACCAGTTGGGTTTTTTGTTGACATGATTGTCTCACTTACTTACTTAGTGCCGTGCACGTGTGTGTGTGTGTGTGTGTGTGTGTGCAGGTGTCAGTTCCCTGCTCTCCCCTGTGACTGCAGGTGTCGCCTTCTCTCTCGGTCCCTGCGGGGAGATGTACCAAGGCTTCCCCGGCGACCCCGACAGCGGATCCCGTGAAAGCTCTTCTCCGTCAATCGAGTCCCAGTGTCTTTCCTCCGTGGACTCCTTCGGGAGCCCGCCGACCTCCAGTGCTCCGCAGGCGAGTCAGAGTTCATAACTGTTACCTTTGTATATGCTGAGAAAAAACATTATATACAAGTCTATGAGATAAATGGGGCAGGAGCTTTTGCTTCTTTTTTTCCATAAAACTATAATATGTTATGTTATACACTTCATGTTGAATGTGCACGTGGCCTATAATATGTGCATAAAAGAGAGACATGGTATCATATGACTGTATTGTGCGTGTATTGTGTGCGCGTTGTGACGACCGTTGACTTCAAATATAAAGTGTTACAAAGTAAACCGGCGCTTCAGCACATATTTACCCGCCGTCCGTTTCCAAAGACACCGGCTTGACGCCGGCTTCTCACGCTGACAGCGTGCTCGCTTTTTTGTTTTTTTTTTGTTGTTTTTTTTTACATCTCGCCGCAGAGCGTATGACAGCGAGCTCTCCCTACGTAAGCGCCGAAGCTCCGCCCCCTCCTTCCACGCGCTCCTCCACTCTCCTCTCACAGGCCTCGCTGTGACGTAAATGCTCGTTCTATTTTGGAGCGCTACGTTGCGTTGCCAGGGGGAACACCGGGGGTGTGACGGCGGAGGAGGAAGAAGGAGGGGCAAGACGCCAGTGGAGAGAAACGATTGGTCAAGGCCGCTGCTTTCAGAAGCGCCTGCCCCGCTCTCCTCGCACGCTTTTGTTTGAATATTAATGAAGGTCATTTTTGGAGCCCAGGTTTAAACTGATTTTTTTTTAAAAATTTTAAAGACAATCTACAGACTCTGACACTGTCTGACTGCTTTTATAATTGTAAAAGTAAAAAATAACAAAGTAAGTTTTACAATCTCAAAGTTAGTGAAATCAAACTTCAGACTTTAGAGTTGTTAAGGTTTGGTGCAGCTATTCTTCTGAAACATCCCTAACCTTAGCCTAACCAGTTAATGCCTTATTAATTAAGTATATATGTATATATATATATATGTACATATATATGTGTGTGTGTGTATATATATAGGCTATTTGTTACAACAAAAAAAGAATACAAACTAATCAAAACAGCTATATGTAATCATAAATCTACACTGAATCCATGTCCCGCTTACAGTAAATTAAATGCCAATAGTTTATTAAATGTCCCCATGTTTAATATTGAAAAAAACAAAAACAAAACCCTATTAAATCATAAAACATGTGGCTGTAAATGCAATAAACCTGATGTTATTTCTCACACTGGTCATATTCCAAAGTAATACTACTTTCCATACGTTTCATGTTATGCCATATATCCTTTCTTGTTTCATAATGGTGACATTAGAAACAACCTAATTAACAATGAATGGTGTTTTTTTTCCTTGCTCAGGAGTGTGTGTCAGTGGGAGCTGGCTTGAGCATTGTGGGTAGCGGGCTAGGAGCCAGCGTTGGAGGGGAGATGCCCGGTTCATTTGTGCCCACTGTCACCGCCATCACCACCAGCCAGGACCTGCAGTGGATGGTGCAGCCGACCCTCATCTCCTCCCAGGCCTCTGGACAGAGTGGGTCCACTGGCACTACAACCATGACCCAGCCAGCGTCACTGGTTGACCCCTATGACATGCCAGGT